>NW_024080688.1:1489417-1793985 GCF_003009895.1 Hyaena hyaena
TTTCGCTCAGCATAACACCCTCAAGGTCCATCCATGTTGCTACACATGGCCAGATTTCATTCTTTCTCATTGCCATGTAGTATTCCATGGTATAGATAAACCACATCTTCTTGATCCATTCATCTGTTGATGGACACTTAGGCTCTTTCCATGTTTTAGCCATTGTGGAGAGTGCTGCTATGAACATTGGGGTACATGTGCTCCTATGCCTCAGCATTTCTGTATCCCTTGGGTAAATTCCTAGCAGTGGTACAAGCTCTTTTGCTTAATGTTGAAAGCCCTTGTGATCAGAACACCGCCGACCTCTCCAGCTTTGTCTCCTGCCACATGCGAGTGACAGTTCCCAGCCCCTCATTTTCCTCCAGAGCTGAACTAAACTACTTGCAGTTGCAGAAGGTGTTCTTCTGGGCTACACCCCACCACCCTGCACAGGGTAGTCCCAATGTCCAGAAGTCCTTTCCCTCACGTATCTTGCAAGTGAACTTCTACTCATCCCTGCAAGGCCCGACAGAAGCATCATCTCCTCTGAGACACCTTCCTTGTCCCCAACCCCTTCCACAGATGGAGATAATTATGTTTTCTTTCATTCTTGTGCTGCATCTTGTGTATAATCACACAGCAGTGTACTTTTTGCCTACTTCTCTGTCTGCCCTATTGCTTGTTAAGCTCTTTGGGGGCAGAGATTCTGTCATATTTATCTCTGTATTTCTAGTACCAAGTCATAGTCATCGTGGTAGTTGCTCAGTGAGTAAATGAGCAACTGAAGTTCTAAGAGAGGTGTGAGCTAGGGTGGCCAGAGATAGCTAGGAGGATGAGGTGGTACTGAAAAGGGTCTTTGGAAGATAGGAAAGAGTTTGATAGGTAAAGAGAGGGAACTTTCCTATGGGGAAGGAGAGAGACTCACCAAGATAAGTATCAATAGGGCAGGAGATGAGGCAGTGTAGATATTGGGAAGGACTGGAAAGAAGAAGTACCTATTATTTATGGAAAATTCTGTGGACCCAAGCTGTGCTGGGAACTTTACTGATATTCTCTCACTTAATCCTGACAACAACTCATCTTCCAGCTGAGAAGTTCTACTACTTTTTTAAGGTCACACAGCTCTAAATGAGAGAAAAGAAGGGGGTTACATCAAGAGTCTGATCTTAAAGCCCATGTTTTTCTCTCTGTACCATGCTAAAGGAAAAAGCCTTCCTCCCACAACTCTCTCCCATACAAACATAATCTGCTAATATCTTCACTATAAAAATTATAGAGGTTTTTTTTGTTCTTCGTTGAGCCCCATGTCACCACCGCCACCAAAATCTATTGAAGAGGCTACAATGACAGTATCTTTGAGGACCCAGGCTTCTGGTCTCCATGAATAGATTCCTCATCCTAGGTTTTCCTCCATTCCCCTTGAAGGTCAGATCCTCAGTGATGGAAAAGTCTTCATCCATCTGTGTAACTACATCGAACCGTGGGAGAACCTATCCTTTTTGCAGAGGGAAAGCCTGAATCACCACTACCATCTGAACTGTGGCTGCCAAGTAAGGGAATGTCCATTTCCAAGGTCTTTGGGGGGTGGAGGAGGGGTCTTGAGCCTTGCAGTCTCATTCTTCACATATTCCTTCCATTGTACATGCATTTATTCACTTACGTACTATATTTGAAATCTGCCATGGATCAGTCACTGTATGAAGTTGGCCATGGGAAAGCAAGATGGTCCATAGTCCATGATCTCAAAGTTCTTAACATTTTGGCTGGGAAGGTGGCCGTCATAGAAAGACTGAGATAATATAACTATCATTTAATGAAGGTCTACTTTTGTCAGGCCTTGTAATGGTCTATTTATTTAAAATATTTAGTCTTTATAACAAATTTATGAAGAATTAAGATTTCCATTTTAAGGTGAAGAAATTAATGCTTTAAGAAGTGAAGTGATTTGCTCAATGTCAGTGGTAGAGTAAGGACAGTCAGGCCTGTCTGACTTCAGAAACATCATTAGAGAGGCAATAAGGTATGTTAGGAGCATAGGAGACGGGGAACTCGGGAAGAAGTTTGGGGAATAGGAAAGGCTTCATAAGTCAGTGGCATTTGAGCTAGATTGTACAGATATGTAGGAGTCTGAAAGGCAATAATGGAAAAAGGGCGCTCTACTCACATTGATGTTATGTGGCTATGACTCTAGATTACCACCTGCTATACAGTGCCCTGTACCATCTCAGCCCCCAATGAGTGCCTCTGGACAGACTGGCTGCTGGAACGGAAGCTCTATGGGTACCAGGCCCAGCATTATATCTGCATGAAGCATGTCGATGGCACCTGCAGCTGGTACCAAGGCCGCCTGCCCCTCAGGAAGGAGTTTGTTGACATCATCCAGCCCTAGTAGGGGCCAGTGACCACCACATTCCTTCAAGAGTCCTGAAGTCTAAGCCAGTTCTCCTTCCTTGTGGAGCCCTGGCTGTTACCATCCGCCTCATCACTGCCAGCCAATGGGAAGTACCAAGTGGATGATCTGGCTAGTGTTAGGGTAGGCATGGGGCATGTTACAGCTTGTGTCCAAACGCCAGCCCAGAACCTGTCAAGGGCCAGGAAAAGTAACTTGACGTTTCTAGCCTACCTTCAGCCCATCTCCCCTGCCTCCCAAACCCTTTCAGTCTAGCTAAACCCTGCTACTGAAAGTTTTGATTCTGGCTTAGTTTGTTTTCTATAGCCAGAACTATTTCCTTCTCTCCCTGGGAGAGTGTGTTTTCTCTTACTGTAACTTTTTTTTCTGATGGGGAGAAATAGTGATTTTTACACATATGAGATGATGTAGCCTTGTGATGTAAAATACCAGAGATGGGCTGACAGAATCAGGAACAGGCTGATTTGGAGGAGTGAAAAGAACAACACACTATGGCTGTATGTCCTCTACTCATGTCCCAACTCATCCTAATCCTCTCATATGCCTTCATCTGTTTGGGGGAGAGATATGGGGGGTGCAGAGTCACTCAGTGTGAGATCTGCAGTGGCCTAACCTCACTCCACATGCTATAATCCTCTGTACACCATTCCTGGCAGAGGATCTGGCCAGTCAGCATACCTCTTTGGACAAGAATAGATTTAGGTATTGCCTCTCCAGGTTAACTATCCTTAATGCCTTCAAATGATGTTCATAAAGCTTCTCCTGTTTCTTTTAGAAAGTCCTTCTCTACTCGATTACTAATGTTTTCATTCCTAATTCAGAATTTTTTTTAAGTCAAAAAAAAAAAGCCTTTTTCTTGTAGAGATGATACTCCCCATTAGCTTTTAACACCTCAGAGAGACCTTAGGAAGGCCTCTCTTGAGGGCAAACTTCAGGATAGAGGACAGGAGAGAAATAACACAAGGCCCTTGGCGGGGGAAAGATGGTAGATGGGGAACATACTTTGTAACTCTTACAACTGTTTTCACTGGTCAGCCCCGCTAGGCGTTCTGGCAGGAAAAAGCCAGCTTTGTTCCTTGTCTGCTCCTCAGCTCAGTCCTCTCACCACCGTGTATTAGAGTCCCGGAGAAGTCCAAGCACAGACCCCTTAGGGTTCCTTTGACTGTGCAAGTCTTCCTGGCTTGCCCTGAAAGGGAAAGCCCTATGCTCATCTCAAGAATTTATTAAGAATGAGGGCTTAAAAGTTCCAGAGCCTCGCCCTGGCAAAGATGAAGGAGGTAATTCTTTTCATGGCTCAAGGTTGCTATTCACCTTTTATGTGTAGTTTGGGCCATGCACAATAAGCCAGATGAACATTCTTGATTCACAGAAATGGTCCAAATGAAGATCCCTTTTGGAGTAGGGAGTAGGAGGGGAAATAAACATGATCTCTGCCCCAGAGTATAATACTGGAATGCTATGGCAGAAAGTCTTCATTGGTGGGCTAAGCAGGATCACCAACTGACCATGCAAGCCTAGGGCAGAGAATGTGGGGACAGAGAGGAAGAAGGAAGTTAAGCTAGAGCTAGAAGTTGTCATGAAGGAAAAACATTAGCAATAGTCTCTGCACCAGCTGGCCAAGCCATCTCTCTGCTCCTCTGATACCCTAGCATGGCCTCAGAGAATGCATAGTGTTAATCCAGTCTTACTGTAATCTTGAGGAAGCCAAGGGAAGGAACTGGTAAAGAATAATAGGGACAACACTTTACATCTGAGGAGTGCTTCACACTTTTCCAGAAGACTATTATTTGAAGAATCTCATTCACATTTTGTAAGTACCACATTAGATATCCTGGTCAGGAATAATTACGTGCATTTGACTTTCCAAATGGGAGACCAACACACAGTGAATCTAACTAGTCCCAGTGACCTGTTGCAGGGCCAGAGCTACAACCCAAAACAGTGGGATGTTCTGATTGTTGATCCATAGGTTTGTTACTTTCTCAGCTTGATAAAATGCCCTTTTTTCTGCTCTTCACTATGTGATCTCCAGATTTTGGAGACACGGGGTTATCAGCTAAAATTCAGCTGCGCTAGCCCCACAAAGCAGGTCACAACAGTTTAATCCCAACAGAGTCTCTGGGGTTGAAATGCTGAGGCCCTCTTTTGAGCCCCATAATCACCATGCGGCTAAGCTTAGAATGTAAACAGCAGAGGGACTAGAGTCCCCACTCAATCACCTACCATCTCTTTGTGGTTGGGGTAGTATGTCTGCTCAATGAGTGGGAACTTTTCTCCTCCTAGTGTCTTGTAGATGGCAACCAGCTGGGCAAACTGCAAAAGAGAAGCAAAGGTTTCAGCTTATCCAGACAACTAGAACAGACAAATATACATCAGTCTGTCTGATAAATATTTATTATTTGCTCTGTTGGGGGCTTTGTGCAAAACACTCTGAGGATATAAAAGAGGTGTACAATTCTTCTTTTTAGAGAAGATGTACATTAGTTGGGGAAAGGAGAGAGAATGCATTAACATTCATTATTGACTGAATTTTACAATTGTACAATTTTAATGATATTCAGTCCGCATATCAAATTGATGAACTAGGTATTCATCTTCATTTTACATAAGAGGCTCAGAGAGAGTAGAAAAGTTGCCTAAAGTCACAGAGCTGCAAAGAGATGAAGCTGGGATTGAAATTTGGGTTTTTAACTCTAAACTGGATAGGTAACATGGGGCCAAGTCTTGAAAGTTCAAATGCAAGGAAAGGAATGGTAGCTTTTTTCTGCAGGCAGTATGGAGTCATGAGAATTTAAGCAGTGGGTTATGAATAAAGCTGGTCTTTAGGAAGACTTTGATGCTCATGGATAGACAAACCCAGTCTCTCCAGCATGTCCTACTCATCTAAGAACGGAACTCACTGGACCCTTTACCTAGAGAAACCAGAACAGCTCTATGAAGAAGAGGTGAGGTACACATCCTTACAGTGTGAGGGTTGAAAAGCCTTTGGCAAACAGCTTAGCACCTCCTAGAGTCCCTTGCTTCCACATTTTGTAAGTGAAGAAACTGAAGCCCAGTGAGGTCACTTGTCCAATGTCACATAATACTTGAGCTGGATTCATAACCAGGCTACTTTATTCCCAATATATAACTCTTCCTACTACTTCAAGTAGCTGTCTTTTAGACTCCGCAGAGACCATGCTCTTTCCACAGGAAACACACAGGAATTTTCTGCTCAATCCAGTCACACATATAAACCCACACACTTATCCCCAGTGCACTGGCAGCAGGGGTAATCCAGCATCTTCCCTCTAGTGCTACGAGGTTAGTGTATACTCTAAGCCACTGATACCTGGAACTGCTAGAAGGAAAAGTTGCCAGATCAAACTTGCCTTCCATTTATCAGAGAAAGGGAAGTTAGAACATTTTTCAACATCTCAGGTCCTATTTTGTATAAGGGGTGAGGATGTGTTGGGGGAGAGGACCGGTGGGGGGGAGGAGTAGAAGCTCAGAACAGGGTTGTCAGAAAACTGGAGTCTTCTGGTTCTTGTTCTGCCTTGAATCTGCTGGGTGCCCTTGAGCAAATGATTTCTCCTCTCCAGGCCTCATTTTCTTCATATGTAAAATGAAAAGAATGAATTTGATCAGTTCTTCAAACTTTCTACCATAAAGGAATATCATTTTATTTTATTTCCTCCCAAACTCCATTATCAAACTGCAGTTTAAGCGATCATACGTTGTGGTCCTTTTATTGGTAAAGACAGAATTTTCCTATTATTTTTGAAATGCTGGAAAATTCTGGAATTTCCCTAGCCTTTGTGACATGGCAAGTGACTCTGGATCTTGGACTGAAAGTATGATTCAGGGACTCTCAGGGCCCCCAAGATTTTATTATTAAAAGACATTTTACAGAGTCTCTGGACCCGACATCTTATTTTGCACGTGAGGAGAGGCCCCCCAGATGATGTCTGGAGCTGGGTCTGCAATTGGACAGCACCCACGTAGGCCTCTTCCTGTCCACTGGGTTCACTGTACCCTGCTGTCCCTGCCGTTCTTTGGTTTTTCAACTTGCTTTGACTGTCAAGGCCAACCCCTCAGACTTTTCCTGCCTTCTATGATTCTCTCCATCACCCCATCTGACCTGTAAGTCCTGCCTGCCCACCTTGGTCAGGTTGGACTCCTGTTCTGCCTCTGGATACCTGCCTGAGCTCCCAACACTTTCCAGCATCGCCAGCAAGCTGATGCCAGCTCTGCCTAACAACCTCTGTCCTGCTGCAGCCCACGTGCTGGCATGACACCAAGGCATGTGGGGTTTTATCTTTCCAGTATGTGGGAGAGTTACACAGACACCACAGCGATGCCAGGAAGGCCCACGGCAGAATCCCAGAGTCCTGGGACAGCAATACTAAAATGGCAGCCAGTTCCCAGGCTCTAGTTAGGTTCCTGGGAGCTCACCCCACCTTCCTTTGCTTTATCTCCAGCAGTCCCTGTCTGCTCAAGCTACTGGGCTTGGCATCTAACCTCTGCCTCCTTGGAAACTTAGATTAAGTCACAAGCACACAGTTACCAATTAAACAAATGTAATATCTGATAAGGGTTATTTCCTCTATGCATAGACAAAAGAATGGACTTAGGTGCTGGGGGTGGTGTTGGCCATGAATAGGGAGATAATGTTAATTTTAACCACTTCTTCAGAGAATCGGGAAAGACTTTTTGGAAGAAATCAGATTTGGGGATCAGTCTGAATTTAGTAAGTTATCCTTAGCCCTTATGGAAATAAATGCTTATGGAAATAAATTCAACTCTTGTGCTTCTGTCTCTAAAAACTTAGAAAGAATGATAGGACTTTTAGAAAAAGTTACAGCAATGTGGGATTGTAGCATTCTGGCTTCCTCTGGAATAGGGCTACTTCTGCTTCCAAATTCCCAGTGTGCCTGTGTTGACCAATTTATAATAGCACATGTGCTAAACACGGTGATGCAGGTAGAGCCTGGACAACCTAACTGAGGTCTCATACCAAAAATAGCCTGAGCTCCCAAGGCAAGAAAGAAGTCTTGATGAGCCAAAGTCATCAAGGGACTTCCCTTCACAGTCACCAAATTTATTCACTCCCATTAACAGGCAGAGAACAATATATAAAATGCCATTAGTGTGGCAGCTGACTAATGAAAATGAAGGGAGAACTTGGTGTCTGGCCAGGGAGCCTTGCTGTTCTCATGTGATGCCAAAGGCAGTGTGCTGGGATTATGAATGGGTGAGAATGTGAACCCTCACCAGATCCCAGATCCCAGGAGGGGCAAAGTCCTAGGCACAGGCCCCCTGATCCTCCCACCCTGGCCTCTGGCATAGTTCTGGAACATAAAGCAGGGGACTAGCTTCTTTAAGAGATCTCAAATACTAAGGGAACTGTTAACAACCAGGCTGACAAACTGGTGACAGGCACTGCTATTATTCCTACCTTACAGACACTCTAACAGGTATCGAAAAGATGGGGAAGGAAAGAATTAGGGCTTATTTACAGTTGGGAAGGTTGTGTGACCGAGGTGAAAAGGGAGGTCCCCAGAAAAGAAACCTGAAGACCTCAAATATGATCTTCTGTGATTAGCAACACATTCAAATCATACAACTCTTTTAGCCTGCTTCTACAAAACTCTAGGATTCTTAGGTGTCTCAGGCCAGAGAGAAAGACTGAATGGTGATCAAGAACCCAACCCGCCCTCCTCAACCACAGCAGCTCCCAGATATTCTGACTCCTCATTCATTGGCCTTTCCCTTACACTGTCAGGTCTCCCTGGCTTGAAAGGGAACATGAGAAACTGTGAATTCAGGTGTGACGAGGAGATCAAGAGCAGAGGTGATGCCTCCACTGGGTTAAAAAACACAAGATCAAGAGCAGAGGTGATGCCTCCACTGGGTTAAAACAACTCCCTGGGTGGTGGAGAGGTTTGGGGTCTGAGAACTTCACAGTGACCTTGGAAAGCCAGTGTGTGATAGCTAAAATGATTTTTGAAAAACAAGAGGAAGAGGATGTGATTAGGGGCAGGTGTTTCCTTCTAAGAGGGCCGACTGGAGCAGCAGTTATAGGAGCTGGGTCCCCACTGGCCTCAGGCCTTTCTCATAACCATTCAGAGGCAAGAAACAGATATTTTTACTATTGCATCTTATGGCTGAGGGCACAGCCTACAAGACCCGTAAAGACTTCTTTACAGAATCTTTGTGTGGCTTTGTTGTGAGGCCAAAGGTTCACTCTGCAGCAAAGGCAGCCCAGCCCATGATGATAATGTTTAATTGTGAGAGCCTACCCTACCCCATGTCCCATCTGAAGCTCCTCCCATATCCTCGCAGCTATGCCTAGTGCACCTTGATTACCAGTGGACCCCCTGGGGGACTGGGAGACACAGGACCTGGGGACAAGGGGATCTCACTCACCACCCAAGGCTTGTCACAGAAGTTGTAAATGGATTCCAGTGAGTTGATGCTGGGGAGGCCTGCATACTGCATGCCAATAATCAGGTGCCGGAAGTCCTCATTCTCTGCCATGCCAAAGGCATGCTGCCGGATAAGCACAAAGTCTGGCCGGAAGGACCTGGTAAAAAGTAGAGGCAAGTTTCCCATCAACCAGCACCTCAAGTGCATCTCATCTCCTTTTTCCAAAGCCCTAGACAGAGAAGGGATATTCGGGGCCACCTGGTGTAAGCCCTTCATTTTATTATTATTATTCTTTCATGGACTAGGAAGTGAGCTATTATGGTACTCAAAGGAGATTAAGGAACAGGTGTCTGAAGTTCCCTTATTCTTCTGGCTTAAGCATTGTCTTTTTCTAAGGTACAAATTCCCTCAGGAGAGAAGAAATACTTTCAGACTCATACACCTTAAATGAACAAGAATGTGGGGAAATGTGAGAGCAGAAGCTCGTTGTGGCTTCAGAGTTCATGCTCCCAAAGGATCCCCGCAGACTCTGAAGACAACATATTTGGCTGACTTCACCACCCTGCCAGAGAGATCCCTGATCTCAGTGCCCTATTCCGACTGCTTAAAGCTGCTCCTTAAAATAGGCAATGCCCTCATCAGGCCCCCAGGAGAGTAAGGGTCCAGGCTGGCTGAGAACAGATGCCAGACTTCCCAATGTTATTCTTCCAAAGCGTATGCTAGCGAGGGGTACAAATATTTCTCAGAAAACCATAGTTGAGCAAGGGCTACAGGAAGCACTGGGAGTACAGAATGTTCCCATGCATGGGAAGGCTTCCTGGGTTTCCCCTCTAGCCAGCAAAGCTCCTAGCCTCAGCTGCTCCTCTTCATGCCTTGACTCCAAAGGAACTCATCTTCCCAGAGAGTCAGTTGTGTGGCAGCATCCACCCTCAAGTCTCCAGAGCCTGCCTGTTTCACACCATATACAACGATCTACCTGGTTCCCTGCCTCTGACACCCATTAAACCACGACCTACAGCTCTAGTACCACCTGGCCTCAGAGACCAGTCTTTTTAATGTGGGGGTGGAAGAAGCCCTCCTTAGTCACTCAAGGGACTTAGCGTCAAGTCAATATGGCATGTGCTGGAGCTGTTCTGATTTCCTTGTGCCCCAGTTCTGGGAAACTGCCTCCAGTATATGCCTGAGATCAAACCTTATATAATTATAGGAACTGAGCTTCAGACTTCCTACACTGGCCAGCTCTCAAGTTCCTACACTCAGACCTGTAAGGGTCTGCCTTATTCTTGCCAGATCCCTCCTAACAGCCTGCCATGGACTTTTCTGTCAGCACCTGCTTCTGTGCATGCATCCCTATGACTCACTCTACGTATAGCTGGAGGAGCCCATCGTTCTCTTGAGCTCACTCCCTACCTGAACAGACATCTCTTTTTCTGTCCTCCTCAGTCTCCAGTTTACATTTCCCTCATGTTAGGTTCCCGATACCTGAGTTTTGCCTTCCTGGTCACTGAGCCAGTTCCTGTTGGACACTGGAGACCTCAGTGTCAGGATGCTGCAGATGGAGGTAGGGAGGAGGATAAAGTGAAGATTCTTCCTGGAGCAAGATTCTGAAGTCTAAAATCCTGACACCATGCTGAACCCCTGGGAAGAATGACACTGTGGGAACCATGGTCCCCCCATCTGGAATTTTCATTACCTCCCCTCACAGAATTCTTGCATTAGATTTGATCACACCTGTAAGTGATGTGATCCAACACACCACCAGGCATGGAAGTGCCCTGTAACTGCAAATTTTCTTCCACCCACAATGTCCCTTCCAACCTAGACTTCCCTATCAGACTTATGAATTCCCAGGAGTGAGGAATATAGAAAGAATACAGGTCTGGGGGTTAAGAGAATTCATAGAGAAACACAAGGCTCTGCTACCAACTCAGTGAGTGACTCTAAGCAATTCATGCAAAATAGAAGGCTGAACTAAATCAGAGGTTTTCAAACCTTTCTTGGAAGCAAAGGAATCCCGTTTTCCAGGAAAAATATAAAAGCACAAAGTCACATTGGTGGAAGTGGGGCTGGAGTCCTAGAACCCCTCTAATAGGACTCCAGTTACCTCTAAATGAGTCCTGAGTCCTTTCTCTACCATTGGACTAAGAGCTCTGTGAGAGTAGAAGCTAGTTTTCTCTGCCTTCCTCTACTACTTGTACACAGCACACATCGTTAACTTCCGTACAATACACAAGCCAGCACTGCCATCCCACTCTAACACTTGACTTTGAAACTACCTCTGCAACCAGAGACAGTAACTCTGAAGACAGTGACAGTGACCCTGAGGACAGAAAGGACCTTACCGGACAACCTTGGTGCCATTCCGGAGCACCTGCATATCCACAGCATATGTCCCATCTGCATGGGCCACCAGGTTGAGCTCTGAAAATTCCGCCTGGAAAATAAAACAACAGTAGGGGATTAAGATGGTAGATTTCATGTTATATGTTGTTGTTTTTTTTACTATAATTAAAATTGTAAAAAAAAAAAACTTAAAAATAAAAATAACGGTAGGGAAAGAAGATCACAATCCTTTGCCAAGTTCTCCACAGAGCAGCAACAGCTCTCACCAAACATTCCTTTGGTTTTCAAAGTATTTTCACAAACTGATCTCATCTAACTCTCATAGCAGCTCTGCGAGGCAAGAAGGACAGAGAGAATTCTCCCTATGTACCAAAGAAGCAGTTAAGTGACTTTTCTGGACAAATAACACTTATTGTTGGCAGAGATTGGAGCAAGGCTCAGGTCTTCTGACTCCTCTGTACTGACTTTCTACAGAGTAGGAAACTGGGGCAACATGCCCTCTGTCAGTTTCAACATAAAAACACTAGGTTTTAGTTTAGGCAACCGGGTTTTACTTCTGCTCTGCCCCAAGTTAGCTCCATAAGACTTTGCACAAGTCACTTCACCTCTCAGGGTGGGGGCAGGGAGGGTTTCTTTCATCTATAAAATGGGAATAATTTTTAATCAACCCTGCCTATAGATAGGCAGTTGTTTTAAGAACTGGATACAATAATGCATAGGAAAGTACTCTGTAAATCACAGCACACTGTGTACGGAATGACAAGTAACTTCTATTATTACATAGAAAATACATGCATTGTTTCAACTGGACATCCTCCCCTCCACCCAAATGGACTTGGGACTCTAACTATCACAAAGCAAAGGGTAGAGGAAGATTTAAAAATGGCGGGGGCGGGGGGGTAGACGGGTGTGTGCTTTCAGGACTTTACTACATTGCAAACAAGAAGGTGTTCTTTTTGAAATTCTCTCTGTAGTGTAGCCTCATGCCCAGAATAGGCACCACTGGAGGCTGCACAACTGAATGCCAGATATGTGCCAACCCAGGAAACTCATGCAACCAACAATATGGAGGTGTGGCGGGTGTCCCAGGAATACATTCCCTTCAAGTTTCCCTAAGCCTGAGAACCGTGTACTGCAAGAGGGCCCTAGGAGCCACACTCCTCGCTTCTTTACAGATACCAGCACCATGAGAAAAACTCAGGGAGGCTGAAATGCAGCCTTCATGATCATATCTCATAGAGAGAAAAGCCCCAGGGAGAGGGGTGAGGAAGGGAAGATGGAGAGCTTATAATCCAGTGACAGACACTGTGCTCTACTCTGAAGAATTAGACAGTTCACTGTGGGATGTCAAGGGACAATACACAGATGTAACTCTGGGCTTCAGGGTGATTACCTGTTCCACTTTGATATCATAGTCTCCAAGAACTTTTTTGCCCCGGAAGCACTTGGCCCTGGAAAAGGAAAAAAAAAAAACCCACACAAATTAGTATCATATAAGTGTTTGAGATCAGAAATCCACAATCATGAGAAGACTATAGCAGACAGAACCCCAGAATGGGAGGGCTGGACCCTAACTCAGCTACTGGGTCATCACGAGAGAGCCTCAAGCAGACTACTTCCTCTCCTTTACGCTCAGCTTGCCCACTCATAAAATAATCCAAAGCACCTTTTCACTCCTAGATTTTGTGATTTTTATGATAACATCCTTGGTCTTTGGACTATAAAAAAAAGTCTAGAAATGGGAATTTCCCTAATGTTATTCCTCATAAAGAGCAGGTCAGTCTTACACATCTCTATACTTTCCTCATCATCCCCCATCCTACAAGTCACTCTGATTTCTACTTGGGCTTCACCCTTGGAATTTTAGTTTTTAAAGAAACTTGTTATCCTTTTATCCCTTCATACCCATACTTCCAAAAAGGATTTGAGGCAATTTATAGTTTAAGAGGCAAACAAAACCAACAAAATCAAGATTAAAGGACAATCAATGAATGGCAGAGAGTTAATTTTACCAGGAAATAAATTTTAAAAGGGGGGAGGCTGAGGAAAGCTACTATAATTGAACACAAAACCTCTCCTGTATTTCTGAATTGCAGTCAAGAAAATCAGTCAGGCTGAGTTTTATAGTACTTATTATCTTCCTGTCTTGTCATGGATCTCATCAAGGAACCTCAGTGGCTTCAGAGCCCCTTGTGAGTGGACTATGTTTATGGTTATATTTCTATCCATTCCTCTCAACTCCCCATCCTCACCCCTGTAAGATTTTCTTATCTGTCCATTTAAGCTAGTTCTCCATGTGTAAAAAGGGTCTTTCCACACTATACCTGTTAGCTGGGTTGGTCCTGTTTTCCCAGTGCTTAAAATGTCAAATTAGCACGTTTCACTGCTTGGTTTCTAAAAGTCCCTCTCCAAAATAAAGGGATAAATTAACATTTATTGGACATCATGTTCTAGGAATTGTGTGCAAGTTGCTTCCAAGAAGATCTCATTTAATCCTCATAACAACTTATGAGATAAAGGAAACCAAGACTCAGAGGAGGTAAATGGCATATTCAAGGTCACATGGCAAGTTAGTGATAGTATGTACACCCACGTGTAAGTTCAGTGCTCCTGGGACTGTATAGTACTGTCTCCCTCTGCTGATTCATTCTCTTCATCTTCACTCCCACAAAACTGACTTGTCATTTGTGCTACATTGCATGTTTTTTTCTCCATTTTCCTTCTTCTGCTTAAAAGGGACTTGATGTTGTAAGCACTAGTTCTACTACAAATACTTCCTACCCTGGTTCCTGTGAACTACCCAGGACGAGGCCAGGCTATTTCCTTTCCTTTCTGGATTCTGGAACAGTCCGTTCTAAGAAGTTATCATTTGTCCTATCCAAGTCCCTCGCCACCCTTAAATTGCTCCCCAGAGGCACTTAGCCATCCTGGAGCTGGATCACTGAAGCCTATCCCCCCAACCTTTGCCCCAACACCTTACTAAGCTTCATCAGCTTGCTTCTAGGACCCTGTTCAACATTCATAGGTCAGCAGGCCCCTCCAGGAAGGGGCCTGTACCCTATCCTGTCCCTTTGGCCACTGTTCCATCTTACTTATGGATTTAAATGATAGTCTATCCATGGCACTATTACTGCTCTGTAGATTTTGGACTCTGTAGGTCTTTTCAATGACTATAAAAAGGAGAAATAGAGTAAATGACCCTAGAGGTTCCTTTCTTCTGTTGATGAGGTGTGTTTACTTTGTTATCAGCAATGCTTTTCTGATGCTTCCTCCTATCTTCCTGTCTCAAAATAGCTCTTGTTCTGTGAGGTAAGTCCCAGAGCCATTAACAATAACCTCTCATTCAGTATGATACCTTGCACTTTCAAAGCACATTCCTTGCCTTATTTGTCCCTTACAACTTAGGGAGGCAGCCAGGGCAGATAGTCCTGTGCATTTGTCTGATGGGGAAACTGAAACCCAGAGCAGTTAAAATAATACGCCCAAACCACAGAAAAGTTCATAGGAGTTAAGCCTAGAACTAACAGTTTACATCTAGGTGCTTATGTGTTGCCACGTATTTTAATTCACTTGCTTATTTTGTGAGTTTTAAACACTGATACTGAAGTATTATTTATAGATTCTGGCTGGGTTTATCTGCCACTTCCTGCACCTGCCCATTGACCAAGTTGGCTAATGATACTATTTTCATGCCTTCTCCTCACCCCCACCTCTCCACTGATCTTAATGCTTTTTCCTTAAGGTAATCTGTCCTGTTGAAAATCTTGGTCTGTGTTTCCTGGCTCTGGGTCACTGACCTCTCTTGGCTGACTTGCTAAGATGGCAAATAGAAGGGGCACAGAGACTTTTTCTGGAGAATGAGCACATTCTCCCAGATCTGGCCCTTGCAAATTTTGGTTCCAGATATTTTCATGAAGAATTTTGTAACTTAGAAGCAAGCAAGTGATAGAAGTACCTTCTGATATTAAGAGAGCACTGTTAGGATGTAGTGTGTTAGAATCCAGAGGAGTTGTGAGTCACAAGGCTCTGAAATCCTAGCTGTAACCTTTCCTGGCTCTGTGACCTTAGGCAAGTGGGTTAAATTAAACAACAAAAAAGGTATGTCATACAGTAAAATTAATCAATCTACCTTCAAAAGCACATAAAAGAATAAGATAAAAAATAACTTTCTCCTTTCCCATTCCATCATACATAATCCTTATTATCAGTTGCAAGCATATCCTTCCAGTGTGAGGAGAATGTGTATAAGTTATCTGCATACATATATGTTTCAAACATACATATAGTATCATGCTACATAAACTCTTCTTTTTTGAACCTTGATTTTTACTGCATTCAAAAATATATCTTAGTGATATGCTTTCCATTTGAAAGTCATACAGTCATTTCACCAATATATATTGATGAGTGTTTAGATTTCCAGTTTCAGGGTTGTTTTTGACATTATAAACAGTGCTATAATGACTAATGTTTAAGAATATATCCATAGAGGGGTGCCTGGGTGGCTCAGTTGGTTAAGCATTTGACTCTTGAATTTGGCTCAAGGTCATGATCTCATGGGTTTCTGAGACTGAGCTCTGCCTCAGGCTCTGTGCCGACAGGGCAGAGCCTGCTTGGATTTCTTTCTCTCCCCTTCCCTTGCTCTCTCTCTCTCAAAATAAATAAACAAACATTAAAAAAAGAGAAGCTATCCATAGGATAAAGAAGTTATTTTTTTTCTAGCTGTACTGAGGTAGAATATATATATTGTATATATTTAAAGTGTGTATGATGATGATTTAATACACCTTACTTTATGAACTGGGATTACCACATTCAGGTTAATTAACATGTCTATCACCTCACACAGGTACCATTTTGTGTGTGTGGTGAGAACACTTAAGATTTACTCTCTTAGAAAACTTCAAGTATACAATATTATTAACTATAGTCAGCATGTTGTACATTAGAAGGATAAACAACTTATTGCAGAATTGCTAGTGCAAGGGACATACACAGTGACAGTTTTACTGATATTGTCACACTGCCCTCCCCCACCCCCACCCCTGATGCTCCAAGAAAAAAACACCACTCTCCTCAGTGTTTGAAAGTTTGGGAAAGTTACTTCACCTCCTCTAGTCCCCCCCCCCCACCCCCCCCCCCCCCCAGTCTCTCTGTGCATAAACTGGGCACAGAGAAGGGCTTTCTGACTGGCAATCTTGTCAAATCAACCCAAATTTACCTCCTTGTTCCCAATCCTAAACGGAACCCAAGATGTACATCCTTGAAGCACAGACTAAAAATATCTATGGTGCCTGTGTTGTCAATTTCCCCCTATTGTACATTTTCTTAACAAGCCTAGCAGCTGAGGATCTATGTGAGTTTAATGGCTTGCAGCTTCCTTGATAGGCCAGGCAATGAACCATCTTTCCTTACTGCTACAATGAGTAGAGGCTTCTAGATTTAACTCTTCTTACTCAATTCACCAATCTCACCAATTCCTATTCAACTAGGGCTTATGAGGCTGAGGAACACGATTTCAAGATACTTTTCTGCTAGGGCTGCCTCAAAACTTGTCAGCCCAATGTAGGCATGCCCAACTTAAATTCTCCCTGTTTTAATGCATGGAATAATGGAGAAAGGTCTAGAAATAGAAGCCAGTTTTGTTGGGTTCAGGCCTAGTTCTACTACTTTTCAGCTGTCTGACTTGGGCAAGTAATTGCCTCTCTGCACCTTAGTTTCCTCATACATAAAACAGGGCTAATAATAATTGTAATACTTATAGCAAGAATTCACTGTGTGTTCTGGCCACCATTCTGAGTATTTCATGTATTCTACCTCATTTATTAATACCCTACTCACAGGCTGTTGTGAAGACTTGATACCAGATGAGAATAACTGACATGAAAGTGTTTTTAAAAACCCTGAAATGCTACGCAAATAAGAACTACTATGAGCAAAATGCAACAAATATTTATGTACCAGGTATTACTGCTGTTTTATTATTATCACAGCCAACATGGTCTCTTCCTCCTCTGAACTTTCATCTCACTTATTGTCTGCTTATGACATATGGTTCATAGCATCATCAACCAATACGACTTTTCAGACTCAGTTGTCTAATAATCTGGGATACCCCTGTCCCACCCTTAGCCCTAGACAACTGGATTATGTAATAATGCTTGGAGCAAGGACCACCCACAAGTGAGCCCTGGATTTTCCAGAACACTTTGGATTTTAAATATGACTATGTCCTGTTGTCAACTTATATGCTCTAAGCTAAGGCCTGTACAAACATAATCATTGCATCTATAAATTTCCAACTCCTTCACTGAGCTATGTACTTACCTAGGTTCACAATCAGGGCTTGCTTGTTGACAGGAGATGTTAGGAATGATGGTTTTGGCTGGACAAATGGAGAAAACCAGAAGGGGCCACCTTCAAGACTGAGTGAAGGGAGCCTGTCTCTGCAGGCCCAGGGTCCTCCTTTCTTCCTGCATGTGCACATCTGAGGGTGTCAGGCTCTTTCTTCCCCACATGAAAATCTGTTCTCAATCTCCAACCACAATGGAACTAAAGGACCTAAAAACAACCTGAAGTGTAAATCCTCCCTAGGTGCCTGAGGTTTGTATAAGGACCAAAACCCCAATCTAGAGTATGAAAGCACTACCAAGCATTCTTAGAGCTCTGGAACCAGTCTAGCACTTAGTAAATACCTGGCACTGGTCTTGGACACTTACCTTTAACAAGGTGCCTAGTTTCTGGCACTCACTGTCTCACTGGCCTTGTTCTTTCAGCCAAGCACCTCTAGGCATCAAGAAGTTAGAAAGTAAACTAGAAACATGAGAGGATTCCTATTTCCCACCCTATACTCAAAGAGTGAAATTAGGCCTGCTCATCTTGGAGAGGGTTTGTGAGGTCCTGCTGCCACCCACTGGCAAGATGTGTACTGCAGACATACCGTGGTCCCAGCTCCCCCATCAGCTTGGCCAGCTCAATAGCCACCAACCCCACTGGCCCAGGAATATCTCTCCAGGTGCTCATTTGCTGCCTTGACAAACCATGCCTGAAAAGTCACTCTTTCTTCTAGAAAGTGTGTGTCCATATACTCCAAGCTAGATACCTGGCTTTTTGCAATCTCTAGAAAGAAAGGCTATGATTTGTCAGAAAATTTAGCAACAATTTACTGAGTACTCAACGGTAGGTGCTGGAGCTGTAAAGATTCATCAGCAGTTGCCAAGTAGAGAAAGCACAGTCTAGAAAAGGAGAATGATGCTCATTACCAATATGGGTACTTTGCTAAGTTCCTTTTCAACTCTTAAGGCTTATAACTACTATTCATATTCTCATCTTTCAATCCTTCTTTAAAAAATACTTGAAGTGCACAACTAAAACAACAACATAAGTTTCATATAACTCAGAAATATGTACAATGAAAAGTAAGTTCCCTCTACCTTCAAGAAGCTTACAGGTTAGTGGAGAACAGAAGCACAAATAAAAGGTATATGTATAAATTTAGGGTAAAAGCTATAGCAGGAATATAAACAAGGCGTGTTTCCTAACATGCCTTTCCCTCAAAGGAGGGAATTCTCTTTGCCTAGAGAAGTCTAGAAAGGCTCCAGAAAGGAGTCTTAAAGTCTTAAAGAATGAGTAGTGATTTGCCACACAGGAAGGAGGAAGAAGAATTGAATGGCTGAGTATAAAGGCACAGAGGCTATGTGAACGTAGGACCCCCTGACTGCAGGGAAGGACACTGTAGGCTGAGCACTGAAAGCTGCAGGTCAGAGAAAGGGAGGCATCTAACTACCAAAGGGTTCAGATGTCAGGTTGAACAGTTGGGGCTTAACTGACAGTTTCCAAAAGATTTAAAAAAATTTTTTTATTATAAAAAAACTACCCTCAACAGTTATCAACATTTTGCCAGTTTTTAACTATCACTCTCGTTGTTGAGACTATTGTTTGAGTGTTTTCAAATAAATCCCAAATATATCATTTCTTCTCTAACATTTTAAGTACTATCTCTAACTGGTGACAATTTTTTATTGCAGCAAAATATATATAACAAAATTAGCCATTTAGGTGTTTTTAAGTCTAAAATTCAGTGGTGTTAAATACATTCACCATGTGCAATCATCATCACTATTTCTAAAATTTTTCACCATTCCCAATAGAAACTGCAACCATAAAACAATAACTGCCTATACATCACCCACATCCCATCCCTCTTAATCTACTTTCTATGAATTTGCCTCTTCTGGGTAATGACTTTTTAAATATTAATTTAGTATTTAATAGTTAATAATTTTTAACATCTTTACTGGGTCTATATTCAAATTTTCCAAATTGTCTCCAAAAATACTGTCAAAGAGGGGTGCCTGGGTGGCCCAGTTGGTTAAGCTTTTGACTTCAGCTCAGGTCATAATCTTGTAGTTCGTGAGTTCAAGCCCCGCACTGGGCTCTGCGCTGACAGCTCAGAGCCTGGAGCCTGCTTCAGATTCTGCATCTCCGTCTCTCTCTGCTCGTCCGCTGCTTGGGCTCTGTTTCTCTCTCACTCTCAAAAGTAAATAAACATTTTTTAAAAAGTTCTAAAATACTGTCAAAGATGTTAAGCAGGGAAGTGACATGATCAGTTGTGCCTAAGATTTGAGAAACCACTTATCTGGAATATGGGAGTGACTGGAGGGAGCAAATCAGGGTTTGAGATCATTTGGGAAGCCAGTGCAGTAACTAGATTTCAGGATTTGCTATTTTATCGGTACATAACAAACTGATAGCTACTGAGTAGCACTCATCTGGCAACTCAATTGATAACTTGATTGATTAAGCCTAGGAACCTAGCAGCTGGCTAGAAAACAACAGTTACTTAAAAAGATATTTAAGAAGATATTAACTAAGAGGATTTCATGAAATGATAGAAAGTGGTATAGGACTCCTATTAAAGATGTTCTGGAACAGAGAAATAAATAAGACCTAAAATAGTCAGGGCCTGGTAAAGGGTTCTTAATTCAAATTTAGACTTGTTTTCTAATTCATGAACCGTAAAACTTTCAGTATGTGGAGAAATGTCTGCTATGGACAATTGGTTTAGGAATAAGAAGCAAACAACAGGAATAAGTGAACACTCTTTGGATTAAAAGTTCCGTGGCTAGTCCTTGATATTATTAATTCAGTGATTAAATTGTTCTATCAAATGCTCTGCAACAAGGCACTTTTTTTTTTCCTGAAAGAGAGAGACAGCGTGAGCAGGGGAGGGTCAGAGATAGAAAGAGATACAGAATCTGAAGCAGGCTCCAGGCTCTGAGCTAGCTGTCAGCACGAAGCCTGACACAGGGCTCAAACCCACAACCGTGAGATCATGTCCTGAGCCAAAGTCAGACACTTAACCGAATGAACCACCCAGGCGCCCCCACAAGGCACTTTTAGACGGAAAGCAAATTGCATGGTGTTTTAGTTAACATTCATATAAATGATCTGGAAGAGAGTACAAGGGGAAATGCCAAGTTTGCAGATGGCATTCAGCTCTTCCAGGGATTAAAATGCCAAGCTGATTAGGGATAAACTGAAAGAAGATGTGGACGTGGGCAGAAAAGTGGCAGAGGAGTTTTAATGTGACTAAGTGTAAGAAAACACATTCAGGAGAAATGATCTTATCACAGGATCATGAGTGTTCAACTATAATCCAGTAAAGGAAGCTGAAATGACAGGAGAAAAAAAAATACATCAGTCCTGTACGATGTCACAGACAAAACACAAAAAGACCAAGAGTGAAAGGTTTTAAATGTTGGGTATCATCAGAAAGTTTACTGGAAACCCAAGATAAGGAGTTTCTTATCCTCTGACCTCATCTACACAAACTATAGACGTCCATATTTTTGGCCCAGTATATTAGGCCCACTTGTCTAAAAACAAACGACATAATGAACATAGAAATGGCTCAGGAAAAAAAAACAAGAAGAAAATGTAAAGGCTCTGATTTTAGAAAAGACTGCAATAAAATCTTCAGTCTGTAAAGGTAAAGATTCAAAGGGAACAGAATGGTATGAAGGAGGGAAAGAGAACACTGAATGACTATATATGTCATTCATCTCAGATAACCAATTCTCATGATATTTCATGCCTTACAAGAATGTCATCTCAATGTTACTGGTTTTATAGGAAAATGAGGCTCAGATAAATTAAGTGACTTGCTTAAAGGTAGCAGTTGGTAGGTGGCGGAGCTAATAAAATTAAATTTCAGGACTTCTGATGATCACATTTAGAGATTGTTTATTTCCTCAGATGGGGACTATGCTCTATTCATTTTTGTATTCCCAATATCTGTCCTACTATTTGGCACATTTGCTCATTGTGAAAGAGTCCTGGTCTTGTAGGTCTCTGAGGATACCTATGGAGTCCATTTCTCTGGAGTTTATATAATTCCCTCAAGTTATCTGTGGGACACCCTCAACAATCTGCCTTAAGTGGCAGATGAGACCCTGTAAGAAAAACAGCAATCTCAAAGCTCTGAAGACGGCTAATTTCTAAGTAAATACCCCAGTCGTGACTTCAGTTAGGAACACCAAATCACTTTTTCTGAGCAAATTTTCTAAAGATCTCTATTTTGGGGAATAATTAAATGATGCAGTATAACAAGATAAGATTATCAAATACAGGGGGAAAAAAAAGAATCCTGTAATTCAGAACACATGATGGGAAGATTAGATGCATTTGTCTATAATTATAGAGGAGCTACAGAACAGAATGCTTTGGAGTCATGGGACAAATTCTCTTTCCATGACTGGCTTATAAAATTAAATCAGGCTGATTTGATTTTGGAGCAAAATGGGTCAGTTATGAAGTCTGCTTTAGAGAAACATCGAGCAAATATAATTTTCAAAAGATACGGATTTATTTTATGCTAGATAAACATGGTTCCTAGCATTGGCAGAACTCTAGATTTAATTCCAGTGTAGGATCACAAATCATACCCACCATTACCATCAAAGCTGCACATTTCCATCCATTTGTAGCAGTCTAGTTACAAAGGAACATTCTCTATAATCTGGCCCCATCCTTCTATTTCAAATTTATCTCCTACCATTTCCCTCCTGTAAGACAGCTGCAGAGTTTTTGTGTGAAATAGAAAAAGGTACCCTTTACTCCAGGGAGACACACTCCTGTACCAGGGTGCCTGGATTGGCAAAAAGAAGGTGGGGCTGAATTTCATCCCTCCCTAGTCTCCTCACTCAAATGCCCGTGTATAGTGAAAACCCTGCACAAGTATGTGAAGGAGCCCTGTCGTACCACCATTAAGACACTGTATCAGTCTACCATGCACACACTGTTTCCCAGCTACCTCTCATCAAACTACTGCCTCTGTGCTTTGGTCTGCTTAGAAATCACCCCTTTCTCACAATAGTCAAGATATGGAAACAATCTAAACATCCAGAGATAGGCAAATGGATAAAGAAAGTATGATGTGTACCTATAATGGAATATTATTTAGCCTTTAAAAAGGAAACTCTGTCATTTGCAATGACAAGAATGAACCTGGAGGACATTATGCCAAGTAAAATAAACCAGACACAGATAAATACTGCATAATGTCACTTACCATAGAATATAAAATAGTCAAACTCAGAAGCAGAGAGTAGAATGGTGGTTGCTATGGGCTAGGAGGCAATAAGATGTTGGTCAAAGATTCCAAAGTTTCAGTTAGGCAAGATGAATGAGTTTTTGAGATCTAAAGTACATTAGGTAACAATATTGTAGTGTATTTTTGAAATTTGCTGTGTGTTCTTTTTTTTTTTTATAATTTTTTTTAATGTTTTATTTATTTCTAGGAGACAGAGAGAGAGACAGCGTGAGCAGGGGAGGGTCAGAGAGAGAGGGAGTCACAGACTGAAACAGGCTCCAGGCTCTGAGCTGGCAGTCAGCACAAGCCCGACGCGGGGCTTGAACCCACGAACCGCGAGATCATGACCTAAGCGAAAGTCGGACGCTTAACCAACTAAGCCACCCAGGCGCCCCTGTGTGTTCTTAATACACACACACACACACACACACACACACACTACACACTACACAAAAGGTAATCTCAAAGGATTTTTATGTATCTATTGAGATCATATTGTTTTTCTTACTACATTTGCTGCTGTGGTGAATTACATTGATTGATACTGAGATATTATATGAATTTTGAGTTTCTGGCATGAACCCCAGTGAATCATCATACATGATCTTTTTTTTAATATTTATTTTTCAGAGACAGAGCAAAAATACAAGTGGGGAAGGGGCAGAGAGAGAGGAGAACAAAGGATCTGAAGCGGGCTCTGCACTGACAGCAGAGAGCCTGATGCAGGGCTCAAACTCTCAAACCTTAAGATCATGACTTGAGCTGAAGTTGGATGTTAACCTACTGAACCACCCAGGTGCCCCGATGCATGATCCTTTTTATATATCATGAGATCCAATTCACAAAAATGTTACTCAGGAATTGTTGAATCTATGTTTATTGGGGATTGTGGTTTGTGGGTATTCTTTTTTGTGGGGTTTTGTCTTGTTTTGATGTCAGAGTAATAACGCTGGCTTAACAGAACGAGCTGGGGAGTAAGAATGTTTGTGGACCTTGTATTATCTCTACCACAAATGTGTAAGAGAAGTCACCTGTGAAGCAATCATAGACTTTGTACTTTTATTCCAGCTTTTGGATACAGAAGTAAGTCTTACTTTATTATATAATGTTCTTTTTGATACCTAATTGGTATTAATTAATTAATTAATTAATATGTTACAAAGAATGATTGCATCTAAATTTGTAAGTGGAATGGGACAAAAATCTTTTTCTCTTTGCTCTTATCCAAACTATTGTCAAGGTTACTCTAGCTTCAAAGAAACTGGATGGAGAGTCTTACATTTTCTTTTCTGGTACAAATTTTATGAACTATCTTTGCTTGTATCCCAACACTTATTAAAGACCACTTGAAAATTAATGTTAAAAAAAGGAAGGAAATTACTTCTTCTCATTCTTGAAGATCCAAAACAAGTTCTCTGCCTCCTTTATGAAACCTTTCCTGTCCTTCTCTCCTATGGTGGTTTTTCTTTCCTTTGAAAGCTTAGTCTGAAATCCATTCCCTTATCACTTTAGGGAGACACAGCTTAGTATATCCCACTGATTTTTCATTTATGTGCACCTCTTCCTACTGTATCAGAGCCTTCTGAGGGTGGAGACTGTCTTACATTTCCTTCCTACTCCCCAAACCATTCACTCTCACACTCATCACTACCTTAAATAAAGCATACCTGGGAGAGTAATTTTGTGTTTCAACTTGACAAGGCCACAGCTGTCCAGATATTTGCCTCACCATTATTCTGGGTCTGTCTGTGAAGGTGTTTCTGGATGGCATTAACATTTGAGTTAGAACTGAGTAAAGAAGATTGCCCTCCCCAATGTAAGTGCACCTAATCCAATCCATTGAAGGCCTAAAGAGAACAAAAAGATGGAGTAAGGGAGAATTCACTCTTTCTTTGTCTGTCTTTGAGCTAGGGCATCAGTCTTCTCCTGCCTTTGGATGCAAACTGAAACTTAAAAGAGCAGCTTTCCTGGTGCTTAGGGTTTCAGGCTTGGAACTATACCATCAGCTCTCCTGGGTCTCCTGTTTGCCTACAGATCTTGGAACTTCTTGGTCTCCATAACTGTGTCAGCCAACTCTACAATAAATCTCCTTCTCTTTCCCTATCTAATCCATTTACATCTTTCAGCTGTGATATATACTCTCTGAATCAAAAGGAAGAAAGAGTACCTTTCCCACTTGTGTTACAAAGAAACAAGTTATTCAACCAAACTCAGAAATTTTGCATTTCAATCAATTCCTGAGTGAGCCAGATTAAGCTGGGTTTAAGTCTGAGATCCTCAATTTACTACCTGAAATTGGGCTCTTTATTTGTCTGCATCTTTATCTATAGGATAAAGATAATATCTATTTCTAAAATTTGTTAGATTTAAATTATTTTAATGTATTCCTCAAATAGGCTAAACTTTACCACCTCTTTTGGGCTTTTGCACTTGCTACAGGATATATCCTTCCCCTAGTTCTTGGCAGATTCTGCTGCTTCTTACTATCAGAGTCTCAGCTTATACATTTTCTTGAGTTATGTTCTTCCAGACTACTTAAGTGAAGGTAGTTCCCTCCTCTCCCAGTCATTCTCTCTATATTATCTTCAAAGACATTATATTCATTTTAAAAATTTCTTTGACTATTTATTATCCATCTCCCTTATCAAAATGTAAGTTCCATGATAACAGGTCATGGTAACCACTGTATCAATCCCATACCCAGCTCTATTATAATGTCTGGTACATATTAGGCGCCCAATAAGATTTGCTGAACGAATATAAGTATGTAAAGTATCTAGCACAGCACTATTCCATACATTGTAGGTACCTCTTTTCCCCTTTCTATGTAAAAATCACTGGATTAAATAGTGTGCTTGCGTGACTCCTTTGAAATGGAAAGCATTTCAACCAGAGTCCTTGTTTGAATGTTGATCAGGCATTTATAATTACAGACAAAAATATGGTCATTTACTCTAATGTTCGATGAGATCATCCTCTGTCTTAATGTTCTACTACAAGTCAGCATACTTGTTATTAAAGGGTTTATAAGACTTTACTCTCATATGAGACTTGAATAACATAATTCCTCAGCCTTCTGAGAGGGAAATTTTGCTTAGAGATCTTTTATTTTGAAGAAACAGAGGCCCAGAGAGGGTAAATACTTGGACTAATTCAAGGTCTAACACTTAGTTAGAGGTAGACCATATTCCCCTTCTATTCCACCATGTTGCCTCTTTAGAGCAAGAAAGGCAACTCTCCTCCAAATCAAGGAACATTACTTGAATTATATTCAGGGTGCTCGTGAGATCAAGTACAATAAAGAACATAAATGGCTATGCATTACAAAAGCATATGATAAGTTTTATTTATTTTTATCACTTTACTGACACTTTGATTCTGTTTGTGATAACTGCATCATAATTTATACAGCAAATTACTGGAAGGAAATAAGAAAAGAGTGCTCTCTTCATTCTACTATCATTAGCAAAGGAGATTTGACCCTCATTTCCTGGTCCATGTGAAAACTGCCATGGCTGGTATTAACAGCCTACTCACCACCATGGCTCAGTAGAAACATCCTTGTACCTCAAGGCAACAATACTTTGGATTTCCAAATCCAAACCCAGGTGGTACATTCCATTCTATAATTTTCCAACTGGCACCAATTCAGGAGGAGATATTACTCACAGAATAGGCACTAACAACTGAATTTTGGCAGGATGGGAGAATAACTGGCACTGTCCTGGAAGAGACATGCCACATGTTCCCAGATGCACCCAAGTTTAGCAACACGGAACCACACATATTTTGAATGGAAAAATGGACCTTAGATGGTATCCTCTCATTTTTTAAGAAGTTTTTTATTGATTTATTTTGAGAGAGAGAGAGCGTGAGCAGGGGGAGAGGTACAGAAAGAAGAGGAGAGGGGGAGAGAATCTCAAACAGTGTGGCTTGAATTCACAAACCGTGAGATCATGACCTAAGCCAAAATCCAGTTGGATGCTTAACTGACTGGACCACCAGTCACCCTGGCATCCTCTCATTTTTACAGGCAAAGAAACTGATGCTTAAAGAGGAAAAACGGTGGTCCAAGGTCATGCAGTGGGAACCCCGTGGAAAGCAGCTATGCTCACTACCATCAGTGCACACAAGAACCCTATGGGAATGCTCATCTTTTCTCAATCCCATGCTCTTCTCATTACACCAGGTTTAATACGGAATGGATCTGGAAAGAAGCTCATGCCTTGGTAGAGAAGTGCAAAGACATATGGTGGTGTTCTGGCTCTCTTTCCTTAATGAATTTGTCCATCATTTCAGCCATCTCTCATGATCCACTGAAATGCTCCTCACATTTAACAAGCCCAAAAGAGTAGTTTTAAAAATCAACCCAAACTGACTGAAAACCCAGTTCATCTTATTTAGGGTTAGATATATTCCTTTGAAAAGGAGTTTATTATTCAGTGCTATTATAATGAAATATGTTCCATAAACCTTTAAAAACACTTTCATCACTCATTCAACAAAGATTTATTAGATTAGGTACCCACTATTTTCCAACAATATGCAAAGCACTGGGTAGGAGGTAGGTTAAGGAAAGACTATCGACCTCACCCAACTCGGGCACAAAGAATAAAAATAAATTAGTGTTAACAGCAGTAGAGCAGATTATTTACCAGAGAGTCCAAACGCTAGAATTATATTAACTACAGTAAAATTAATAATAGCTAATATTTATTAAGTACACTAAGCACTAGTTACTATGCTGAATTTACACATCTTATTCAATTAACCCTCACATCAATCATATAAGATAGACAAGATTATCTCCTAATCTAACAGATAACTAAGACACAGAGAGATTAATTTGTTCAAGTCATGTCACTACTGAGTGGTGGATACAGGGTTTGTGATCACAATTCCAGAGGAGATCTTTTAAGCCACTTCACACTACTTCTAAAACATAAAATTATTCAAAAAGAATTTTTAAAGAGTATTCACTTTTGAAAATCTCACAATTTACTAACATTTTCTAAGATACTCAATTTTATGCATGCTTTAAAAGGTTTTACTTTCAATTAAATAAACTTTTGTAATAATAATTTCTATTATTATTTAAAAATGGTTTCCTAGAGGACAGCCTGGGTGCCTTGGTCAGTTGAGCATTCGACTTTGGCTCAGGTCATGATCTCATGTTTTATGGGTTAGGGACCCACATTGGGCTCTGGGCTGACAGCTCAGGGCCTGGAGCCTGCTTCAGGTTCTGAGTCTCCCTCTCTCTCTGCCCCTCCCCCAGCTCATGCTCTGTCTCTCTCACTCTCAAAATAAATAAACATAATAAAAAACTTTTTAAAAATAGTTTCCTAGCAAGTAGGATTTTTGTGGGGTTTTTTTAAAATGTTTACTGACTTATTTTGAGAGAAAGGGAGAGTGAGTATGGTAGGAACAGAGAAGCCCAAGCAAGCTATGCACTGTCAGTGCTCGATGTGTGGCTCATTCTCATAAACAGTGAGATCATGACGTGAGCCAAAATCAAGGGTTGGACACTTAACTGACTGAGCCACCCAGGTGCCCCTCAAGTATGATTTCTGTAATTAAAATATAGCTTTAAAAATAGATACTTCTACAAGACAGTAAAGACAACCAATACCTTTAAATACAATTTGGTAACTTTTCTGTAATAATCAATCATTATAAGTATTAATTCTCTTCATTTTTCCCATAGCCGATTTCAAGAGAAGTATCTTTTGTTCATCAGGTTCCTACCTAATTTTCCAGCTCTTAAAATTAAAGTTTTTAGTTTCTTTTTAGTTAAGACAGATATACCTTAAAATTTCCTTTATTTCTATTATCACATCTTACAGGATAAAACACCTCTTTAAAATTCCTTGGGCTCTGTAGGAATTTGTTGTTTCATGGACATAGAGATTCAATTTTACAAGATGAAAGAGCTGTGGAGATTGGTTGTACACAATGTGAATATACTTAATGCTACTCAACTAAATGTACACTTAAAAATGGTTAAGATAGTACATTTTATGTTATGTGTTATTTTATCACAATTAAAAATAAAAATTCTTTGTGCTCTTTTAAAGTCAAGGTACTTAACCTTCATAGATTTTGTTAATTTAGAATAGATAAGGTCTCAAACATCCCACATGATTTTCTGTTCGTGCTACACTACAGAAAACGGAGTGATAAACTCTGGTCATGGGGTGAATGGAAGAAATTCTGCATAGTTTAGAAATTTGCCTGACTTACATTTTCTATATAAATGTGAAGATTTAATCACATGGTTTCTAAAGGCATTTTTAGGTTCTGACAGTACAGGAATTAAATAATTAGTAGGATTTCAGTGTGTGATGCAGAAGGCCATTTCAAGTAGACTTAAACAAAAGCAGTGCACCATGAAAGTGTAATTCACAAACCCCTGCTAAGTGGTGGTACAGTTACGTATAACATTGAACACACATATCTCAGAGGGCGAGGTGATAGGCCAGCAGGGAGGGAGCCAGTTCCTTGCTTCCTGATGTGCCATGATCAGGAGAGGGGCCTCTAAAGACCCGTGAATCCAAATATTTGGAATTTGGGGAATAAAAAAACAGACACCTTGATAGTACTCTCTTGAAGGGACATTTCTACTTAAATGTTTATTTCCCAAGTTCCAGATTCTGTACTTTGGGGATCTTCCTAAGATAAAACTGAAATCCTGAAGTCAAGAGTAGTTTTCCTCTTTGTGTCAAAATTTCTGCTATGTGACTATGTTCACTTGAATGGCTTAAAGACTTAATAATTTGGGGCACCTGCATGGTTCAGTTGGTTAAGCGTCCAACTCTTGATTTCGGCTCACGATCTTAACGGTCGTGAGATCAAGCCCTATGCTGGATGTGGAGCCTGCTTAAGATTCTGTCTCTTCCTCTGGTCCTCCTTTGCTTGTGCATGCTCTCTCTCTCAAGAAAAAAAAAAAATTAAAGACTTAATAATCTATCATTCACATGTAGGAAGCTTAAAATTAGGTAGGTCATCAAATCCCACTTCTACATCAATGTAAAAATCTGTTCTACGATGTTCATAAAAAGGGATCATCAAAAAATTACTATTTTTCAGTAAAATTATGATTTTATTTTCAGTAATAAAAATCACTATTACTTTTTGTTTTCATTTTCAAACTAGTTTTTTTAACTTTTATTTATTGTTTGAGAGACAGAGAGAAACAGAGCATGAGCAGGGGAGGGGCAGAGAGAGCGAGACACAGAATCAGCTGTGAGCCGTCAGCACAGAGCCCGACTCAGGGCTCAAGCCCATGAACCATGAGATCATGACCTGAGCTGATGTCAGACACTTAACTGACTGAGCCACCTAGGCGCCCCTCTTTGTTTTCATTTTCAGACAGCTGACTTTTAAACTATACCAAAATCTGCCATCTTGGAGTTTGCTATTTGGTTCTGGCTTTGCCCACATAAAACCAGTCTGTTCCTTTCTTGTGCACAGCTGCCTTATCGGGACAGCGAACAGGCCTCCTTAAACTTCACTTCTTCAGGCTACACTGCCACTATTCTCTCAGACAGCCTCAGCTTGAAGCCTCCTCTAGTTTATGTTATTAGGGCAGGCTGACTAGAACTTAATGAAATTCTTCTGGATTGGTCAGATCAAACCTGAGTTAAGCAGCAAATATTGGAAGTTGGACAAATCTGAGATTTTATTTAATGCTGTTCTCTCTTGGCAAAGTACCACTTACAGAAAACATGATTTTGGAAGAATGCAGGTCTGTTTATTTCTTTAAAGTTATAAATTTTAATCAGGCGCAGTGGTGTCTGTTTAAATTTCTGCCATCACTTTGGGGCGGCTGGGTGGCTCAGTCAGTTGGGTGTCCGACTTCAGCTGAGGCATGATCTCATTGCTCATGCTGACAGCTCAAGCCTGGAGCCTGCTTCAGATTCTGTTTCCGTTTCTCTGCCCCTCCCCTGCTCATGGCTCTGTCTTTGTCTCTCTCTCAAAGACAAAACATAAAAAACAAATTTTTTTTAAAATTTCTCCCATCACTTTATACCATACCTTACTGTGAAAAAAATAAACTTAAGTAGGGATCCTCAAACAGCTATACACATATCTCCAAATATAAATTCATTATTTGCGTAAATAAAAATTTCAAGCATACAGAAATATTTATTTATTTGAGACAGAGAGCACACGCATGTGCACACACGAATGGGGGAGGGGCAGAGAGAGAGAATCTTAAGCACGCTTCACGCCCAGCACAGAGCCCAACATATGGCTCTATCTCACTATTTAACAACCATCAGATCATCACCTGAGCCAAAATCAAGAGTGCGATACTTAACCAACTGAGCCACCCAGGCACCCCAGCCTATAGAAATATTTAAAGAATGACATAATAAATACCTGTTTATCCCAACACTGAACTTTGTCAAATCTTAATATTTTTCTACATTTTCTTCAGATTAAAAAAAACCAGAAGACTCGCTGTTGAAACTTCTTGTGTATTCCTTTTTAACTTCATTCCCCTACCTCTTCTCCCCAGGAATAATTATTCTGAATTTGTGTTGATTATGTCCATATACATATTTATATAATTTTACTACTGTGTGTGTATTGATAAACTCTATGTAGTACTCTTTTGCTTGTTTTGGGGCTTTGTATAAGTGAGGTTATTCTGTATTTATCTACCTTTAAGCTGCCTTTTTCCTCTCAATGTTATAAATTTTATGTGTATTCATGGCAACACTTACAACCCTGATTCATTTATTTTCATTGTTTGAATATATCAAATTTAACTTTCCTCCCAATGACGGACACTTAGGTTATTCTGAATGTTTGCTATTACAAAGCATGCAGAGTTAATCTTTCTTGTATGGGGTCCCCGGTGCAAATCTTTCCCCTTTAATAGTCTGACAATTAACATTTTATTTTTATTCATTTGTGGTTACCCTTAGTTCTTCTTTTAACATGCATACTTTACTTTTCAAGTATAAATTTAATCAGTAACTCTGCTGTCCTCCCAATTTTAGTGTGCTTACTCTTCTTTTCTCTTTATTTCCCTGCCATGTCACTTATTACTACTGCCCAATATTTTAATTTGACTTTTTTTATATTCTCTAAATTAGTCATTGCTTCTACTGTTATTCCATACAGTCAAGATTTTTCTGTTGTTTGATTTTGTTTTAGATTTACTCACATGTTTACTTATTTCTCTGCTCACTATTGCCATTTTCATGTGACTACTTCCTTTTAGATTCAATTTTCTGCTTCCTGAAGAATATCCATTCAGAAATGATATCTGAGATGTAAACTTGATGTCTTTACCTGTCTAAAATTATTTCCATTTTACTCTTATTCTTTTTTTTAATGTTTATTTACTTTTGAGAGAGAGAGAAAGCATGCACGCATGAGCAGAGGAGGGGCAGAGAGGGAGAGAGAAAGGGAGACACAGAATCTGAAGCAGCTTCCAGGCCATGAGCTGTCACGCACAGAGCCTGATGTGGGGCTCAAACTCACAGACCATGAGATCATGATCTGAGCCAAAGTCAGACACTTAACCAACTGAGCCACCCAGGCGGCCCTACTCTTATTCATGGATGAAGGTTTAACTAGGCGGAAACTTCTAGACTGAGTGGATTTTTTTTGTCTCTCAGCTTTTGAGAATATCATTTCTTTGTTTATTTTGTCACTGTTCTAAGTTTGTGGTTTCTATTAGGTTATCTCTTCTGTCTTTAGCTGCTCTGAAAATCTAATTTTTGTCTTTGCAGTTACACAGTTTCACTAAAATATGTCTAGAAGTGACTTTATTTTAATTTATCCTTTGGAATTCAAAGACCCAATTGTGGTCTTTCATCAATTTGGGGAAAATATCAACCATTACTTCTGAACATTGCCCCTTTCCATTTTCTCCATTCTTTCCTTCTGGAACTATTATTAAACATATATTGGATCTTCTCACTCTATTCTCCTTGTCTCTTAACTTTGCTTTCATATTTTTTTCTTCTCTTTGACTCTTTAAGGGGTAATTTCTGCCTTAATTTCCAATTCACCAATTTTTTCTTCAGCAGCATCTAACTCCTGTTTAAACAGTTCATTATATTTTTAATATGAGGACTATGTTTTTTGATTTCTGAAAATTCTGTGTCATATATGCCTTATATCATATTTTAAGTTCTTTTTTATTCTTAATAATTTTAAATATATTAATTTTATACATATTTTATCATCTTATAGTTTTAGATCTTTTTTCATTGTAAGAAAAATTCATGTTTTCTTTTGCTAGGCACCACGAGGTATTGTTGGTTGGGCATATTTTTTCTTAATTAACCAACTTGTAGGACCTCAGACTACACAGGTAGTATAAATCCAAACTCCACACCCAATTTAAGATAGACCTATGGTTTTGAATTCTCAGAGAGACTTTTTTTAAATCTAGAGTATAGGCAGAGATAGACAATTATCTCATGTCCACATATTGCTGAGAATTTTTTCTTTGTTTTAAGTTTATTTTTGAGAGAATGAGAGAGAGGCAGAAGGGGAGGGGCAGAGAGAGAACCCTAAGCAGGCTTAGTGATGTCAGCACAGAGCCCAACATGGGGCTCGAACTCATGAAACATGAGATCATGACCTGAGCCGAAACCAAGAATCAGACACTTAACTGACTGAGCCACCCAGGCACCCCAATGAGATTTTTTTTTTTCTATCCACCATTTTACTGAAGTTATACAACTCACTTGCAGGTCTCAGGTTTAATTCCTGTCTCATGAAGATTCATCTCCTGTTCTTGTGTACATATTAAAATCCAAGTCCCAAGATTACCAAGTCAGATATTCCAAGAGACCTGATACAACATCATCCTATACACTTACTACCCATTCTCTCTCCTTTTTGGCCTCCAAAGAGTCCCTTGCTTTCTTGCAAACTTAGTTATGTATTTTTTTAAATGTTATTATTTTTTATTTAGAGCTGTTGGGAGTTTAGCAGGTAGGGGATTTTCAGGTTATTGAGCTCAAATTACTGCTAGACACAGAAATAAGACTGTTCTCTTTTTCTGAGCTTTAGGTAGGAAGCTCACAAGCATGCTTCAATTCAGCAAACATTTATTGGTCACTTATTGTGATTATTAAATTTTATGTGCCAGCTTGGGTAGGCTATGGCGCTCCTTTATTTGGCTGAATGCTAGTCTAGATGTTGTTGTGAAGGTATTTTGTAGATGTGATTAATAGCCACAATCAGTTGACTTTAGGTAAAGGAGATTATCTTTGATAATTGTTCGTGGGCCTCATCTAATAAGTTAAAGGTCTTAAAAACAAAAACAGATTTCTCAGAGAAGGAATTCTGCCTCAAGACTAACGCAGAAATCCTGCCTGATGGCCTCATGGCCTCCCTTAAGAGATTTCAGACTCAAGTCTGAAGTATCGATTATTGCCTGAGTTCCTTAAAATTCCTTAAATAACATTTGAGCCAATTCCTTAAAATAAATCTATGTATCTATATATCTCCTATTGCTTCTATTCCTCTGGAAAACCCTAGCTGTTATACCTATTATGAATAAGGCCCTGTGAGGGACAAAAAAAGGTGAGTAAGACTCAAACCCTGTCCCTGCTGTCACAGAACTTGTACTCTAGTGGTAGACAGGTTTGTGTTTTTTTTTAACGTAGATATTATACTTGTATAAAAGTATTAAAATAGTGGGGCGCCTGGGTGGCTCAGTCAGTTAAGCGTCCGACTTCAGCTCAGATCACGATCTCACAGTCATGGGTTCGAGCCCTGCGTCGCGTTCTGTGCTGACAGCTAGCTCGGAGCCTGGAGCCTGCTTCAGATTCTGTATCTCCCTCTCTCTCTGACCCTCCCCTGCTCATGCTGCCTCTCTCTCTCTCTCTCAGAAATAAATAAAACATTAAAAAATGTTTTAAGTATTAAAATAGTATAAAAATTATTTATTCACCTATTCCATGAATATTTATTAGGCATTTACTATTAGTGAGATGTTGCTAGATGCTAGCAATAGAAAATATAAGGCATAGATATCTCTCTTGGAACACTGTCCAGTGTGGAAGTCAGATACAAATAGATAAAATATAGTGTATAAGTACAAAGACAAGAGTTAGGTATATTCTATTATGGGAGTAGCCTAACTCAGACTGGAGAGGTCAGGAAAGCCATCCTGAAAAAAGTGATGCCTGTGCCCATCTGAAATTTAAACAGGAGTTAGCCAGGCAAAAGTGAGGTAAAAATCAGGACAGGGAATTGAAGGCAAATGGACAGAGTAAGCAAAGACATGGAAGTGAGAAATAACATGGTATGTACAAAGTTGCTGTACATAAAATAATGAAGCAGGGAATAATGGGAAATGAGGCTAAAAAGAAAACTACAACAGAGGGAGGTTGCATAAGGTTGGAAATTGAGAAAGGCTTCTTAAAGAAGGTGGCATTTAAGCTTCATCTAGAAGGAGGAATAATATTTTAACAGGTGAAGATGAGGAAAAAGGGAAGAAAACACAGTTAAGTCTGGGAGAGAACATCGGATGCACGAAGGAGATACTGGAAAATAAGAATACAGAGGTAGATTATGGCCAGACCCAGAGAGCTCTGAATGATTGATGACTCCCAAAGTAGAGGTTTAGATGTATTCCCTCGGGTAGTGGCTAGAGGCCTGTGAAAAACAGAAGCTAGTGAGGAAATTGCGGTTATAAACACCTACCACCTCCAAGGGCTTGGAAGGCCCTGAAAGACACACCTGGCCATGGCATTCGGCTGCTTCTCAAAGACACAGCCAGACTAGCCAAGGGACAGGAAACATCTGTGCCACCATGACCTGCCTGAATCCGCTCTCTCCCTATACTTCTTGGCACTACAAAAACTGGGAACAGAACAAAGGCTAAGGCAAGCCCCAGCCTGGGTTCTAGAGAAAAACAATAACAAGAGGGGGCCAACCTGACTTAGTAGAGGGGAAGAAGAGGTGGACCCTGTCAGATCTCATCAAGCAGAGTAAAATAAAAGACTCATTGTTTTCTCCCCTTGGGAAATGAGGCTCCAAACAGTAAACTGTGGTTAAAAGCACACTGACCTGGAAAGGAAACCTGGGTTCTAGTCCAGATCGTGTCACTAGCTTTCTGTGCAGATTAGGCAAGTTGTTTCGCTTCTCTAGGCCTCTGTTTACCCATTTGTAGTGTGGAACAGAACCAGGTTAGTGGTTCTCAAACCATGTCCTGTGGAGCCCCAGACTATCTCTAGGAACCTCTAACCCTATTTCATTGAAGCAGCTCTATTTTCATCAGTTTTATATATAGGGTTGTGCCTAAAGCTTTGCTTTAAAAAAATTCAACTACTTTAAGGTATGAAGACCTCTGGACATGAATCTCTAAGACTGTTTCTAACTTCAGGGTTCTACAACTTTATGGTTTCATGTTAAGTTGCTGTTAGGGAGTTCCTACCTTCAGGTCAACTGGGGCTGAGAATGCATAAGATATTCACAGTAAAAGGAAAGCCTGGACAGAGCACACAGGCAAGGATGAAGGTAAGAAGGTATGAAGGCAAGAAGGGTAGGGCAATGAACCTGGGAGAAACATCAGGAGTCAAGCAGGTAATTAAAGGGCCAAGCCTAATAGACTCTGCAGGCTTTCCCAACACAGGTAAAGTCAGATAACCTAAAAAGTGACTAAAGAAAGGGCTTCTGAAAAAAACTGTGGAAAAACAGTCTAAAACTCTGCTATTTGTCTTCCTGCAAATAATTAAAACCACAAATAACAAGAGTGGCCTTTATGTGCCATAGCATAGCTCTGTAATAAAAAGTATTGTTACAGAGAAAAATCGCCGTAGAGGAGGAAAAAGGAGCTGGGGAGGTATCCAGGAAAAGCTTGTTTATTTGTTCAATTATTAAAAATTTATCAAATTTCTGCTAGGGGCCAGAAACTGTGCTACAGGGCTGGGATCAGAGAAGTGAACAAAACATTAGCTTTGTCCTTAAGGAGTACAAAATTTAGAAGTAGAGACAGACACAGAAGTAAAATGAGATGGAAAGCTCGGTTCAAAAGAGCTGAATATTCACAGAGAAGGAAAGGCATAATAGAAGGAACATAAGCTGATTTCAAATAGTAGCTAGAAGAGAATTTATCTGACCAAAGCATACCTGGCACTTAGACAGAAAAGAAGCCTGGGTTCTCTAAGGACCAAAGAAAGGGAAAATAAACAGATCCATTAAAAGAAAACAGTGAAGACAGGAATGAAGGTTAGAATAGGAATGACAGTGCCATTGAAAGGTGAGAGACAAGGAGATTGTGGAAAGCTACATTCTCCAATAGAGTAGCTACCAGCCACATAGGACTACTGAGCACCTGAAATGTGGCTAATACAAGTTGAGATGTGTTGGGAGGCAAAGTACGCATCAGCTTCAAAGATTTGGTATGAAAAAAAGAATGTAAATATCTCCTTAATGATTTCTTTAGACTGATCACATGATGGATTAAGAATATTTCATATATATTGTGTTAAAATATATTATTAATTTCATCTGTTTCCTTTTTTTCTTACTGTGGCTACTAGAAAACTTAAAATTTCACACAAGGCTTACATTTGCAACTTGTATTTTATTTCTATTAGACAGTGCTGTGTTAAACCTTTGCCAAGCCAAATGAATAAGGTGACAGTATATCCCTGTAACCAATATCCTTAGGATAAAATATGGACCCCCTAAACTTCCTCATATTCTAAACCTAAACATACTTTATATGGTGGCAACAGCATAATGGCTACTTTATGGTCTTGGAGCAGATGAGGTCTATAAAGGATGGGGAAAATGGAAATAGTTATTCTATTTTATGTCTAAACTACAGGCGGCTGTTTCATCACAAGGACTTTCAGTAAGTTTTTTCATCTCTCTATGCATGCTTCCTCATCTGTAAAATAGAATAAGACCACTCTCTACTCTCTGCCTGTGTTTATATTTTAAACTGTGTTTTCCCAAGTTTCCCATACTATAATGTCTCACTTGACCGTTACTACAACCTTGAGAGTTAGGCAGGATGAAGATCATTATCCCGATTTTATAAATGTATAAGCCAAGGGGAAAAAAGGTTTATTTGCTCACGAACATAAGACTGAGCAATTGAACTGGGTCTTCTAACTATAAGGTCACTGCTTTTTCCATTTCTCCATGCTACTTCTTCCTGCACAAACATCACTCATCTGAAACTTCCTATTCTTGCTTCTCACTTAGCTCTTCCTGTATATATTCTATCCCCTGAATCAGACCACACTTTTTGAAAGCAATATTCATGCCATATTCATCTCCACAACCACCATATCTTCTAATATCATCCATGCAGTAGGAGTTCACAATTAAGGCTGAGTAGAATGTGGCACAGAGGGCCAAGAATCCCTATTTTCCAACTCACTCCAGGAAGGCTGGCTACTCTTGCCTCTAGGGAAGATGTCACTAACTTCTAGGTAAGAAGCACTGTCCCTTCCCAAAAGGGCAAAAGTAGAAAACATACAGATACAGGGAAGAGGTATTAAAGCTTGACAACTCTAACTGCAACCTTAACATAGAATTTTTAGCAAGTTATATAACACTTTCTGGTACTACCCACTCATATCATCCAGAGTGCTGTTAGTTCCAATTCCCAATATTATTTGGGAGGGTAGGCTGGCATATAGTTAGTTCTCCATCTCCCAGGGCCTTTATAAACAATGAATGATGAGATATTATATGACCCAGAACTGATGAGTACAAAATCCAGAGCAGTATGTCTAAGTAATTTCTAGCATTGCTGTGTAGATTTTGAGACCAGATTTCAACAAAACAGAATATTCCTTTTTTCTAAAGATTGTACCTTGGTAAGGCACAATTTAGGGACTAAATTCATCTACCTCAACATTGAGTCTAAAGCACCTAGCAAAGCTGTCACTCAATAAATATATACTGAATGACTGGAATAAATTGCTTTGTAGTTTTCTCTAGGAATAAAGACTGGATCCATTGATCTTGTATTTAGAAGCTTTTGTGAGCAAGGCAAAACCAGGGTGATAGTACATCTTAAGTGAGTCTTTTTACATACCCATGAAGGTGGGGAAAGGGACATGTAGTTGTAACTAACTGCACTGATTTTATGTAACTTTCAACCAATGTAATCTATAGAAAATTCTTGGGTGACACTGAAATTGCAATCACTTTTGCTTCCCTCTGAGGTTAAACTATAATCAAGAATGCCCTAGACTCTAAAGCTTACAGCAACATCTGTGGTCACAAGAGGGAACCTCTCTAGAATGTCTAAGACTTGATTATAAAGGAGGAGAGCTGTTATTTAAAGCCTCCTCCCCTCTTTCTGCACAAAACATGTAAAGCTCACTCTGCATCCCAAGGTCCCACAAGACTAGAACAGGGTTGTGACGGTGACTACTAAAGTCAAACCCAGTGCAGTGGCTATTCTGGCCACTCTGAGGAAACACTCTCCAGCAAAAACTCATTTGCAACCAATCACCCACCAATCACAAGACCAGGGTGAGCTACTAGCCACTATTCTCTCAGGTCCTCTGTTTTCCCCCTCTGCATTCCTAGCTGCCTTTCCTTTTCCCAACTGCTCCCCACTTCTTTCCCACCCTTTCTCTGCTCTTCCTTTCCATACTGGCAATTGGAAATATAGCATTCTCACAAAAATTCCTAGTTTCAAGCATAGATATCTGATTAAAGAGGAGTTTGTCATTTCCTTTTCCCAGGAACTCAGGAAAATCCGCTTTTTTTTTTTTTTTTTTGGTCTGGGGCCTATGGGTTCAGTATTGCTGGTCTTTGATTTATTGAGGCCACTCCAAAAAGCCAGCTCTCCAAAAAGAGCTGACACACAGCTCCATAAATCAGCTTATAAACTCAGTCCATCTTTTCTAGGCTATTGTTAACCATCTGATCCTGATATGATGACTCATTCAGGGGCCTGACAAACTTGGCTGAGAAATGTCTAATTAAAATAAGAGACACTCCTATCAAAGTGAAGTAAAATCCTCAATTCAATTAATCCTTAAAAATTCTTGAATATTTATTCTATGCAAGAAGGAACTGTACTAGGAGGTGTACAAGTCCAGATCTTGCTCTGAGGAAGCCAGTAGTAACCCCAATTTACCACAAGTTCACAGAATACCTATGAGTGGTATTCTGGGGAGCAAAATGGTATTTCCAAAACATAATTTCTTTCCATAATGTAAAATTAGGGATGCAAACATCATAGATCCTTAGTCAGAAGTCCTTGAGATTTAAGTTTTTTAAGAAGGACCTTGAACAGGTTATTACAAATGCAGAATGTATAAAGGACTAACGAGATCTTAAACACTAGGAATTCCTGAACCCTGGATGGTTTCATCTGATATATAGCACAAAAACTCATGTTTTTCACAGCCAATTTTCTAGGAGGATTTTCTGTAAGTAAAGTAGGAAAATAACCGGAGGATATGAAGACTGAAACTTTTTATGCTGCTACTAAGAGCTGGCTGTAAGCTTTATTCCTCCAAAAGTTGATATACTCCCAGGGCTAGGTTCTATAGTAGTACTACTATATATAGTAGTAGTCCATACAGCATAATTTAAAGGGTGAAAAATGTCCTTGCTTTCTGAAATACCATCACACATTCCTTTAGGTCCTAAAGAGCAACAGTGTTGATCTTTATTGGAGCAACTATATTCCTATACTTGAATTAGGCACTCCTGGGTCCAAATTCTGGCTCTACTATTTTTCAATTGTTTGACCTTGCACAAGTCATTTACCTGAGACTACTCTAGAATACAAATCTCCTGTCTCCCAATGGATTACTCTTTCCACCAAAAAAAAAAAAAAAAAAAAAGCCTTTGTTCAGATGAAAATTAGATGATTCTTTGGAATGACACCAACAGTGATTAGTAAAGTTATAAAGTAAATTTCATAACTAAGAAAATTGAAGACAGATAGGCAAGTTTCTTAGGAGCATAAATGGACATACTCTGTGTAACACAAAGAAGGAGTCCCAGACTAACAAAGGAGCTCAGGTTAATAGGAAGTTGTCATGTCAGCATGGAGCCTGGTGAGTGAACTCTTGCTTTCCTCATCTTGCCTAGGATTTGCCTTTATGTAACATTATATCCATCTTACGAAGCTGAGGAGAAGGTAGGTAGGAGAGGGTGCTTGAAGAGGAACTACGTTTCCAAACTTGGTTTCCTTTCCTCCTTCAACATTTTATTATGGAGAATTTCAAACATAGATGAAAGGTGAGATTTGAGAGAATTTTAAAGAGAACCCACCACCAAATTCTACCATTAGCATTATAATTATACAGTCGTGGGCACCTGGGTGGGTGGCTCCGTTGTTAAGCATACGACTTTGGCTCAGGTCATTATTTCACTGTTGGTGAGTTCAAGTCCCGCAATGGGTGAGCACAAGTTCCTCCTCATCAGGTGAGCATGAGCCCAGCTTCGGGTGAGCTCAACCCCTATTTCAAGTGAACACAAGCCCTGCTTTGGGTAAAAACATGAATCTCACTTTATTCTCTCTCTCTCTCTCTCTCTCTCTCTCTCTCTCTCCCCCCCTCTCTCTGCCCCTCGCTCACCTGTGCCCTCTCTCTCTCAAAACAAACAAACAAACAAAAAAACACTATATAGTAGGTCCCACCCTTATTTGAGGGAGATACATTCCAAGACCCTCAGTGGAAACCTGAAGCCTCAGATAGTACTGAACCCTATATATACTGTTTTTTCCTATACATACATAAATGTGATAAAGTTTAATTTATAAGTTAGGTACAATAAGAGATCAACAATAATAAAATAGAACAATTATAATAATATACTATAATAGAAGTTATATGAATGTGATCTCTCTCTCAAAATATCTTATTGTGCTGTACTCACCCTTCTTCTTATGATGTTGAAAGATGATAAAAATGCAAATGTGGTGAGATGAAGTGAGGTGAATGATGTAGGCATAGTGATAAAGTGTTAGGCTACTATGACCTACTGTCCATACATCAGGAGGATCATCTGCTTCCAGACCACTGTTGATCACAGGTAGCTGAAGCAGTGAATATGGGAAAACTAGTGTACCATTCTTGATTTATGGCATATCTGCCCAACTATCTATATCTCAATCCATCCATTGATCCATCTTATTTTTTGACCAATGTCAAAGTAAACTGCAAATATCAATGCACTTTCCCTTAAATACTTCAGCATGCATATCATTAAGTTTAATACTTGATTCTTTTCTTCTTTTAAGATAACATATACGTACAATGAAATGCTCAAATATTAAGTACATTTGCTGGGTTTTGACAAAAGCACACCCCTATGTAACTCAAACCCCTATAAGTATATAGTGTAAGGCCACAAGTCTAAACGTCTAAACCAAACTGCCTCCATGACAGGCTTTAAGTTTCCCCTCTAAACTAGAAGGCCTGAGTTTCGGCTTTCCTGAAACTACTAGGTAGTTACACATTGCCCAAGGCAGGAGTAACCACCCTTGCAACACCCAATCCAGAAAGGCCAGGACCACCCTCCACATTGTTAAGGGAGAGGCCTGGAGATAGAAACTATAGATAGGACCCTGTTACCTAATGTTAAAGTTAACCTGTTAGTCGCCAAGCAAGACCCTAGGTTCGCTCTGTGATTGGTTGAATTTAAAGGTACTCTAAATGTTGTAATTGGATCCCGCCAAAAGTAACTAATACTCTAGACAATGTGTATGGTCAAACCCGCTGTCAATGATGTTGAATAATTATGATTGGATCACTGTTCCTATGTCACAACTTCTGTAACTCCCCCGTCTCAAACCCCATAAAAACCCTACTCTGCCCTTGTTCGAGGCTCTCAGCATGGACCCATACGCTGGTGAAGTCTGTGAGCCCGAGCTTAAGCCCGTAATAAAGCCCTTTGCCTTTGCATATGTGACTCGGACTCCTTGGTTGTCTTGGGATTTTGGGGAGATTGCGATCTGGGCATAACAATACAATATTACTATCACCCCAGAAAACTTCCTCATACCTCTTTCCTATCAAACCCCACCCCAACACTTCAAGAACCCATTACTGATATAATTTTTTTCTATAATAGTTTTGCCTCTTCTAGAAGTTCATATAAATGAAATCATACAGTAAGGCTTTTTCACTCACCATAATCTTTGAAAGATTATTCATGTGCTCTATGCCCAATAATTTGTTTCTTTTATTACTGAGTAGTATTCCAGTATATGAATATAAGAATTTGTTTATTTAGTCTCCATGGTGGACTCCTGGAATGTTTCTGGTTTGGAGCTATTACAAATAAAGAGCTATGAAGATTCTCTTTTTGAGAACATATGTTGGTTTCATTTTTTATTTTACTGCACACTGACCCTAGCCACAGGATTGGCCTCTTGAGTTTATACAAAAACTACTGTGGTCCAAGTTCTACTCACTATGGCAAATACATGAAGGAATTAGAGTTCAATCAAAAGAATGCTAGACCTCTAGTGAGAAGACCTCACCTCTAACTGAAGCTGTGCGAGCCTACAATAAATCATTAAACTCTGACAGCCTCACTGTCCTTATCTACAAAATGAGATATTATTGGCCATCTTGTTATTAAAAGAATAAACTTAGATGTAAAAGCACTTTGCAAGTGAAAACAAGAGAAAAATGTCAGATTGTTTTCTCACATGGGGCATGTGTACTCCCAGTAAAGTGAAGTAGTATGATGCAATGGGTAATATTTCTTTAAAAGTGGGAAAAGAAGTAATTTACACATTATACATGAAACTAAAGAATCCACTCACACACACACACTCTCTCTCTCTCTCTCTCTCTCACACACACACACACACACACACACACTAAAACTAATAAATGAATTCAGCAAAGTTGAATGAGCAACAATCAATTCTATTCTATACACTAGCAATTAACAATCTGAAAAGAAAATTAAGAAAACAGTTCCATTTATAATAGCAACAAAGATTAAAAAAAATACTTAGGCGTAAATTTAACCTAGAGAGTAAAAGATATGTATGATAAAAGCTACAAAGTATTGCTAAAAGTAATTAAAGATGACCTAAACAAATAGAATGACACAATATTGTTAAGATGGCCATATTGCCAAAATGCTTTATAGGTTCAATGCAATCCATACCAAAAAGGCTTAATAGCCTTTTTGCAGAAATGAAAACACTGATCCAAATATGTATATGGAACTTCAAGGGACTGAAAATACCTAAAACAATATTGAAAAAGAACAGAATTGGAGGACTCACTCATATTCCAACTACTACACAGTCACAGGAATCTAGACAGTGTGGTCTGGCATAAGGACAGACATACAGATCAATGGTACAGAATGGAGAGTCCAGAAATAAACCCATGTGTCTATGGCTAACTGACTTTTAACAATGGTGCCAAGACTAGTCAATGGGGAAAGAACAGTCTTTTCAGTAAATGGTGCTGGGACAACTGGATATTCACGTGCAAAAGAGGGAATTTGAACCTTTAGCTCACGTTATATATAAATGTTAACTCAAAATGGATCATAGCCTTAAGTATAAGATATAAAACTATAAAACTGTTAAAAGAAAACATAGGAATAAATCTTCATGACTTTGGATTAGGCAGTGTTTTTAAAGATATACACCAAAAGCACAAGTATCCAAAGAAAATATAAATTAGACTTCTTGAAGAACTTTTGTGTATCACAGGACACCATCAGGAAATGAAAATACAACTCATAGAATGAGAGAAAATATTTGCAAATCATATATCTATTAAGGATCTAGTATCCAGAATATAAAGAACTCTTATAATTTAACAACAAAAAGACAGACAACCCGATTTTTAAAATGGGCAAGGGACCTGAACATAAAAGCAGCCAATAAGCACATGAAAAGATGCTCAACAACATTAGTCATTAGGGGAATGACCACATCAAAACCACAATAAGATACCACTTTACACCCACTAGGATGGCCGTAATTTTTTTTTTTAATTTTTTTTCAATGTTTTATTTATTTCTAGGAGAGAGAGAGACAGCGTGAGCAGGGGAGGGTCAGAGAGAGAGGGAGTCACAGACTCTGAAACAGTCTCCAGGCTCTGAGCTGGCAGTCAGCACAGAGCCCAACGCGGGGCTCGAACCCACGAACCGCGAGATCATGACCTAAGCGAAAGTTGGACGCGTAACCGATTAAGCCACCCAGGCGCCCTGGGATGGCCGTAATTTTAAAAATTGGATAGTAAAAAGTGTTGGTGAGCTTGTGGAGAAATGGAAACTCTCATACATTGCTCATGTCATGTAAATTGGTGCAGCACTGTGGAAAACAATTTGGCAGTTCCTCAAAAAGTTAAACATAGAGTTAACTCGACTCAACAATTCTACTCCTTGGTATGTACTCTCAAATTGAAGACTAATGTTCAAACAAATCTTTTACACAATGTCTTTTTTCCCTGTTAGAAATAGTTCATAGCAGCACTATTTCTAACAGGGAAAAAAGACAGAAACAGCCTAAATGTCTATCAACTGATGAATAAACAGAAACAGCCTAAATGCCTATCAACTGATGAATAAACAAAATTTAGCCATAAAAGGAACAAAGTATTGATACGTACAATAAGAATAAACCTGAAAAACATACTAAGTGAAAGAGGATAGACACAAAAGACCACATTGCTTGATTTCATTTCTATTAAATATCCAGAAAAGGCAAATCCATACAAACAGAAAGCAGAATAGTAGTTGTCAGGGCTGTGTGATGGGGAAATGGGGTATGAATGCTTAAAGAGTACAGGGTTTCTTTTTGGGGTGATGAAAATGTTTTGGAGTTAGACAGTGGTGATGGTTGTGAAACGTTGTGAATGTATTAAATGCCACTTAGTATACTAAAGAGCAGTGAGGATAGTGAACTTTATATTATGTTCATTATGTCACAATTTAAAAAAAAAAAGAGAGAAGGTAAATATGGCCTGTTTTCTTGAAGCATCATTTTTACTTACTTTTTCTCTTTTTCTTTCAAAGATTTTTATCTTAAACAATTACAAATATTATGGAGTAGAATGCAAATTGTACATATATTTAAAAATCAAAATAAGACAATATATTTCAAGTTAATGCCAGCAGCTGTTAGGGTTATTATACGTATTCTCTTTTCCACAGGAATGCTTTGGTGAAAAAAATATGCATGAAGATATCAACACACAGAACTAGGTTGCTGATCTGGGCCACAATCATTCCTAGAGAGTGGAATGCTTTTTTAGGATGACAGACAAAGATCACCATCACAGAGTTAGAACTTGCACAAAGACCTCTGCACAAGAAAGCCCAGTCACTCAGAAGAATAGACACCAAATAATCCCTTGACAGTTCTTCCATTCATTTAAGGCCTAACTCAAATCTTACCTACTCTACAAAGCCTTCCTGAATCATCACAATCCAATATCAATCCTCTCCAGACTACCATAGAACCTACTGTTTATACCACCACAGGCACAAACCACATGTTAACTTGATGTGACTTCTTAAGTGCATTGCAAGATATCCATGGAGACACCTGAGGCATAGTCAAATGAGCTTTTGCTTGGAGGCAGATGAAATGGGTTTATGTTTCAGTAGGCCATTTACTAGAGGTATGCTATGACCCTGCTGGACACATTTCTCCTCCTCCAGCTTTACAGTCTTCATCTACAATATCTACAGAATAGTTAACAAGGATATACAGCTCACTGTGATAACTGAAAGAGAATTATGTTCAACATTTTGCAAACTTCCAAATATTATGAAAATGTGAGAGATTCTTAGTACTTATATTTCAATGGGTTAACAGGTTTCTAACTTCACTATAAAGAATTTGAAAGTGCAGCCTATATGTCTATATCCTCCATAGGTCCAAGCTGTGTCTGAGCACAGGAGAGAGATCGCCAAAGAGTGAAACGTATTAAAACTATGTCGCAATTCAGTTGACAGAGGTAGTTAAACAAATGTGAATACAAGAATAAAATGAATTAATTGAATCTGACTGTGAAGCTGCCAGGAATGCCCTCAAAGCCAGTGGCTTTGATCCAAGAAATAGAACAATGGGCAGGGAGAGAGCGGACAGGCAACCTGCAGCTTGCATACAGGTGCTGTGCTTTCAAATTCCCAGGACAATGCAGGACGTCTCTTCTCATCTAGACACAAAGCACCTCCATCAAGCCTCTCCTTAACACCACTCTTGTGTTTTCCAGCATTAAACACTGTCCTCCTCTTAGAGATTTTCAGGAGATAAACCATACCAACAATCACCCAGGGGTCTTGCCTAGGAGTTTCTCCCAATGTCCTAAGTATTTTCCAAAAATGTTCCCTCCCAGAAGCCTAGCTGACCCAACAATGATGCCAGGCCACAGATTCCATTTCATTTTATCAGGTACCAAGAGTCCTTTCCCTAGCCACCTAATTGCCTGCAGATCCCAAAATGCTTCATCATAGTACACCGACCAAAGATTCTCTGATGCTTCAACATGGAACAGTAGCCAACATCCCCAGAGATACACGGCCAAATGCACTGAACTGATGGCTAAGGAGTTCCAGATTTCTCTTCTTTAAATAACATTCCATTAACGAGGGCTATTTGGTAGGCAGGAAGAGTGGGCAATATACTGACACCAAAAGGCAATTCAAAGCTTTTGAGTCAGAAGTCCCATTTAAGGTAAAGAAGAGAAAGATCTATAAAGGAAAACCTGCTAAAAAATGAAGACTACTTTCTCTGAGCCATCCTATCAAACTGCTTAGGAATTGCTAATTCTGTAAAAGTTCATTTAGGGTTGTCTAAGGATCTGAAAGGGATCTCGGTGGGATGAGATGATGATAATAATAACAATAGGAAATAACATTCATTGAGCATTACAGTGTGCCAGATACTATGCTAAGAATATATATACACCACAACTCTACAAGATAAGTACTATAATTACCGACATTTTAAAAGGGAAACAAAACAGAAGTTTCATCAAAATAACTTGTCTTGGGGGCGCCTGGGTGGCTTAGTCGGTTAAGAGTCCGACTTTCGCTTAGGTCATGATCTCGCGGTTCGTGGGTTCGAGCCCCGCGTCGGGCCCTGTGCTGACTGCCGGCTCGGAGCCTGGAGCCTGTTTCGGAGTCTGTGACTCCCTCTCTCTCTGACCCTACCCTGCTCATGCTATCTCTCTCTCTCTCTCTCTCCTAGAAATAAAACATTAAAAAAAAAAAAAATAACTTGTCTTGGTTATTCAGCTAGTAAATGATAGGAGTCAGGATATAAATTCATATCTGAATTTCTCCTAAGCTTAAATCCTGAATCTATATGCTTTACTGTCTCTGTCAGAGAGCCTAGACAGGCAGAGTTTCCTCCTCTCATCCTGTACCCCAAATCCAGGAGAGGAGTTCCCTGTCTAGTTGGGTCTTATTCTCTTCCTTATGGAGGAAACAGGTGGCAGCAAGAAAGAAATAAAGTATTTGGTGGTGGGGAGTGTGCAGGGGAAAGAAGGAAAGGAGAGAGCTCTTAATAAACGTCAGGCACTTTACGTATTTTCTTTTTTATATTAAAGCAAAAATACCTTTACTGGTTTTTCAATACTGCACAAAAATTTCAAAAAAAGGAGAAATTAAGAGTGATTCTCAATCTTACTTCCCACAGGTAAACCCTAATTGTTTGATGAATATGATAATAAACACTCATACTCTGATTTATGTAACCTTCCTAATTCTGAAGATAAGTAGTAGTATCCTCATTTTAGAGATCAGATAATGAGTTCAGCAAGATTAAGTATCTTATCCAAAATGAGATAGCTCAAAATCAGAAAGACTGGTGACTTCAGAGTCCGAGTACTTTCTACTACTGTGCCTTTGGTAGCTGTGTCTCCCATGCCTTCTTTCTGTTTCTTGCCTTACACTTCTCCGTGTCCCCAGACCTCCAGTTGTATTCTTACCCTGAATTCAACTAATTTCAATTTCCTAGAAAATATTCTCTCAAAATGATTTCTGACAATGGCACTTTCTGGCAAGAGGAAGTGAGAATGAAACATCTTCAACATGGGGGCACTTGGCTGGCTCAGTTGGAAGAACATGCAATTCTCGATTTCGGAGCTGTAAGTTCAAGTCCCACACTGGGTGTAGAGATTACTAAAAACAAAACAAAACAAAAACAAAAACAAACTTAAGAAACTCTTCAACATGTACAGAAATAGATATTTAGGGATGGCATTACAAGCTGTAAGCAGAGAGAAACTGTAAACTTCACTGTCTTTATGAACATATATTCTTTTTAATCAGATAGCTCAATATTAGGATAGGTATTTGAGTTTTCTCCATACAGCTTCCCTCCCTGAAACTTTCCATCTATTTTTTTTCCTCTTACCCATGTAAGTACAGAGTCAAGAAAAGCTCTGGGAAAACTGGCTGCCAGAACAATTATATCTTAAAAACTACCCAAACAAACAAACAAACCAAAAAGAAATAAAAAACAAACCAAGAAAAACACATTAAATAATTTATGCAGGATGCAGGTCCCTACTTGGAACACACATTTTAATAATACAGATATTAGAAAAGAAGATGACTTGTTTAGTTTACAGTGGAGTCTGATAACTTAATAATAGATTTTACTCCTGAAGGGAGGAAGGCAGATAAGAAAGAGGGACTCCATATAAAAAAATTTTTTAAAAATTGAACTGGAGTTGCAAATGGCTGTCTTGTGACATTCCTTAAACAAAAACCAGTATATGCTTTAAGTCAAAGCCCTCTTTTCACTCCTAGCCTCAAACTGAAGCCCAGCCAATGTTAAAGGTTATGGTCATTTTCAGAAAAAAAGGCTAATGGCTCATAGTACCTAGGTGATTTTATCACTTTATTAAGAATGGGAATATAGTAAGAAAAACACAGAAGTGAGACACAAGACATTTGGATTACTTTCACTGAAGCACAGTCACCAATTTATTGTTTGAGCAACTCTTCTCCAAGAGTTCAACCAGATAATGTCTAAAGCTACTTCCAATAAAAGTACTCTATAATCCTCCTGAAGAGTTAGTCTTAGTTTCTTATATTAGAACAAAATCAGCCTTTCTCAAACTGTGTTCTGTGACATTTGCTAGATATTCTGTGGCAGGGATTCTGTAGGCAAATAATTTTAGGAAATGTTGGGTTAAAACTCATCCTGCACTGAACCCTTTTGCACTCCTTGTGGGAATGCAAACTGGTGCAGCCACTCTGGAAAACAGTATGGAGGTTCTTCAAAAAATTAAAAGTAGAACTATCTTATGACCCAGCAATTGCACTACTAGGTGCAAATACTAGGTATTTATCCAAAGGATACAGGAGTGCTGATTTGAAGGAGCACATGCACCCCAATGTTTATAGCAGCACTATTGACAATAGCCAAAGTATAGAAAGAGCCCAAATGCCCATCAACTGATGAATGGATAAAGGATATGTGGTATATATATACAATGGAATATTACTAGGCAACCAAACATAATGAAATCTTACCATTTGCAACAATGCGGATGGAACCAGAGTGTATTATGCTAACTGAAATAAGTCAGAGAAAGACAAATAACCTATGATTTCACTCATATGTGGAATTTAAGATACAAAAGAGATGAATATAAGGGAAGGGAAGCAAAAATAATATAAAAACAGGGAGACAAACCATAAGAGAGTCTTAAATACAGACAACAAATTGAGGATTGCTGATGGGCTAAATGGGCGAGGGGCATTAAGGAGGACATTTCTTGGGATGAGCCTTGGGTGTTACATGTAAGTGATGAATGACTAAATTCTATTCCTGAAATTATTATTACACTATATGTTAACTAACTTGGATTTAAATTAAACAAATTTTTAAAAATGTATTTTAATTAAAAAAAAAACCCTCATCCTGCACTGAAAGATGAGAGATGATGAATAAGTCATATTGCTCCTCCATATGTAGTATTCCTTAAAATACAGTACCATATGCCAGAAGCCTCCACCTGAGCCATCTTAAAAGGGAATGACCTCTCTGGATGACCATTAGCAACTGAGCTAAGCAGAGAATTAAATTAGCCAGCCTGATTATAGTGACATCATTACACAGACAAGCCCTCTGATGGGATTAGTATCTGCTAATCTATTATTTGAGCAGATAGTCAATAAGGGCTGAGCAAATGTCATTAAACTGCAACAATAACCATCACTCAAAACTGCAGGTTAAAAAACTACTCGAGCAGGAAGGAAAACATTAGCATTAGATAGTCCCAGGGTAATAAACTTGCAATTCCAAAGATAAATTTGTTTTGGAAGCTACTGTTGGCATCCATTAATCTTTCTGATGCCTAACTTCAAGTATTTTTTCCTTTAGTTGGAATACTTCTGCTGGGTACCTGAATGTATAAGGCACACTGTTATGTTAAATATTATGGTTGAACCGTTAAGAAGTATATGAAATAGTAGTATTGTACACTGGAATTAAAGATTATCTAATGCAAACTATCTTCACCCTGAAACACACACACACACCCCTCTATTTAGTTAATGGCAGAGTCAAAATCTGAATCTTTCATTTCCTGTTCCAATGCTCATTTCTCTACACCAGGGAAAAATATAAAAGATATTTACGTGAATAAGTAATTTGCATAATTTTGCTTTTAAATCATCAATTTAAAAAATCTAGAAGAGTCAATCTGTACTCTATCATTTTATTAAAAGTACACAGGGGCATGGAGGAGGGCACTTTGGGGATGAGCACTGAGTGTTATGTGGAAACTAATTTGACAATAAACTATTTGTAAAAAAATAAAATAAAAAAAATAATAAAAGTACACAGAAATTGCAAACTGAATTATACATTATCTTAGAAAAATATATCATGCTATATATAGAATAGTGGCCACTGTCCTGAATTACATAATTATTCATTCTTTCATGTATTCATCTAAATATTTGCTAAAACTATAGTATAAATCACACACTACACTAGGGATTAAACATGAATAAGATTATAATCTCTCACTTAATACAAATATCAGTATTTACTGTGTTAGTATGTGCCAGACATTAACTTGCCCTAAAGACTCTTTCGATCTAGTAAATTAGATAAAACATTTACACAAATGCAGTAAACATAAACTAAGGTGTATCCAGATTTCCCAATCTAATCCCAGGGTTGTTAAGTATGGTGGGTTTTACTCCCATGAATAGGTTACTTTATGGCACAGCTGACTTTAATAAGGGAGATTATTTAGGTGGCCCTAACCTAATCACATATGAGTTAAAAATTGAGACTTCTCTCCAGCTGGTGGCTGAAGGGGAAGTTAGAGATCTGAAGCACAAGAAAGATCTGAGGTGCCACTGGTGGGTTAAAGATTGAAAAGGCCACATATTCCTGTTTTTCTACATCCTTGCCAGCATCTATAGTCTGATTTGTTCATTTTAGCCACTCTGACTGCCTTTTAGTTTTGTTGATTGTTTCCTCTGTAGTGCAGAAGTTTTTATCTTGATGAGGTACCAATAGTTCATTTTTGCTTTTATTCCCTTGCCTTTGGAGAAGTGTCAAGTAAGAGATTACTGTAGCTGAGGTCAAAGAGGTTGTTTCCTACTTTTTTCTCTAGAGTTTTGATGGTTTCCTGTCTCACATTCAGGTCCTTCATTTTGAGTTTATTTTTGTGTATGGTGTGAGAAAGTGGTCTAGTTTCATTCTTCTGCATGTTGCTGTACAGTTCTCCCAGCACCATTTGTTAAAGAGACTGTCTTTTTTCCACTGGATATTTTTTCCTGCTTTGTCAAAGATTAGTTGGCCATACACTTGTGGGTCCAATTCTGGGCTCTTTATTCTATTCCATTGGTCTATGTGTCTGACTGGTGCAGCCACTCTGGAAAACAGTGTGGAGGTTCCTCAAAAAATTAACAATAGAACTCCCCTATCACCCAGCAATAGCACTGCTAGGAATTTACCCAAGGGATACAGGAGTGCTGATGCCTAGTGGAATATGTACCCTAATGTTTATAGCAGCACTTTCAACAACAGCCAAATCATGGAAAGAGCCTAAATGTCCATCAACGGATGAATGGATAAAGAAGATGTGGTTTATATATACAATGGAATACTACTTGCCAATGAGAAAGAAGTAAATCTGGACATTTGCAGCAACGTGAATGGAACTGGAGGATATTATGCTAAGTGAAGTAACTCAGTCAGAGGACAGATACCATATATTTTTACTCATATGTGGACCTTGAGAAGCTTAACAGAAGACCATGGAGAACAGGAAGGAGTAAAAAAAAAAATTAAAAACCTTACAGAGAGAGGGAGGCAAACCATAAGAGCCTCTTAAATACTGAGAACAAACTGAGGGTTGATGGGGGTTGGGAGAGAGGGGAAAGTGGGTGATGGGCATAGAGGAGGGCACTTGTTGGGATGAGCACTGGGTGTTGTATGGAAACCAATTTGACAATAAATTATATTTTTTAAAAAGGCCACTTATTAAAGAAATCATGCAGCCTCTCCCCTGGCTGACAGCTAACAAAAAAAGAAAAAAAAAAAAAAAAAGGATCTCAGTCGTATAACCACAAAGAATTGAATTCTGCAAACATCAAGAATGATGAGATTGGAACCAGATTTTCCCCCTGCATCTCCAGAAGCACAGCTAACATTTATCATACCCTAAGCAGAGAACACAGCCACACTATGTCAGACCACTGACCTACAGAGCTGTGAGCTAATAAATGGGTGTTGTTAACAGCAATAGAGAACTGATACAACAAAACATTACCTTGGAACTGTTTGTACATTCCCTAATATACATACAATTAGATGTTGGAAGGATGATGTATATATGCCTATTAGATCATGCATATTAATTGCATGTTTTTGTTTTTGATGCTTGACCTTAAAGTAATTAAGAAAGCTGTATTGAAATCTCCTAGTGATATACTGCATTTGTAAATTTCTCCCTGTGGTTATGTCAGTTTTGCTCTATATATTTGAAGAGGGTTTATTTTTAGAATAAATCTTCTAATTGAGTTGAACTTTTCCCTTAAAATGTATTTTGTCTGATATTAATCTGGTTACCCAACCTTTTCGTTTTTCTTTCTAATAGTTTTCTTTCTAAATAGCTTTGTAGAGGTATTATTGCTACCTCAGCATTCTCATGTGTTTAGTGTTTGCCTGGTATAGCTTTTTGATATTTTTACTTTCATGACCTTATGTTTTGGGTGTGTTTCTTGTAAAAAGCTTACTAAGTTGGATTATTTTAAAATGCTATTTGATAATCTCTTTTATTTATTTTTTCCCTCTCTTTTAACTGGTAAATTTTGGCCACTCGCATTTACTGAATGTCTATCATGCTGCAACTCCGCTATGTTTTTCATTTGCCCTGTATGTATTTTTCTCTTTTCCTGCCCCTCCTTTTTTAATTTTTCCTGCCTTGTGCTAATTTAGAAATTATACACATGTTATTTCTTTTCTCTCATTGGTTATTCTTGAAATTTTATTGTTTCCTTTAATTATATTTGAAGTTAATTGATATCATAATCCCCTTCCCAAACAATTCAAGGATCTCAGAAGAGTGCTTCTCAATCTTTAGTACTCATATGAATCACCAGCAAAGTGCTTAAAAAAGCAATTCCAATTCAATAATTGTGATGTGAGCCTGGTATTTTGCATTTCTAAGCTCCTAAGTGATGCAGTGTTCCTAAGAAGCAATGCCTTAGGATACTTCAACTATCCCCCTTTGGACTGACATGCTATTATTGTCTGGGATTTTAATTCTGTCTTTTTAAATTCCATAATTACGTATTAATCATTTTATACAGACAATGTTCATTTAGACCTACAAAGAAAAGTTTCTTAATTTCTTTGCTCACCTTTCCTTCTTATATCTGAGACTTTCCCTCTGGGATTATTTTCCTTATTCCTAATATTCCTTAAACAATGCTCTGCCAAATGGTTCAAATGTTCTTGAAAGACAGTGTTAAATTAGTGGATTATAGCAGATGCCTGATTTTGAATCCCTTCTCCATCCATTACTAACTGTAGACTATATGAAATTCACATCATTTCTCCGGTCCTCAGTTTCCTCATCTGATAATAACAATACACAACTCAGAGAGCTATTATAAAGATTCACTATATTAATATAAAGCTCTTATAACTGTATCTGGCACATTGTAAATTCTAAGTGTTAGTAATCACAGTTACATAATTGTAAGTTGTCACTTATTTTCTCTTATTACTTTGGAAATATAATTTTAGTTCCTCTGGCTCCTATTATTGCTATTGAGGATCTTTTATCTGTATCAATCAAATAAGATAGGCTATGCTTCAGTAATAAATAATCCCCCAAATCTCTGTGGTTTAACCCAACAAAAGTTTACTTCTTGCTCATACTACATTTTCTACACAAGTTGCAGAAGTTTCTGTCCCTCAGGCACTCAGGGACTCAGGTTTTCAAAGGTTCTATGTTTATAATAGCATTGCTGACTACTATAAGTCTAATTATAGTTCTTCTATAGGTTATCTTTTTATTCTGATTATTTTTAAGATGTTCTCTTATTCTTTAGTATTCTAGTTTCAATACATGTATATTGTATATAGTATAAGGTGGGATTTTCCTCCCGTATTTAAAAAAATCTTGTTTTGGGGCGCCTGGGTGGTTCAGTCAGTTAAGTATCTGACTTCGGCTTGGGTCATGATCTTGCAGTCCGTGAGTTCGAGTCCCATGTCGGGCTCTGTGCTGACAGCTCAGAGCCTGGAGCCTGCTTCGGATTCTGTATCTCCCTTTCTCTCTGACCCTCCCCTGTTCACACTGTCTCTCTCTCTGTCAGAAATAAATAAAACATTAAAATTAGTTAATAAAATAAAATAAAATTAATTCAATCTCTTTAATTATGAGTCTCTTTAGATTTTCTATTTTTTCTTGAGTCAGTTTCAGCATTCTGTGTCTTTCTAGGAATTTGACCTTTTAACTAGATTATCTAATTTACCGGAGTAAACCATCATAGTGTTCCCCTAAAATCCTTTTTATTTCTCTAAGACCAATAGTAATGTCCTCTCTTTCATTCTTGGTTTTAGTAATTTGAATCTTTATCTTTTTCCTAATCAGTGTAGCAAAAGATTTGTCAATTATGTTGATCTTTTCAAAGAACCAACTTTTGATTTCATTGATTTTTTCTCTCTTGTTTTTCTATCCTCTATTTCCTTTCTTGCCACTCTAATCTTTACTTTCTTCCTTCTGCTTGCTTTGGAGTTATTTTCTTTTTAATGTTTGTTTATTTATTTTTGAGAGACAGAAAGACAGATCATGAGCATGGGAGGGACAGAAAGAGAGGGAGACACAGAATCTGAAGCAGGCTCCAGGCTCTGAGCTATCAGCACAGAGTCAACTATGGGGCTCAAACTCATGAACCGTGAGATAGTGACATGAGCCGAAGTTGGATGCTTAACCAACTGAGCCACCCAGGCACCCCCTGCTTGCGTTGGATTGTTTTCTTCTAGGTTTTTTTTTAAGGTTAAGGGTTATTGATTTAAAATAATCCTTTTTTTTTCCTTTATATAGTATAGGTTAAAGATTTCCCTCTAAGCATTGAGTTAATGGCATCCCATAAATTTTGATATGCTGTGGTTTTGTTTTCATTAATCTCAAAGTATGTTCTAATTTCCCCTGTGATTTCTGCTTTAATTCATCGGTTGTTTAAGAATGTGTTATTTATTTCCACATATTTGTGAATTTCTTAAATTTCCTTCTGTTATTGATTTACAATTGCATTTCATTGTAGTTGGAGGACATACTTTGTATGATAAATTCTTTAAAATTTATTGAGACTTGCTTTATGGACTAACGTATGGTCTATCCTTAAGAATGTTCCAGGGTACCTGGATGGTTCAGTCGATTCAATGTCTGACTTCGGCTCAGGTCATGATCTCACTGTTTGTGGGTTCGGGCCCTACACTGGGCTGTATGCTGACAGCTCAGAGCCTGCTTTGGATTCTGCGTCTCCCTCTCTCTCTCTCTGCCCCGCCCCTGCTTGTGCTCTATCTCTCTCTCTCTCTCTCAAAAATAAACATTTTTTAAAAATTAAAAAAAAAAAGAATGTTCCATGTGCATTTGAGAAGAATGAGCATTCCTCCATTGTTGGGTGAAGTGCTCTATAAATGCCTCTTGGGTCTAGCAAGTCTTGTATTTCCTTACTGATCATCTGTTTAGATAATATTTCCATTATTCAAAGTGAAGAACTCAAGTTTTCAGCTATTATTACTGAACTGTAAATTTCTTCTTTCAATTCTGTCAGTTTTTGCTTTCTTTGAGGCTTTGTATATTTAGATGTATGTTAATAATTGTTATATCTTCCTGATATATTGACCTTTTATCAACATATACTGTCCTTTGTTTCTAGTAATAATTTTTGTCTAGTTTGTTTTGCCCAATATTAGTATAACCACTCCCACTCTTTTGGTTACTATCTGCATGATGTATATTTTTCATACTTTCACTTTTAACTTGTGACTTTAAGTCTATTTTAAATCTATTCATTGCCAGTAGTGAATTCATTCTCTCTGCCTCTCCCTCTCTCCTTCTCTCTCTCTCTATTAATCTGGGAATGTCTTAAATTTCTCCTACATTTTTGAATGATAATATTAGATATAGAATTCTTCATTGACAGTCTTTTTCTTCTGGCATTTTGAATATGCCATCCCACTGCCTTCTGGCCTCTAGCATTTCTGATGAAAAATAAGTTGTTAATCTCTTCGAGGATCCCCCTATACATGATGAGTCATTTCTCTTTTATGCTGTCAAGATTGTCTTTAGGTCTGGCTTTGACAATTTGATTACGATTTAGGTGTAGATCTCTTTTGAATTAATACTACTTGGAGTTTATGGAGCTTCTTCTCAAATTTGAGAACTTTTCTACCATTAGTTTGTCAAATAGTCTTTCTGCTTTTTCTCTCTCTTTTTGGGACTCCCATTGTGTTTATATTGGTATGCTTAACAATGATCTACAGATCTCTGAGCTTCTGTTCATTTTTCTTCTTTTTTCATTTCTGGTCCTCTGTTATGGAATCTGGTCTGGATCACCCCGTGGAAAAACCAAGCAGCACTCGGAGATCTTGGAAGGGAGGAGGTTATATTACACTGGTAGAGTAATGAATGATCTCAGTGGAGATCATTCTCCAGAGTTCTGAGCTCAGAGCATCAGCAGAGGGAGCAATTTAGAGCCTGTTACTTCTGCATTCCTCATTAACACATGCTACAAGCATGGTGGGAAGAAGAACCTGGAAGAGGGAGCCTTTGATCAAGGACAGGTATTTCCTTATCAGTCCTGTCAGCCATCTGTTATAACAGATTTTTCCCTATCACCTCAGACTATATAATCTCAACAGATCAATCTTAAAGTTCACTTATTCTTTTTTGCTGCCTGTTAAAATCTGCTGTTGAACGTCTCTAGTGAAATTTTCATTTCATTTATTATACTATTAACTACAGAATGTCTTTTATCTGTGTGTGTGTGTGTGTCTTTTTTTTGTTCTATTTTATATATCCTTATATATATTCTTTTTATCTGTTTATTGTTATACTCTATTTGGGGATACATAATTTTCATATTTTCCTTTAATTCTTTTTTAAAATTGAGGTATAATGGACATATAATATTATATTGGTTTCAGGTATACAACATGATTCAAAATTTATATACATTGTGAAAGAATCACTACAGTAAGTCAATATTCATTACCTTACATAATTATAATTTTTCTCGTGATGAGAACTTTTAAGATCTACTCTTTAAGCAACTTTCAAATATACAATATTATTAATTATACTCAACATGCTATCCATTATATCCCCATAAGTTATGTACAAGAAGAAGTTTATACCTTTTGACTCCCTTCAACCATTTCTCCCACCCCCATCCTTCAGCTCTGGCAACCACCAATCTGTTCTCTGGTATCTAAGTCCTTGGTTTGTTTTGGTTTGTTTTGGTTTGGATTTTAGATTTCATATATAAATGAGATCACATGGGAATAAGTCAAAGAGCTACTGCTGCTATTTGTTTGTTTAGTGACTTTGATGGAAAAAGTCTGTATTCTTTGTGTATAGCCAGTGAATTCTCTGCTCGGTTGGCTTAGTGGTCTGCTAATGATTGAACAGAAATTTCCTTAAGTGCCTGGAACCAATAAGTATAGTCTTTCCTTAAGGATCTGTGTTTTGAGATAGGACTTCAACACTCACTCAGGTTGCTTACAACTCTGCTATAGCCTACAAATCCTGCACATGCACAGAGCCTTGCACATGTGCATGGTCTTCTAAATTCCAAGTAAATATTCCAGAGCTTCTTGAAGTCCTCTACAGACATCTCATTCCTCAACTTTTCCTTTTTTTTTTTTTAAATTTTTTAAATTTATTTTAATGTTTTATTTATTTCTGAGAGAGAGAGACAGTGTGAGCAGGGGAGGGTCAGAGAGAGAGGGAGATACAGAATCAGAAGCAGGCTCCAGGCTCTCAGCTAGCTGTCAGCACAGAACCCGATGCGGGGCTCGAACCCAAGAACCGTGAGATCGTGACCTGAGCCAAAGTTGGACGCTCAACCGACTGAGCCACCCAGGCGCCCCCCTCCTTTTTTTTTTTAATTTTTAAAATGTCTCTTATTTATCTCTGAGAGAGAGACAGCATGAGCAGGAGAGGGTCAGAGACAGAGGAGATACAGAATTTGAAACACACTCCAGGCTCTGAGCTAGCTGTCAGCACAGAGCCCAACGTGGGGCTTGAACCCAGGAACCATTGAGCCAAAGTCCGATGGTTAACTGACTGAGCCACCCAGGCATCCCTCAACTTTTCCTTTTAAGTTTCTGCCACCTCAGGAAGTCATGATGTTAAACAATTGCCACTGATTGTTTTTAGGAAATGCCCCCATAGAAAAGACTTCTCACTGAGCAAGTTTCCAGGTCAATAAAAATAAGCCTTGCAAATGGAGTCTTCCAGGAACCATCAAAAAAGGCAAAGAATTCTTTGGGATGGGGCTTTGAAGGAGCTCCATCCTCATTCTCATTGAGTTCAGCCATTTATCTTGAAAATGCTCTTTGGATTGTTTCAGACCTTTAGTTAATTTCCACAGTTCTGACAACCTAGATTTAGACAAGTTTTGCCCAAAAGCTCATTGCTTTTTGGAGGGGTTTGTTTTGTTTTGTTTTGTTTTGTTTTGCTACTGATTCACAGGGGTGATTACATAGCTCTTATGGAAAGAATTGTCAGGGGTCCTCATTCCATCATTCTCACTGACATAACTGTTTCCTTCTTGATTTAGGCAATTCTTCTTAACTTGATAAACTTTTCAAATTTCCTTATTTCTGCTTCCTCAGAATCTCTATCTTCTGGTGCACAATTTCTTTCCTCAGGACTTAAGGTCACTGTACAATTTTATGAAATATTTCCACATCATTCTCTGATGTATTTTTATACCAGTGATCATGTTTTGTTCCAAAATAACCTCTCTTCTCCCTGTTATGGCAAATGCTGATTCATCCTTTATGATCTAGTTCAAATATTAACTCTTCTGTTAGATCTTCTTTACTCCATCTACCCAACAGCTAAATCAATCACTCCTGCATCTTCCCCTAAAACCCCCCTTACATGTATCTATTATAGCTAATATTTAATCTACTCTGTCTGCTTTACTAGACTGAATTTTGAGGACATAAGATATAAGGTATAGACCTTACTCACCTTTGCATACCTAAAATTTAACACAGAGAAGGAACTGAGGAAATGTTTTTTTGAACTGGTTCTCAACAAAGAAGTTATCACTCTGCTGACAGTAAGAACCAACCTCATCAAAGGCACTAAACCCTCAGGCATAAGCAGAAGCTGATGATCACAAATGAATTTTATAATACAAATGTAATAGCAAAAGTCTTATAATTAACAGAATAAAGGGAAAAGCCACATGATTTTTATTTAACTGTGAGAAAATGTCCCTTGGAATCACATTAGTAAAAGTGTCTTTCTGGAGCTCTGGATTGGTTCTTCAGACACCTGGATTCTTTTCCAAGCCACCCTCTAACCTGCTGTAGGATTCTGAAGGAATCAAAAGAATCTGTTTTAATGTGAACATTATTAATTTCATCTTTAACTCATACATGCCCTACAAAATTTATATATATTTTTAATATAGCTTATTGTCAAGTTGGTTTCCATATAACACCCAGTGCTCATTCCAACAAGTGTCCTCCTCCATACCCATCATTCATTTTCCTCTCTTCCCCATCCCACATCAACCCTCAGTTTGTTATATTTTTAAGAGATCTCTTTCCCTGCAGTATGGAACCAGAAGAATAGGAAGACAAGATTGAAAGCAGAAAAAGTAGATAGAAGGTTAGTCTAAAGACAGTGCTTTTTGGGATATATATACATATATGTTTATGTGAGTGGAGATATCATGCAGAAAATTGATGCTCACAGGAGAAGTCTTACTGGAAATAAAAATTTGGAAGTTATAAGATCAAGATGGTCTAAAATCTATGGCAATGGTTGAGATCACCTAAGAAAATAATTTTCAGAAAGAGAAGAGATAAGGACTTTGTTCTGAGCCCTGAGGAATCCCAACATTTAGGGAATAGCTCTGAAAGGCTACTAAAATAGAAGAGCCACAGAAGTAGGGGAAAGAAGGAGGGAATGGTTGACAGTGCTAAATGTTCATAGTAAGTTCAATGAGGATGGAGAAATGCCCACTAAATTTGTCCAAGTGTGGATAATGGTCCTTTGAAAAGAGCCATTTCAGTGCAGTTGAGGGAATAGTGCAGATGGTGCAGAAGCCAGACTATACTGGGTTGAAGAGTAAATGGAAGGTGAAGAAGAAAGATATTATGTGTGACAATTCTTTCTTGAAATGTTTTCTTCCCTTGGCCTCTGTGACACTATACTTTCCTGGTTTTCCAACCTATCTGGCTGCCTACCTAAAGTTGCCTTTATTGGATTATTCTCTACTCACTTTTAAATTTTGAAGTTCTTCAGAGTTTAAATAATCTAACTCTCCTCTTTTCTCTTCTACTTGAGGGTTTCAGTTACCACATGTAGCCCAACAACTCCCAGATTTTACACTGGTATCTTTGTATCAGATCACTCCTTTGAGCTGTAGACTTGAATATTCAGTTACCTATTCAACATCTCAAAATTAGTCAACATTTCCCTTTCACAACTGTTTTGCAACTAATGTTCTGGACTCTGTAAATTTTATCATGATTTTCTCAGTTGTTCAAGATAGACACAGGGAGCCATGCTTCATTTTTTTTCTCCTCTTGTGTACTATAACCAATTCAACAGCAAGTCCTGTCCATTCTATCTTCAAATGTCTCATTATTAACTGCCTAAGGGCAAAGCATCCAAAGATTCCTTATTTATATTATCTTTCTCATTAAGGTTCACAAGAACCCAATAGGTTAGGTATTATTTCCATCTTGAAACTGAAGCTCAGAGAGGTTAAATAACTTACTGTACTAAGACAAAAAGAAAATAGCAGAGAGAGAGGACTATAATACTAAACATGTCTGATTCAACACTGCCTCTGACCTCCCTCCCCCCAACTTTACCTCTCCGAGGTGGTTTCCTTAGGAGTAAGGATCATAACCCTAGTACAAGGCATAAATTCAATAAATTTAAAGTCCCTTATACTCCTTCACTCCTTCCTCTATATTGTTTCTGGAGCCATCCCAGTGATAGTAGGATTACAGAGATGAATAAAGATTGTTCCTTGCCTTTAAGAAGCAAATAATTTAAGGGGACAAATGACCACACATAAAACAATGAGATAATAATATGAGACAGCAGAGAACTAAGCATTAAATTGCATATAGAGACTTCTATTTTTTTTAAATTTTTTAATGTTTATTTATTTTTGAGAGTGACACAGAGCACAAGCAAAGGAGGGGCAAAGAGAGAGAGGATAGACACAGAATCCAAAGCAGCTCCAGCTGTGCTGACAGCTCAGAGCCTGACTCGAGGTTCAAATTCATGGACTGTAAGTTCATGACTTGAGCAGAAGTCAGACACTTAACCAACTAAACCACCCAGGTGCCCCCAGAAACTTCATATAATAGAATTACACCAAAAGAGAAAGGGCAACTGGGAAGGTGGAAATAGCAGGGGGCTTTTGAAAAAGACCTATTAGTACAGTTTGGATTTTAGAGATGATATCAGCAAAGAGGGGCAGGACACTCAGAAGAAAAAAGGATACTAAGATGGAAAGAAGAATAACATGCTAAGGGTCAGTGATACAAGCAACCTGATTTCAGCAAAAAGTGCTTATTTTTTTTCCCACATCAAAGTATTTTTACTACTAAGCTTCCTTGTTACAGTTTAAGTTCCCAATGGAACAAAGAAACATCTGAGCTCATTATTAAAACCAAATGTCCTGGTAGGCAAAACCATCATTAAACTATCTACCCACCTTCCCAGGGAAGGGGAACAGGACCCAGACTCTGACCCACATGAGATAAAAATAATTCAGATGCTGGGGTGTGCTTTGAGAATATCACACTGTCAAAATGGGTCTAATGACATCAATCACATATTCTTAGCTTACATCTCTCAGTTGTAGCTAACAGTGACAAATATCAGCATTTCTGTGTGTGAGGTTTCCTTTGATAAAAAGCCTACAGAGACCACTGATACTAATATGCCCATTAAGTCTGGTGCTTGGATGAAGAAGTTTTTATTCTCCAGAATCTGTTCCTCAGACTAATTTGCTTCCTCATTCAATAGAGCTTCTAGACAATGGCACCACAGAATATGAGAGCTGGAAAGAAACTTAACAGTAACTTTGATCTTATTTTACTGACGAAGGCACAGAGGCCCAAAGCAGGGAAGTGATAAGTTCAAGGTCAAAGGGACTCTGCAGGAGAGGAAGGGTTATTAGGATGACCAACAGAACCTAGAGAAGGGAGTCATCAGGTCTCCTACTGAGAAAAGTGATAAAAATGTAGGAAATGGGAAAATATTATAGAGCTATTCTCTGAGCTCCAATAGCTCATTAGTACTGGTCAAGAAACCTAAAAGATGATTTCAGAAGTCACCTCGAACTCTGGCCCAACAATCTCTTCTCTCATCTCCCAAATGTTCCACATGGTCAATCAATAATTACTTATTGTGTTCCAACTATGTAAAACATTTTGAAACACTACAGGATGTAGAACACAATGATATATGAAATACAGTCCCTTATCCCAAGAAACTTACTGTCTGGTTAAGGACATAAATAATATATAAGAAATGAAATAATCTGAGTGGTGAAGGGATTCCAAGTAAGTGGTATACGTAATAAGTGTTCTGAATTCAGACGGGCTTAGAAATAGCTCAATAGGTAGAAATATAGTAAGAAGCCTTCATGAATGAACCAGGTTATGGTGAGGACAAGGATTTGGATAGAAGAGAACATGGCAGGGCTCCTTCAAGCCAGACTGGACCTGAGGACCTAAATTTGTAATCCTCATCATTGATAAAATAGAGATCTACTCAGCAGAATCACAATAAAAGGTGACCATGGAAGCAGCAGCAAAAATTAAAGCACAGAATTAACCTCAGTTTGAAGATTCAATTCTGTCAACCACAAAGTTATGTGGCCTTGAGTGTTTTGTAACCTCTTTAGGAATGATAATAACAATACCTTCTGCACAGAGTTATTTTAAGTACTGTAATATGGATAAGCACCCAAAACAGCATCAGAGATACAATAGGTAGACAATAAGTGGCTGGGTATTTCTGTTGTTGTGAATTTTGCTTTGGTTTTTGTTTTGAAGTAGGTATGTAGAGGGAAATACCAGGTCAAGAAAATGTTAGAGCTGAAAACAGATTTTCCACTCATGAAGTGGTGGGAATTGGATGAGAAAGAGAAGGATTGGTCTAGACCTGTGGTTCTTAAATACTGAGCCACAGTTCTGACTGGTTATGAAAATCACCTGGAAAGCTTATTAAAAGAAAAAGCAAGGATCTCAACACAGAAGGTCTGATTAAAGAAATCTGAGGTGGAAATTGGGAATCTTAATTTTTTTTAAAACTACATGCATTTTTGATGCATAAGAAGACCAATAACTGCTAGACTAATCAGTACTTAAGATCCTCTCCAATTCTAAGAATCTCCAATTTGAAGCCAGCAGTTAATTCTAAAGGCCTAAAGTACTATCTTTCCAGGCATTCAAAGATTCAGAAAATTGAGGACTGTAAGACTAGTGTAGCCATATTCCATGATCTTCTAAAAAGTCTATTTGATCATGTCACCCTTTGGATTTTTAAAAAATGTCTTCAAGGAGAGCCAGGGGAGCCTGGGTGGCTCAGTTGGTTAAGCATCTGACTTTGGCTCAGGTCACGATCTCACAGTTCATGGGTTGGAGACTGCATAGGGCTCTGCACTGACAGCTCAGACATGGAGACTGCTTCTGATTCTGTCTCCCTCTGTCTGCCCCTCCACTGCTTGTGTTCTCTCTCTTTCAAAAATAAACAAACTTTAAAAAAAGAATAATAAAATTAAAAATGTCTACAAGTCAGGCTCCGCCTGGTTTTCAAGGATCTTTACAACCTTGATCCAGCCTGATGAGCTGCTCCAGCCAAGGTCAAAGAGGTTGCTGCCTCTATTCTCCTCTAGGTTTTTGACAGTTTCCGGGTTCACATTTAGGTCTTTTATTCATGTTGAATTTATTTTGTGCATGGTGTAAGAAAGTGGTCCAGTTTCATTCTTTTGCATGTTTCTGTCCAGTTTTCCCAATACCGTTTGTTGGAGAGACTGTGTTTTTTCCACTGGATAGTCTTTCCTGCTTTGTCAAGGATTAATTGACCATATAGTTGTGGGTCCATTTCTGGGTTTTCTATTCTGTTCCATTGATCTATGTGTCTGTTTTTGTGCCAGTACCATACTGTCTTGATAACCACAGCTTTGTAATATAGCTTGAAATCCAGAATCCTGATGATTTCAGTTTTGTTTTTCTTTTCTTTTTCAGGATTGCTTTGCCTAAGGAGGGTCTTGTGGTTCCACACAAATTTAAGATTGTTTGTTGCAGCTCTGTGAAAAATGCTGGTGGTATTTTGATGGGGATTGCATTAAATGTGTAGATTGCTTTGGGTAGTATAGACATTTTAACAATGTTTGTTCTTCCAATCCATGAGCATGGAATACTTTACCATTTCTTTGTGTCCTTTTTGATTTATTTCATAAGTGTTTTACACTTTTCAGAGCATAGATCTTTTATCACTTTAGTTAGATTTAGTCGTAGGTATCATACTGTTTTTGATGCAATTGCAAATGGGATTGATTCCTTGACTTCTTTTTCTGCTACTTCATTATTGGGGTATAGAAATGCAACAGATTTCTGATTTTATATCCTATGACTTTGCTGACTTCATGTATTTTAGCAAGTTTTTGGTGGACATAGAGTATCATGTCATCTGCAAATAATGAAAGTCTGACTTCTTCCTTGCTAATTTGGATGCCTTTTATTTCTGTTGTCTGATTGCTGAGGCTAGGACTTCCATTATTATGTTAAATAGCAATATACTAATGGTGAGAGTGGACATCCTTGTCTTGTTCCTGACCATAGGGGAAAAAAACCCACCTTTTAAAAAAAGAATTTTCCAGGGGTACTTGGCAGCTCAGAGCCTGAAGCCTGCTTTGGATCCTCTGTCTCTCTCTCTCTCTCTCTGCTCCTCCCCCACTCGCTCTCTGTCTCTATCAAAAATTAATAAAAATAACAAAAGATTTAAAAAATAATAAAAGAAGAATTTCCAGAGGCACCTGAGTGGCTCAGTTGACTAAGCGTCCGACTTCGGCTCAGGTCATGATCTCACAGCTCATGAGTTCAAGCCCTGCTTTGGGCTCTGTGCTGACAGCTGAGAGCCTAGAGTCTGCTCCAGATTCTGTGTCTCCCTCTCTCTGCCCCTCACCTGCTCTCTCTCTCTCTCTCTCTCTCTGTCAAAAGTAAATTAACATTAAAAACATTTTTAATAATAAAATGAAATAAATAAGAATTTCCCTGGCCAAAAAATAATGACCAATCTGTAGTAATTTGCCTTAATTACTTTTACTGTGACATCTCCCTCTATTGATGGTTAATACCTATTCTGTACAATTATTTTGTGACTTGGCCAAAGTAGTTCTGAACCCCAAATCCAAAAGTGTTATTAGAAGGCTTGATATTCATTTTACTATACCACATATGCCTCACAACTTCCAAGTAATACCTTAAACACTTCTACATAACCTGCTGCCTTATATTTATTTGATGGTCAAATCTTCTCTTCCAGTAAATAGCTGGCAGAGATGTTGAATAAAGGGCAAGATACAGAGGCTAGACCACTGTTAAGTTCCCATAAGTCTTGAGATTTTGTTATTTTGACAGAACTAAATACCTACCATAAATAATACATACAATCCAATCTAAATACATAAGAAATTCCACCAAATTAAGTATGGAATAAAAGCCCTGTGGCATACTGAAATATAGTAAGTGCAAATAAGTCACCACCCCCACCCAGTCACCTTCCCTTATTTTAAAGTAAGGATGATATCACCTGAGCTGTGAGGATCAAAACAGACCTTAAATATGACAGCTTTATGAAAGGAATAAAGTGCTTCCTCAACAAGCAGAAAGAAGCAAGGAAAATAAAGTTTATTAAGTATTTATTATGTGCCAAGTGCTATGTTAGGCACTTATGCATATATTATCTCACTTAATTTTCATAACAACCCTAAGAGAATGTAGGGATTATTTCTGAATAAAGTCACAGAAGTTCAGAGAAGTTAGATATCTTGGCAAGGTTTTGTAATTAATAAACTTGTTTTGCAAATTTTGGTTTTTGTACAGATAAACATAGATAAATAAATAGATTTAAAAAAAACAGATGACTTTTATTCCAAAGCCAAGTCGTTTTCCTATTACATCATGCTGCCTCTCAAAAAGACTGTAACAATCACACTTCTCCTCTCCATAGTTGAGACAATCAGATTTGCCCATACAGATCAAAACAGTGTGGGAAACGCTAACAGTAAAAGCTATCACATAGGCTATATAACGTCAAATTATTTCTGAGAAAAGATTAAAGCAAGGTTGTCATCTTCTCCTACAGCCCCATGCTCCTTAAATTGGAACAATGTATCAAAAAGTACATATATCCACAGAATATGCATACAGACTCTTCCTGTAGTATCAGTTTCATGCAATGGTTTAGAGAAAAGGTGGATATTATTTTAAAAAATGTTTTAATATTTATTTTTGAGAGAGAGCGAGTGAGAGAGCGAGACAGCGTGAGCCAGGGAGGAACAGAGAGAGACACACAGAATCTGAAGCAGATTCCAGGCTCTGAGCTGTCAGCACAGAGCCCAACGTGGGGCTCAAACCCATGAACTGTGAAATCATGTGAGCCAAAGTTGGTCGCTCAACTGACTGAGTCACCCAGGTGCTCCAAAGGTGGGTGTTTTTAAAAATTCTACTTTTTCTGAGTATATACTCGCAATAAATTCAATTAAAAATAAAAACTTAAATTAAGTCCTCTTCTATTTCTCCTCTGAAAATAAACTCCTATAAACAGTTTAGTGTTTATCGTTATTCCAGACTTAGACCTTCTGTCTACTGAGATTATGAGGGGAAGAGACAGAGGAAATAGTTTTGAATTTTCTTTTCCCTAAAAATAATTTAAAGCTCAATGTTGATAGTAAAACAAAAATGTATTACAGAATAGAATTTTTTATATTTACATGAGATTGTCTTGACATAACATTTTAAATGTATCTATTGCTCAACTTGAAGTAAACTGTTTAATGCTATACTGTTCCCCCCCACTCCCGCCCCCACCCAAACCTTGGAGTTCACGTTCCTCTGTCATTATGGATATCTGTGGGAGGAAAGTTAGAAAAGCACTACCTAGTCAGCCGTTCAGTGGCACAATCGGGACAAAACACAATTTCAATTAGGCCAACGTACAATAAGAAGAAAAGCTTCATTACCAGGCTCTTGGCCAGGAACATCCTGCTATCCCTGCTGTCATCCCAGATGCCTCTCCATCCAGGGGCTTCTAGCTCCACTGCCTTTACTTCAGAGTTGCCAGGCCTCAGTTACTTGTAAATTAACTCTCTTATTTTACAGCTAAAGATTCTAAGGCAAAGAGAAGTAAATTCACTAGCTCAGGGTCTTACTAGCAAGGAAGTGGCAGAGCCAAGCCTAAACTGGAGCTTCAGACTCTACTTAGTACTCTTTCTACTTTATTGTGTCAACTCTCTTAGTGGGCTGCTGTAACCTACATGAACTCAGTGTTTGTATTTTGTGCTTCCATGGGACCTTGAATTTGTCCCGTTTCATTTACATGGTCATAGAGATTATCTAAAACCTGGTGAGTCCTGCCTAGCTGTTCAGAGACAAGCTAAGTTTCATCATGATCTTTTTGCGGGGGGGGGACATGGTAAGACTGTCATTATTTTAGTTTCAAGTATACAGCATAGTGATTCAACATTTGTATGCACCACAAACTGGTTACCACAATAAGTCTAGTTGCCATCTGCCACGTTAAAAGTTAATACAATGTTATGACCATATTTTCCTGAGGAGTTTTGCATCTATGTTCACCAGAGATATTAGGCTATAAGTTCTTTTTTTGTGATATTTTGTCTGATTTTGGTATCAGGGTATTGCTGATCTTGTAAAATGAGTTTGGAAGCACTGTGTCCTCTTCAATTTTTTGGGAGTTTGAAAACAGTATTAAATCTTCTTTGAATGTTTGGTAGAATTCACCAGTGAAACAGTCTTGTGGTAGAACTTTGTTGGGAGGGCTTTTTTTTTTTAATGTTTTTATTTATTTCTGAGAGAGAGAGAAACAGCGTGAGCAGGGGAGAGTCACAGAGACAGACACACAGAATGTGAAGCAGGCTCCAGGCTCTGAGCTAGCTGCCAGCACAGAGCCCAACGCAGGGCTCGAACCCACAAACCGCAAGATCGTGGCCCCAGCCGAAGTTGAGTCTTAACCGACTGAGCCACCCAGGCGCCCCTGTTGGGAGGTTTTTGATTACTGATTCAATTTCCTTGCTACTAATCAGTCTATTCAGATTTTCTATTTCTTATGATTCACTCTTGAAAGACTGAATGTTTTTAGAAATTTATCTTTTTTTTCTAGATTGTACAATTTGGTGGTGCATCATTTGTTAATAGCAGTTTCTTATGATCCTTTGGATTTTCATGGTATCATTTCTGATTTCACTTTCATTTATTTGAGTCCTCACTCTCATTTTTGTGGCAAGTCTAGCTAAAGATCTGTCAACTCTTTGTTTTCAAAGAACCAGCTCTTAGTTTCATTGATTTTTTTTCTATTGTCTTTTTAGTCTCTATTTCATTTATTTCTGCTCTGATCTTTATTTCTTTCCTTCTGCTAGTGTTGGGCTTATTCTTTTAGGGCTAATGTTAAATTGTCTGAGATTTCTTTTATTTCTTGAGGTAGAAAAATTTTGCTATAAGCTCCCCTCTTGGAACTGTTTTTACTGCATCCCATAAATTTTAGTATGTTTTATTTCATTTGCCTCTAGGTATTTTTTGTTTCTCCTTCAATTTCTTCTATGACTCAGTAGCTGTTCAGTAACATGTTTAATTTCCATGTACTTATAATTTTTCCAGTTTTATTCTTGTAATTTATTTCTAGTTTCATATCATTGTAATCAATAAAAGATGACTGTTATGATTTCAATCTTCTTGAATTTGAGATTTGTTTTGTGGCCTAACATATGATCTACCCAGAGAATGTTACATGTGCACTTGAGAAGAATGTGTATTCTGCTGTTTTTGGATGGAATGTTCTGTATATATCTATTATGCCCATCTGGTCTAATGTGTTGTTTAAAGCCAATATTTCCTTACTAATAATCTGTCTGGCTAATCTATCCATTAATGTAAGTGGGGTTTAGAAATTCCCTATTATTATTGAATTGCTGTCAATTTCTCTCTTTAGGTTAATATTTGCTTCTTATTTTGGTGCTCCTATGTTGTGTGTGCAGATATTTATAAATGTTATATCTTCTTGCTGGGTTGACCACTTTATCATTCATTATGCAGTATCCCTTTTTGTCTTGTACTATAGTCTTTGTTTTAGGGTCTATGTTGCCTGATATGAATACAGTTACACAAGCTTTCTTTTTGTTTCCCTTTATGTGGAATATGTTTTTCTATTCCTTCACTTTCAATCTCTGCATGTCTTTACTACTGAAGAGAGTCTTTTGGAGGCAGTCTTGTTTTTTGTTTTAAACCATTCAGCCACTCCCTGTCTCTGACTGAAGAATTTAGTCCATTTACATTTAAACTTGTTATTGATAGGTATTACTTACTGCCATTTTGTTAATTGTTTTCTGGCTGTTTTCATAGTCTTCTCTGTTCCTTTGTCTCCTTCTCTCTTCCTGTGATTTGATGACTCCTTAGTGTTATGTTTAGATTCCTTTCTCATTTTCTTTTGTATATGTACCATAAATTTTTGCTTTGTATTTACTGTGAGGTTCACATGTATCATCATGTGTACATAACAGTCTATTTTAAGTTGATACCAACTTAAATTTGAACACTTTTCAAAACTCTTTTACTCCTCTCCAACATTTTATGGTTTTGATGCCACTTTTGCATCTTTTTATTTTATGTATCCCTTTGCTAATTATCATAGTTTTAATTCATTTTACTACTTTTGTTTTTTAATCTTCTTAGTAGCTTTATGAGTGATTAACACACTATCTTTACTATATATTTACCTTTTCCAGTGAGATTTTTACTTTTGTAAAATGAATACCATTTCTTTTCAGCTTAAAGAAGTCCTTTCAATATTTCTTGTAAGGCCAGTTTAGTAGTGATGATCTCTTTATCTTTCGCTTGTCTGGAAAACTCTTTATTTCTTTTTAAAATCTGAATGATAATCTTAGCAGATAGAATATTCTTAGTTGATGGGGCGCCTGGGTGGCTTAGTCGGTTAAGCGTCCGACTTTCACTTAGGTCATGATCTCGCGGTTCGTGGGTTCGAGCCCCGCGTCGGGCTCTGTGCTGACTGCCAGCTCAGAGCCTGGAGCCTGTTTCAGTCTGTGGCTCCCTCACTCTCTGACCCTCCCCTGCTCACGCTGTCTCTCTCTCTTTCCTAGAAATAAATAAAACATTTAAAAAAAAAAAAGAATATTCTTAGTTGAAAGTTTTGTTGTTGTTGTTGTTGTTGTTGTTGTTGTTTTCAGGACTTTGAATATGTCATACCACTCCCTTCTGGTTTGCAAAGTTTCTGCTAAGAAATCTGCTGATAGCCTTCTGGGATTTGCCTTGTATGTAACAACTGTTTTCTCTTGCTACTTTTATGATTCTCTCTTCAAATTTTTTTTTTTAATGTTTATTTATTTTTGAGAGACAGATCATGAGCCAGGGAGGGGCAGAGAGAGGGAGACACAGAATCCAAAGCAAGCTCCAGGCTCTGAACTGTGAGCACAGAGCCTGATGCAGGGCTTAAACCCACAAACCGTGAGATCATGACCTCAGCCGAAGTCAGACGCTGAGCCGCCCAGGTGGACCGACTGAGCCACCCAGGTGCCCCTAACTTTTAACATGTTAATTACAATGTGTTTTGGTGTAGCTCTCTTTGGGTTCATCTTATCTGCAAGTCTCTGGGCTTCCTAGACCTGGATATCTGTTTTCTTCCTTAAGTAAGGAAAGTTTTCAGCCATTATTTCTGCAAATAAGTTTTGTGCCCCCTTTTCTCCTTCTAGGAGCCTTATAATGCAAATATTATTCCTCTTGATATTGTCCCAGAAGTTCCTTAGGTTAGCTTCATTGTTTTAAAATTCTTTTTGATTTGTGCTGCTCTGTCTGGTTACATTCTATTCTTTATCTTCCAGCTCATGGACGCATTCTCATACTTCATCCAGTATACTGTAGAACCACTCTACTATATTTTTTTGGTTCAGTTATTGTATTCTTCAACTCTATGACTTGTTTGGTACTTTCTTATGTTTTGTTCTCTTTGTTGAAGTTCATACTGTGTTCATCCATTCTTCTCCTGAATTTGGTAAGCATCTTTATGATCATTACTTTAAATTCTTTATCAAGTAGATTGCTTATCTCCATATCATTAAGATCTTTTTTGAGTTTTGCCATATTGTTTGAAACTAATTTCTGTTTCCTCAATTTGCTTTATTCTGTGTTTATATCTGTGTATCAGGTGAAACAGCTTCCTCTCTGTCTTGAAAGACTGGCCTTGTATAGGTGATGATCCTTCTTGTTCAACCTTGCCCTGTCTCTTGGTTGTTCCCCAAACCTTTCTGATTGTCTAAACTGCCTGATATGTCCTCATTGTTGAAGGTGTGTCAAGACCAATCAGTAATTCAAGCAGAGGAATATCATTTAGTACCTAGTTTCAGGCTAATTGTAAGCTAGGAGATCTGGAGGTGTCCCCTGGACCACAGCTGCAAAAATTGGGGCTCTCGACAAATATGTAAGCTCTTTCCTGGGAAGTCTCACAGAGCTGCAGTGAGGCCAAGGGTACATGAAAGGATAGTGTCTCCCTGGGAGTGCCTACCTAGCCTCTAGATGTATGGGAAACCTGAAGCCTATCCCTCAATGTGAAGCTCCAGGCTAAGTAAAGAGGCTTCTTTCACAGGAATACAGAGATTGTGTTTCAGTGTGCTGGCTGTGCGGTGCCCTGGAAGTGGTATAGTGCTTCCTGATTGTTACAGTCCCGTAGATTTCTGGAACACCAGCCCTCTGGGCCACTAGGACCAGGTAATCAAGGGGTGTCTCCAGTGTAGATTGCATGGCTTTAGTAAGACAGCTGTAGATTAGACTGGGTGGGACACAACTGCCAGCTTCAGAAAAGGAGCAAAGCAGGGTGGGAGGGGCATTGTGTAGGAAGAGAATGTCTTGACTGCATGCATCTGTGAGCTTCAGCAATGCAGCAACAAAGTGACTCCTCTGTTCACTCACAGGCTTTAGGCTGGAAGTGGGAGAATGCCAGCGCTTGCCAGCCTCAGCCAGGGGGAAGGAGAGTGTCACAAATGCCTATCCTCACACACTTAAGCTAGGGAGTGGGAGAACTCTACAACCATCTGTACTCACCCACCCCAGCTATGGAGCAGAGGCATGCTGCACCTACCCATACTCTCCAGCTTCAGCAAGTGCTGTGACTGGTCACCCCCACATATCCCAACAAGGTGACAAGAGGGTGCCACATCCAAGCTTGCTGCCTGTGGTAGCAGACTATTTGGAGAGTGCAACAATGGCATCTGCCAATGCCTCCATCTCTGGGCAGTGTTACAGCTGTCCCCTGTCTCTCCAGTTGATGGCTCCAGATCGGCAAGTGCACCTCTCTCACTAACTCTAGAGACTTTTCAAACCACCATTTTTCACTGGGTCTCCAGGCAAGTGAGAGCACATGTGAGCCCTCCAAGAGAGGAATCTCATTTTTCTATAGTGCTTCAAGACCCCCAACATTAGCTCTGCTGATTTTCCAAGTCAGAGGTTCTGGAGGCTCATCTTTTCAGTATAGGTCAGGGGTTGAGGTCCCCAAAGTGGGGGCAACCCCTCCTACTCCAGGAGAAATGCCTGTCCAATGGGACCCTCCCTATTGTTTGTCCCCACACTGGGGATGGGGTTTTGTGTGAGACCTTGTCTCTGCTTCTCCTACTCCTCTGTCTCAAAATGATCTTTCATCCTTTGTTGTAGGAAGCAGTTCATCTAGTTTTCAGATGTTTTTCAGAGTGAAATGATCCATGAGTTCAGGATCTTCCTACCCCACCATCTAGGACTCCTTCTTGTCTTTCCTCATAGTCATTTAAAAATAAAAACACAGTGTAAGAGGGTCCCCTTTTCTCCACATCCTCACTACACTGTTGGTGGGAATGTAAACTGGTGCAGCCCCTCTGGAAAACAGTGCGGAGGTTCCTCAAAAAATTAACAATAGAACTACCCTATCACCCAGCAATAGCACTGCTAGGAATTTACCCAAGGGATACAGGAGTGCTGATGCATAGGGGCACATGTACCCCAGTGTTCATAGCAGCACTCTCCACAAGAGCCAAAACACGGAAAGAGCCTAAGTGTCCATCAACGGACAAATGAATCAAGAAGACGTGGTTTATCTATACCATGGAATACTACATGGCAATGAGAAAGAATGAAATCTGGCCATGTGTAGCAACATGGATGGACCTTGAGGGTGTTATGCTGAGCGAAATAAGTCAGGCAGAGAAAGACAGATACCATATGCTTTCACTTATAGGAGGACTAGGAGAAACTTAACAGAGAACGATGGGGGAAGAGAAGGGCAAAAATAGTTGGGGAGAGGGAGGGAGGCAAACCATGTGAGACTCTTGAATACTGAGAACAAACTGAGGGCTGATGGGGGTGGGGGAGAGGGAAAGGGGGGTAATGGGCATGGAGGGGGGCACTTGTTGGGATGAGCACTGGGTGTTATACGGAATCCAACTTGACAATAAACTATGAAAGAAAAAAAATTTTTTTTAATAAAAACATAAGGGTGCCTGGGTGGCTTAGTTGGTTAAGCATCTGACTTCAGCTCCGGTTATGATATTACATTCAGTTCATGGATTTAAGCCCTGTGTTGGGCTCTGTGCTGACAGCTCAGAGCCTGGAGCCTGCTTCAGATTCTTTGTCTCCCTCTCTCTCTGCCTGGGATCCCCCAATTGCATTCTATTACTCTTTTTCAAAAATAAACATTAAAAAAATTTATAAAAAATAACACGTTTAATGGAAGTGTTGAATCACTATATTGTATACCTGAAACTAATATTGCACTATATGTTAACTAACTGGAATTTAAATAAAAACTAAAAAAATAAATAAACTATTGGTGAGAAAAATAAAAGTATATTATAAGCAAAAAAAATTTTTTTTAGTGACAACATATTTGTTGGAAAATAGCTTAAATCTTTCTGAAGGTCACAGCCAGAGACTTATTACTCTCTTCATCAATTCTGGATGTAAATCTCTCAAGAAGCTACTGGTTTTATAATTCATAAGGACCAAGCAACCCATCAAAAGAAAAAAAAATTCTTAAAAGTAAATTTGCTAGTCTTGAAGATATGTGTGTCCCCTAGAAGGCAAGTTAGATATCTAGGCAGAAATGATCTTAAAATGCAGTTAGTCTATTTCCTGGTAATCATAGCCTATAGTGCTTTAAGGGCTACCTACTGTCTATTACATTTTCTAATCTACCTACCTTACATTACATAAGAAAACTAGGCACTAGAAGTGACTCTCCAAAATTATAGAGCTCATCGGGAGTAAAGGCAAAACTAAACCCCAGGACTCTTTTTTTTTTTTTAATATTTTATTTATTTCTGGGAGAGAAAGAGAGAGAGAGACAGCATGAGCAGGGGAGGGTCAGAGAGAGAGGGAGTCACAGACAGAAACAGGCTCCAGGCTCTGAGCGGGCAGTCAGCACAGAGCCCGACGCGGGGCTCGAACCCACGAACCGCGAGATCATGACCTAAGCGAAAGTCGGACGCTTAACCGACTAAGCCACCCTGGCACCCCACCCCAGGACTCTTAAATCCAGTCTAGGTAACAGGCAGCTGCCAGGATACTTTGTCTACCTTTCTGTGTCATCTGCCACTCTCCAACTATCTTCCCCTGACTCTCGTAGACATCTAATACCCTTAGGTTCCCTAGAGGCTAAAAGAAGACTATTTCCCAAGGATTGCTCCAAAATTAATTATTCCTTCTAGATTCTCATCTGATCCACTGTCCTGATTAACTCTGATTAACTAATTTGCATATGAATTTAATGAATGATATTTTCCAGAGTCATTGCAATAATTTGTATTATTGCAAAACACAATAATACTTTGAAGGGCTCCTCAGAGAAAAACAGAGCAGTCTGAATGACACTAAGAAACATAATTAGAAAAATTAAAAATGTTACAGGAAAGCATCAGGTAAAAACCTTAACAATTATTAAAAATATTCAAAGTGATCACATGGATTGTCCTAAGGTGCAGAAATATGCTCCTGATCAGTGAATGGCTTTAATTCAAACCTGGATGACTACCTAATAGGTAGTCATCCAATGCCAAAATAGGATTTCTGAATTACATGAGTGAGGAGAGATATGTCTGGACAAGACTATCTTAGCATTCTCCTCTTCCCACTTCAACCTATGAAAAACATTATGTGGCCTCTAAGGCTTTCTTGCTCCCTAGATTCGGTCACCTTCACCACAGTACTGACAACTTATGAGACTAAAATTTCGATGTCATGGTAATTCTGCTAGGTAGATGAGAGGTTATTAGGCTTCTTCAACCCCAGTGGACTCCTGATTCCAGACAGATTAAAACTAGCAGATGGCTGAGCTCTGCCGCATCCTCACCATAGACCACTGGTGACAAAGGGCCAACAGTAGTCTCTTTATGCTCAGGGACATTCACTACAGTCCACAGAGATGTAAGTTATAGGGACACAGGAGTTTAGGAACATTCAAGCACTTTCAATATTTTCTGAGTGTTTTTCTAAACCTGAAGGCTTACCAAGTCTAAGGGGGAACTGTGGGAGGAAGGCACAAGTAGTTCCCTTGTATTTAGGTCTCCCTCAAGTTCCCCCATTCCCTACTGCCCTGTTTCCACTAACCTAGGGTAAGACGCTAAACTCAAACTTTAGTCTGCAAGATTCATTAGCATCAACACGAAGAATTTTGGAACTCTTAATCACAGGCATTCTAGATAAGAAATGGAGCACACCTATCCAAAAGACATAATTAAGAACAAAAGGAATGGTTAGACATTAAAGATAATTAGATTTTTACCTTAATATCATCAAAAGCTTTTTAGTAATCAAAGTAATCCAATGGAGTCTCTCAAGAACTAGAGATATGAGAGCTACACAAAACTTTGAGATCAAAAAGTTTCAGTCCTTGGGTCACCTGGGTGGCTCAGTCAGTTAAGGTTCAACTCTTGGTTTCAGTTTAGGTCATGATTTCAGTTTGTGGGATCAAAACCCATGCCGGGCTCCACACACTAACGGTGTGGAGCATGCTCTCAAATAATAAGTAAATAAACATTTTTTAAAAGTTTAAGTCCTTTAGAAACAGATAAGAAAAATTAAGGAGTCAAGTGAAGAGTGACATCACTAAGTAAGAACTCAGGTCTCTTGACTTCTAATACAGTGCCATTCTCCTGTAGATTATTAGCACAAGAAAAAAGAAACTACAAAATAATTTATCTTATGGGATTTTAGAAGGCCTAGAATTTGGATAATAGCAATTGATATATCTCCTCTAAAACTTTTTTTCCTCTAAAGGTTTTCATACAAGTTTTTAACCAACTTATTTTTAAATGTCTTCTAACAAGGTAATCTTTACTTCCTAAGTTAGCCTATTTCACCTTCTGTCAGCACATTAGAAAGGTTCCTAATACCATAAAAAGTTAACATACCAGGCTTGAGAATGCTATTCTTAGAAAGTCCTTTTAGCAAGGTTGACCGTTGGCTACTGTCTAGGAACCTAGATTTCAGGAGGGTACCCCCATTCCCAGAACTCATAAGAATGGCTCACTATGCCTAAACTATTTATACAGACAATGTGGTTTAGGATGAACATCTGCTTTCTTTCTAGGGGTGTGGAATTAAGATATGTGGTAAGTAGAGGGTGCCTACATGACCAGCCCCCAGTAAAAACTTTAGGCTCTGAGTGTTTAATAAGCTTCCTTGGTAGACAACATTTCACACTCGTTGTCAAAATACTGCTGCAGGAATTAAATACATCCTGTGTAACTCTACCAAAGGAGCCTCTTAGAACTTGCACCTGGTCTCCTTTAGACTTCACCACGCGTCTTTTCTCTAAGCCGATTTTGCTTTGTATCCCTTCACTAGAACAAGTCGTAGCTTTAAGTATGACTGTATACAGAGTCTTGAGAATTCTCCTAGTTAACAAATCATCAGATCTAGGGATGATCTTAGAGAACCCCCTGACACACTGTTTGGACACACATACTAAGCCTTATTCTGTCTTCCTTAGTTTCTACCCATTGGCCCTTTCATTCTACACCTTAGAAAACAATGCTAAAGTTAATGACAAACCAATAATCACAGAAAGAAAGAATGATGTGAGTTTTAGAAAAGCTCCCTGGAGGAAATACTACTTGACTTGGGCCTTGAAGAAAGGGTGGCCTATAGATAGTTGGGAAAAGATATTACAAATCAATCCATTTAGTCAGGCAAGCAGTTTGAACACAGGTAAAAGCTAGAGATTGGTCTGGGAGGGGGCATGTGTGGTGGTAGAAGGATGGATTGGATGGTTATTGAGAAAAATACTTCTGAGATTCTGATTCTCTATTTTTTAAGTACTGTTAGAAATCATCAATCTAATTTCAGAACAATTTTCTAATCCAAGAGTGTATAGAACACATTCTTCAGGTCTATAACAACATGCTGATCATGATCTCACTGCCTTCTCAAACATTCTTTGTTTTGCAATTTGTTTTGGTAAAAGCAACAACAGAAAGTAAATGAAGGGAAGAAATTAAAAGCCCAAGTATCTAAAATGAAAAATCTAATAATATGCACTAAGCTAATGAATGCCAAAAAAAAAAAAAAAAAAAAGCAAATCATCTCTCAGTTACTTCTGTACTGTAGAAATGCAAAATTTCTGAAACAATGGCTTATTCCCTAAGAAATTAGCAGAAGGTAGTATCACATATTCCATTTTCCTTTCAAGTAGCTCATTTTATGATTTGATATTATGGACATACAGCATTGTATTAGAAAAGACAATTATGTGTGCATAAGGCAGTTTTTTATCTTGTTTATTCAATGAGCACTTACAAAGCATTTATATGCCAAGCACCACCAGGCTAACAATATAGATTAACCTTTGTTATTTGCTCTCCAAAAACGCGAATTCTAAATCCAGATGTGGTAAATCTTCTCATCAGTGAAAATACATTAACAAATGATGCTATTTACTTTCTTGGTACTACTTAACAATTAAACTATCTTTCCTCTGGGGTGCCTGGGTGGCTCAGTCTGTTGAGCATCCGACTCTTGATTTCAGTTCAGGTCATGATCCTAGGATCATGGGATCAGCCCAAGTTGGGTTCTGCACTGGGAATGGAACTTACCTGGAATATTCTCCCTCTCTCTCTCTCTCTCTCTCTCTCTCCTCTTCTGCCCCTTTTCCCCACTTGCAGTTTCTCTCTTGAATTAAAAAAATAAATAAATTGTCTTTCCTGTAAACCTTCAAATTCTTTTTTTTTAATGTTTTATTTATTTCTGAGAGAGAGAGAGAGAGAGAGGCAGCCTGAGCAGTGGAGGATCAGAGAGAGAGAGGGAGGCAAAGAATCTGAAGCAGGCTCCAGGCTTCTGAGCTAGATGTCAGCACAGAACCCGACGCAGGGCTTGAACCCACAAACCGTGAGATCATGACCTGAGCCGAAGTTGGACGCTTAACCGACTGAGCCACCTAAGTGACCCAACCTTCAAATTCTTCTAGATGAACATTTCTCTTCCACCACAATTGAGACAGCAAATACCCTGAAAAATTCTGCAAAGTTTAACTGAAATCTGTGGCCAGGCTTATTTTTACAGGAGTTTTCCTTAGAGTGCATTCATCTCAACTGAGTCACTGGCATCAAGCTCAGTGCCTACTAAACTATTCTGGAGAATAGATTATGGAGAAGACACTAGTAAGGCTGTACTCTATTTGCAATCCTGCAGTAAGTAGTAAAATTAATCAGGAAAAAAAGAGAGGAAACCATACCTCTACTCTAACATCTCTCCCTTTGTCAAATTCTAATCCGTTGGTTAGCAGCTACTTCCCTTAACACTCTTTCCTCTCCTTGTCTTAATATCTTTTTAAAACCACACAATTTCCCATGTCAATGTTAACTTTGATCAACTTTGTTCCTCCTAAACCATCTGTCACTATAGGCATTTGGCATATTGTAATCTTAGTATCCCTGGGCTAGTAAAGGTAATCCCGGTTTACTTCCAGAGCAGTGTAATGGGAAGTTCAAGGGCTTTGTAATGATACAAATGTTGTTAAAATAGTTCCACTACTAAGGAGACATATGATATTAGACAAGTACTTAAACTTTCCTAGCCATAGCATTAATTAATTAGGGATAAAACAGATAAAACACCTGGCATAGTGTTTGGCACCTGGTAGTAATGGATTTTAAAAGTATTATTAGCATTATTCTCTTGAAATTATTTTTTTTTTCATTCTCATTTCCCATGGTGATTAGGTTACCATAATAAAAAACTGGTTCACACAGTCTAATAAAAAAATTAGTTCAATAAGCAATCTGGCACAATAAGCAATCTGGCACATATATTTTACCTGCCATACCACTGGATTTTGCCTAACATTTTCATGGCTCATGGGACAAGGAGACTATCTGAAATCAGTACTGAGAAAATTCAAGAACTATGCTAACACAAATGCACTGAATAAAAAGTAAGTGAAGTCTACAAAGCAGACAATAACAACAAATAAGATTAAAGAGAATAATTACATTAAGATTGTAGAACTGTTCCAGAGAATAAAGACATTGATTGAGATTTTAAATCAACTGCAACTTTATAATTTTAAGAGTATTCACTAAAGGAATACAAAAAGAATATATAACTTCCAAACTAAAGGAGAGGGAAAAGCAGGGAGGAAAAAAACCAAGCATTCTGGTAATAGGTAGGAAAGAAAGAAAAAACAATGAATAGTAAAAGCAGGGTAATGAACATAATACAAACAGCAGAAATTAATCCAATGTATCAGTAATATAAAAAATGAAAAATTCCAAGTTAAGGCAAAAATTATCAGATCAATTTTGATCCATTTATATTGTTTACAAGATGCATCTAAAATATATAAATGTGGAGGGGTGACTGGGTGGCTCAGTGGGCTGAATGTCCCACTTCAGCTCAGGTCACAGTTCGTGAGTTTGAGTCCTGATCGGGTTTGCTGCTGTCAGTCCAGAGCCTGCTTTGGATCCTGCATCCATCTCTCTCTCTGTCTGTCTGTCTCTCTCTCTCTGTCTCTCTCTCTCTCTGCCCCTCCCCCTGCTCACGCTTTCCGTCTCAAAAAAAAAAAAAACTAAAACTAAAAATATATAAATGTGGAAAGGTGAAAGATGGAAAAAATATATCAGACTATATATCACAGAACTAAAGTAAAAAAGCACGGATAGAGGAATAAAAGCTTATTATACACTAATAGCAGCAATCTAGCAAGAAGATATAACTACTTGGAAACATGTACAGCTCTAAGTGATAGTTCCCAAATACATGAAGCAAAAGTTGACAACTTTTGACAGTAAAGAAAAACTGAAAATTCACAATTGAAGTGGTAGAGGCTTCATCAAACCTCTTTAACTGATCAATCAGGAAGAAAATTAGGTCCATGCATACCTGAATAATAATTAGCAAACTTAATCCAAGAAATGACTTACATACCAAGAATTAAAGAACGTACATTCTTCCTTATTTTTTAAGACAAATATTTTAATCTAGTTTTCCCACTTTATACCAAATCATGAAGCCAGGTCACAAATTGCATTTATTCGCAGACATGTAGAAAACAATCAAAAGCATACAGAGCTTAGGGCACCCATTTTGGCTCAAGTCATGATCTCACAGTTCGAGACCTGCATTAACTTTGAATCCTCTGTCCCCCTCTCTCTGCCCCTCACTCACGCACACTCATTTTTTCTCTCTCTCAAAAATAAATGATATTTTTAAGTGTATATATCTCTATATATAGATCATACTAATAAATTTTACTTAGACAAGAATACTTTTGCTATTACAGTTTTAAACAGCATGAGGAAAGACTGCAGCACTGCCCAAGGGTAGTCGCAGACAACGTACAGCATGTGAAGGAAAGTTGTACCTCAAAGCCAAGCATGATCAAGCTGGCATACAGCACATGTGCCAATAAACTCCTTCAGGTCATGACCAGCAGGAAGAAAATCAGGACACAGATACTCAGCCAAAGTTCTGTAGGTAACACATATTCTTCTTAGGCACACATGGAAAATTTATAAAAATTGATTTATTCAAAGCTTTAAAGAACAAATTTCAAAGTTTCAATTCCTGGCTCCAATGCACTAAATCAGAAATCAGTAACAAAAATACTTTTTAATAATCTGTTTTTGGTTAAAGATGACAAAATCAACATAAATATTTAACTGTTATCTCTAGAAATCCAAATATAATTAATATTTTTGCTTTTCTTTTTAAGGTATAAACACACAAGTATAAAGAGAATAGAAGGAATGACAGACACAAGATTGTGGACAGTGGAAAATGGAAGAAGTGGTGACCAATAGCAGAGTTAAGAAAGCAGAGAAACATCCTGGTTGATATTATGAAATTCCCAAAAGGCCCAGGTCCCTGGCAGCGGCATTACAGGTAAAAGCAAGTAGATCAATTGAGTGTTAAGAAGCAGTTAGGCCCCTGTATCCTCTATTGCTACACTTAGTTCAGTAACAAATTTCTCCTGACCCTACTTAATTCAGGCAGAAAACTAGAGTTAATTCTCAGGAGAGGTTCAAAAGGGTTTTTTGGCATAGGGGCCACTGGGGCATGTTTAGAGTTTAGGTATATTTAATTGAAAACAGAGTAGATTAAGGAAAAGTTTACTTTCTCACTATTGAGAAACCCCAGCCCATGCCATAATGAAATTCCAGAATTTTGAAAATTATGATTATACTCTCCCAGGAAGAGGAGTGACAGATCCTTTTGACCTGTTCAAGAAAAATATTTTTTTGTTTTTATTTAAATTCCAATTAACATACAGGGTAATATTATATTCAAGTGTACAATTTAAGTGATTCAACATTTAAATACAATACCAGTGTTCATCACAAGTGCACTCCTCAGTACCCATCACCTATTTAACCCCCGACCAAGCTCCCCTCTGGTAACCATCAGTTTGTTCTCTCTAGTTAAGAGTCTGTTTCTTGGTTTTCCTCTTTTCTCCCCCCATGATCATGTGGTTTATTTCTTAAATTCCACATATGACTGAAATCATATGGTATTTGTCTTTCTCTGATTGGCTTATTTCGCTTAGCATAATGCCCTCTAGCTCCATCCACATCATTGCAAATGGCAAAATTTCATTCTTTTTTATGGCTAATATTCCACTGTATGTATGTACATATGTAGATACAACATCTTCTTTATCCATTCACCAGTTGATGGACACTTGGGCTCTTTCCATAATTTGGCTATTGTCAATAATGCTGCTATAAACATCAGGGTGCACGTATCCCTTCAAATTAATATTTTTGTATCCTTTGGGTAAATACCTTGTAGTCCAATTGCTGGATCATAGGATAGTTCTATTTTTAACTTTTTAAGGAAGCTCCATATTGTTTTCCAGAGTAGCCACATTAGTTTGCATTCCCACCAACAGTGGGTTGCAAATAAGAGGGTTCCCCTTTTCCCACAGCCTCGCCAACACCTATCGTTTCTTGTATTGTTAAGCTTAGCCATTTTGACAGTTTGAGGTGATATTTCATTGTAGTTTTGGTTTGTATTTCCCTGATAATGAGTAATGTTGAGCATCTTTTCATGTGTCTGTGGGCCATCTATATGTCTTCTGGGAAAAATGTCTATTTATGTGTTCTATTTTTATTAGATTATTTGTTAATTATATATGTTATATATAATATATATATATATTACAGACACACACACACACACACACCACATCTTCTTTATCCATTCATTAGTCACTAGAAACTGGCTCTTTCCATAATTTGGCTACTTTTGATAATACTGTTATAAACATCAGGGTGCACGTATCCCTTTGAATCTGTATTTTTTTTTATCCTTTGGGTATATATCTAGCACTGGAACTCCTGGATCATAGGGTAGTTTTATTTTTAAACTTCTTCAGGAATCTCCATACTGTTTTTCAGAATGGCTATACCAGTTTACATTCCCACCAATAGTGTAAGAGGGTTCCCCATCCAATAGCATTTTCCACAGAGTTAGGGCAAATAATCCTAAAATTTATATGGAGCTATAAAAGACCCTGAATAACTAAAGCAACCTTGAAAAAGAAAAGCGAAGCTGGAGACATCACAGTTCCAGACTTTAGGCTATATTACAAAGCTGTTGTGACCAAGACAGTATGGTCCTGGCACAAAACTAGACACCTAGATAAATGGAACAGAATAGAAAACCCAGAAATGAACTCACAACTATATAGTCAATTAATCCTTGACAACGGAGGCAAGAATATACAATGGGAAAATGTCTCTTCAACAAATGGTATGGGGAAAACTGGACAGCAACATGCAAAAGAATAAAACGGGACCACTTTCTTACACTGTACACAAAAATAAATTCAAAATGGATTAAAGACCTAAATGTGAACCAAGAAACCATTAAAAGCCTGGAGGAGAACACAGGCAGTAACCTCTTTGACATGGGCCATAGCAACTTCTTAGTAGATATGTCTCCTGAGGTAAGGGAAACAAAAGCAAAAATGAACTATTGGGACTTCATCAAAATAAAAAACTTCTGCAAAGCTAAGGAAACAATCAACAAAACTAAACAGCAGCCTACAGATTGGGAGAAGATATTTACAAATGACATATTTGATAAAGAGTTAATATCAAAGATATATAAAGAACTTATAAAATTCAACACACTCCAAAACATATATATACATATATACACACACAACACACACACACACACACACACACACACACACTGGAATATTACTCAGCCATCAAAAAGAATGGAATCTTGCCATTTACAAGGACATGGATGGAAGTAGAGTGTATTATACTAAGTGAAATAAGTCAGTCAGAGAAAGAAAAATACTGTATGATTTCACTCCTATGTGGAATTTAGGAAACAAAACAGATGAACATATGGGAAGGGAAAAAAAGAGAGAGATTAGCAAACCATAAGAGACTCTTAATGACAGAGAACAAACTGAGGCGTGATGGAAGGAGGTGGGTGGAGGATGAGCTAAATGGGTGATGGATATTATGGAGGGCACTTGTTATGATGAGCATTGGGTATTATATGTAAATGATGAATCACTAAATTTTACTCCTGAAAGCAATATTACACTACATGTTAACTAACTAGAATTTAAATGAAAAGAAAGAAAAGAAAAGAAAAAAAGAAAAATGCTGTTGGTATTTTGATAGGGATTCCATTAAATCTATAGACTGTTTTGGGTAGTATAGACGTTTTAATAATATTTGTTCTTCCAATCCATGAGCATGGAATGGTTTTCCATTTCTTTGTGTCATGAATTTCTTTCATCAGCGTTTTATAGTTTTCAGGGTAAGAACTATATGATCTTTTCAATAGATGCAGAAAAAACATTTGACAACATACGACATCCATTTATAATAAAAATCCTTAACAAAGTAAGGTTAGAGGAAACATATCTCAACATAATAAAGGCCATTTATGAAAAACCCATAGATAATAATCATCGTCAGTGGGGGGAAACTGAGAGCTTTTCCTCTATGGTCGGGAATGAGACAGGGGTGTCCACTCTCACCACTGTTATTTATAGTACTGGAAGTCCTAACCTCAGCAATCAGACAACAAAAAGAAATAAAAGGCATCCAAGTCAGCACAGAAGAAGTCAAACTTTCATTCTTTGCAGATGACATGATACTCTATGTGGAAAACCCAAAAGACTCCACCAAAAAATTGCTGGAATTGATACATGAATTCAGTAAAGTTTCAGGATTAAAAAATCAACATACAGGAATCTGTTGCATTTCTATACACCAATAATGAAGTAGCAGAAAGAGAAATAAAAAATCAATCCCATTTACAATGGCACCAAAAACCATAAGATACCTAGGAATAAACATAACCAAAGATGTAAAAGAAAAATATTTTAACATACTGACAGATTGATCAGGTCCAGCTGGGTCATCCTACAGAGGCCCATAGTAGGTAAGCTCCACCAAATCCAGAGAGCTTTCAATCAGCCTTTAGTACCCATCTTTAGACTTGAACAGATAGTTGAGAATAATACACAATTTTGTAGACACTACAAAATGAAACAGAGTCAAACCCCTGAACAGATCAAAAAGCAACTTACAGAAACAGAGACTTTGCAGAGAAGTGAAAGCTTTAAAGGTTATCATTAATATCCTCAGAAAGATAATGGATTCATGAGGATGAAAAGGGAATAATCAGAGAAAAACAATGAGTTCTTGGAAGTTAAAAATATGGAGAGAAGCCAAGAAATAAACCCTCACATTTATGATTCACTGATTTTTGAGAATACAAAGATGAGTCAATAAAGAAGAGTAATTTCCACAAATTGTGGTGGGACAACTGTATATCCATGTGTAAAAGGATGAATTTGAACTACTATTTCATACCATATGCAGAAGTTAGCTCAAAATGGATAAAAGATCTAAATGTAAGAACAAAATCCACAGAACTCTTAAGAAGAAGACAATAATTTTTTGTGACCTTGGATTAGAAAATAGTTTCTTAGATATGCAAAAGCAAATCTCAAAAGCAAAACCAACAACAGAAAAAAAATTGAACTTAGTGAAAATTAAAAACTTTGTGCTTCAAAAGACACTATTAAATAAGGTAAAAAGACAACCTACAGAAAAGGAGAAACATTTTTAAAATTATATATCCGATAAGGGTCTAGCATCCACAATAAATAAAGAATTCTTACAATGCAATAATAAAAAGATAAATAACCCAAGTAGAAAATGATCAAAAGATCCAAATAGACATTTCTCCAAAGAACATATACAAATAGCCAATATCACATGAAAAAATGTTCAATATCATTAACCATCAGGAAAATGTAAATCAAAACCACAGTGAGGTACCAATTCATAATCACTAGGATGACTACAATAAAAAAGAAATAAACAAGAGCTGGTGAGATGTGGAAAAATTGAAGCCCTCATACACAGCTAATGGGAATGTAAAATGCTGCAGTTGCTATGGAAAACAAGTTGCCAGTTCCTTAAGTGGTTAAACAGAGTCACCATTTGGCCCAGCAATTCCAATACTAGGTATATTTCCTAGATAAATGAAAAACATATCACACAAAAATTTATACATGAATGTTCATAGCAGCATTGTTTAGAATAACCAAAAACCCAAATGTTCATCAACTGGTGAGATGTCCATCAACTTGTACAAATAATGTGGCATTTCCTTGGAGCATGACTGCTAATGGGTACAGTTTATTTCTAAAGTCAACTGTGGGATAGTTGTACAACTCTTAGATATAACAGAAACCATTAAAGAGTATACTTTACATAGGAAATTTTTTTAAGAGAAACAATATCACTGAAAGAAAACTCAATAGGAACATTGGAAGGAAAGTTGGGGAAATTTTCCTAAAAATACAGAAAAAACTTAGAGATGGAAAACAGAAGACAAAAAAATTTTAAGAAAATCACCTGATTAGTTCAGAAATTTCGACATTCAAATAAGAGTAGTTCTAGAAAGACAGGCCAGAAAAATACGAGTTAAAAATCAACAATGAAAATATGTAAGAAAGTGTCCCAGAATTGGACTTGTTTTCCAGACTTAAAGAAATGGTTCCATATAGCTTAGCATAAATAAATTCCCACCAAGGTTCATCATTGTAAATTTCAGAAAAGCAAATCAAGGAGAAAATTCTAAAAACTTTCAGAAAAAAGGGTTGGGAATAGATAACATACAAAAGATCAGGAAATCAAAGTGGCTTTCAGCTTCCTGGGAGCAATACTAGAATCCAGACGATAACTGACCAATGCCTTCAACATTCTAAGGGAAAATGATTTCCAACCTAAAATTCTAAAGCTAGCCAACTATCAATTAAGTACAAAAGTAGTATAAAGGTATTTTCAGACATGAAAGGTGGAACTTTAAATGCTTCCATAAAAAGAAGGATATCAAGCTCATAACAAATACTTTATTATAATTGAGTTCATCCACATTTTAATTTTAAAAATTTAAAGAAAACTTGAGAAGTGAAGACATGGAGACAGATTGAGTTTGCAAAGTTTTTCGAGGAAAGAAATCAAGGACATTAGGAGTATGGAAGTCAAGAAAAAAATTTTTTTTTAAGCTAAGTGAACCAGAGCTTGTGATAATGTTGATGGGAATGATTCAAGACAGAGGAAGAAACTGATGCTACTTGGAATGCCCCCTCCATCAGCTTGATGAGGCTTCATTTATAGCAGCATCTTCCTAAAGAGCTGGGTAGATACCCACTAAATGTTTGACAGCTTTCTGTCAAATGCACCAATGAAATCAGAGTCTTAGGATGGATTTGTGTGACTTCACTTAAACCTTGCTTTATAATAGACCTGCGAAGGCCATGAAGTGAAACTATCTTGGAGGTACTACTGCTGATAGTGCTTAAAGGGCTAAGCGGCAATCATTGCAGAGGTATTATCATGGAAAAAACTATTGATTCTCTTAGTGGTCTAGGTTCAAGCTATGAATCTGGTTGTGATTCTTGATACTTTTATCACACATGAGAAGCTCCAAGCAAAGCCTATCATCTTTAACCTAATACCTAAGCCATAGAAATTCTCAAATGTTAGCTCTGGAAAAGACTGCAGCAATGATCTTGCCCAACTCCTCAGTGTGAAGATGAAGAATCTAAAAATCTAAGGGGTATGGTATTTTCCTCAGGATAAAAGAGCCGAAATTATGTGTAAAGTGATTTGGGACAAATAATGTTGGAATCAGATTTAAAAAAAACAACTAACAACTTTATTGTTTCAAAGGTAAAAATACAAGAGTACACTCATCATGGTGAGCACTGAGTAATGTATATAATTGTTGAATCACTATACTTTACACCTGAAACTAATTTAACACTGTATGTTAACTATACTGGAATTAAAATTTTTAAAGAAAGTAAAAATAAAAATCAGAGGCAGATTGGAACTCCAAGTTCTGTTCTCTTAAATTTCCTCCTACCTTGCTTTCATCAATGATAACACATCAATGATATACATTTGCTATCTCCTCCCTGAATGGTTGACAATCCTATAATACTACAGCAATGGACACTACAGAGACTGTAGTAACTGCATTGATAAACGGGGCCAAACAAAACACCAATGCTTTTTGCATAAGTATAGCCACTTATTTGTCAAGCCCCTATAGAAAGCCCTAGGATATGTACAAATAGCTAACAATGCTTACAGCATAGAAAAGTCCGCATTCCTGAGAGTAATATGAAATAAATCTATTTTGCCATATTTTAGTAAAAATGACAGTCTGATTTCAGGTTGAAAGTACCAATAACAATGACTCCATGTACAGAAAAAAGAGCCTAGAAAAATGTTCAATTCAAAAAAAATTTATTAAGATCCTAACAGGTATTCAGCCCTGTGTATGATGCTCTATAAGAGAGAAGAGACAATTTCTGCTGTCAAAGAACATTCACATAGTTAGTGAGATGAGACTGACACATATATTGACTTTATTTTAGAAAAGGACCTTAGAAGTTATGTAATTCTTTCATTTTGCAAGTGGGGAAATTGAGGCTAGGAAAAGCAAATGACTGATTAGTGATCCAGCTCTTGAGAACCCTCATCATCTGACTTCCTACTTATTGTTCTTACCAATAACAGCTTTAAACACACACCCATGAGTAATTTTAATATTTAAATCCTTTTACAAAAGATCTAAGAGTGCTTCCCAACATACATGCAATAAAGAAAAAATAAGTTATTGATAGTATTAAGCAAGGAATACAGCAGCTGCAGAAATTCATTCACTTCAGTGAGGTTGTTTCATGCATTTCTAAGTCTGTTATAGTCTGTATTCATCTCGGGATCACTCAACTTCCTAAATAATTTTTTTTTAAGTTCCAAACATTACGGTTCACTCATTGTGCTCGAGTGAACACAAACCAAAGATTCTGACAAATGTGTCGTGTCCTATATCCACAACTACACTATTATATAGAATAGTTTCACTACCCAGCAAAAAATCCCCTATAGTTCACCAATTCAAGTTCCCTCCTCCTGCTTTCCTGGGTAACCATTGATCTCTTTTTTTAAATTTTTTAAAATGTTTTATTTATATCTGAGAGAGAGAGAGAGAGAGAGCGTGAACAGGGGAGGATCAGAGAGAGAGGGAGATACAGAATCTGAAGCAGGCTCCAGGCTCTGAGCTAGCTGTGAGCACAGAGCCCGACGCGGGGCTCAAACCCACAAACCGTGAGAACATGACCTGAGCCACAGTCGGATGCTTAACCGACTGAGCCACCCAGGTGCTCCAACCATTGATCTTTTTACCTAGTTTTGCTTTTACCAAAATGTCATGTAATTGGAATCATACAGCATGTAGCCTTTTCAAATCAGCTTCTTTCACTTAGCAATATGCTTTTAAGATTAATCTATGTGGCTTGATAGCTCATTTCCTTTTATCATTAAGTAATATTCATTGTGTGATTCCTTCATCTATTGGAGGACATGGTGATTCCTTCTAGTTTCTGGCCACTATAAATAAAATTGCTATAAGCATGTGCACATCAGTTTTTGTGCAGGCATATATTTTCAAATTGGTTGGGTAAATACCTAGGAGTATGAATGCTAAATCTTATAATAAGATTATGTTTAGCTTCATAAGAAACTGCCAAACTGTGTTCCAAAGTCTACACTTCTTATTGTTGAGTCTTGGAGTTCTTTGTTTATTTGGATATAAGTCCTTTATCAAATATGTGTTTTCTAAATAGTTTCCCCCAGTCTGTGGCTTGTTTATTTGATTCTCTTAACAGTGTCTTTCACAGACCAAGTTTTTAGTTAAATAAGGTCCAACTTACCAATTTTTTTTTCTATGGATTGTACTGTATCTGAAAACTCTGCCAAATCCAAGGTCACTTGAGTTTATTCCTATGTTTTCCTCTAGGTTCACAGTCTTGCATTTTAGACTGTGGTCCAAAAAGGATCTTTTTGAATTAATTTTCCCACTGATGTAAGGTCTGCATCTAGGGTTTTGAGAGTTTGTTTTGTTTTGTTTTCTGCATAGGGATGTCCAATTTTTTCAACTATTTGTTGAAAAGATTATCCTTTTTCTATGTAATTGTCGAATATCACCTGACTATATTTGTGTGGGTCCATTTCCGGACTCTCTATTCTGTTCCACTGATCCATTTGTCTCTTCTTGCACCAGTAGTATACTGCCCTGATTACTACAACTTGATAGTAAACCTTGCAATCAGGAAATGTGAATCTTCCAAACTTGTTCTTCCTCATGTTGGTGTTAGCTATTTCAAATCTTTTGTCTTTCCACATGAACTTTAGAATCAGTTTGTTGGTATTTAACAAAATAGTTTGCTGGAATTTTTACTGGTATTTCATTGAACCTATAGATCAAGTTGGGAAGGACTGACATCCTAACAATATTGTCTTCCAACCTATGACAATATATCTCCATTTATTTAGATCTTCTTTTATTTCCTTCATCAGTTTTGGGGTTTTTTTCCTATATAAATGTCCTGCACATATTATGTTAGATTTATAAGTCAGCCCTTTATTTTTTTGTGATGATATTATAAATGGTAGAGTTTAGCCAATTTCAAATTCCAATTGTTCATTGCTGGTACACAAGAAAACAAGTGACTTATGTATATTAACCTTGCATCCTGCAACCTTGCTCTATATGCTTATTAGTTCCAGGAGCTTTTTTGGTCAATTCTTAGTAATATTCTACATAGACAGTCATGTCATCTGTGAAGAAAGAGTTTTATCTCTTCTTTTTCAATATATACGTTTTGTTTCCTTTTCTCTTATTGCATCAGCTAAGGTCATCCAGTACATTGATGAATAAGAATGGTGAGAAAGAACATGTCTTATTCCCTATCTTAGGGAGAAGCACACAGTTTTTCATCATTAAGTATGTTGTTAGCTGTAGGTTTTTGGTAAGATGTTCTTTCTCAAGTTGAGGAAATTCACTTCTATTTCTAGTTTTCTGAGAGCATTTATCATGAATGAATGATGTTGCATTTTGTCAGAGACTGTTTTCAGCATCAATTTTGGTCAGTATTATTCAAATATTTATTCTGTTCCTTATTTTGATATTCTAACTACACATATGTTAAATCTGTTGCAATTGCCCCACAATTCTTGGATAGTCTGTTTGTTTGCTTGTTCTGTTTGTTTTTTAACTCTTCTCTTTGCATTTCTGACTGAGAAGTTTCTATTGCCACATCTTCAAGCATGATTAGCCGACAAAAGCATTCTTCATTTCTGTTACAGGGTTATTTCTATCATTTCTTTTTTTAGTTGAAAAACTTGGACATGTAATATTGTGTAAGTTTAAGGTATACAGCATGATACATTTATATATTGTAATTTAGTTGTGATGTAGTAATATTTACCACATTACATGATTAACAGCACAAGATTATTGTCTATATTCATTATATTGTACATGAAATCTCTATGGTTTATTTCATACTTGTTACAGGTTTATACCCTTAAGCACCATCACTCTTATCTCACCCCTCTCCCCCATCCCCAGTAACCACTATTTTACTGTATTTTTTTTTTACAAATTTAACTTTTTTAGATTCCAATATAAGTGGTATCATTAGCACTTATCTTTCTCTAACTTATCTTGCTTAGCATAATGTACTCAAGGGCCATCCATGTTGTTGCAAATAGAGAAATATCCTCCCCTCTCTCATGGCTGAATTATTTCATCATGTATATGTACATCTTTTTTTATCTGTTCATCCACTGATGGACATTTAGGTTGTTTCCATACCCTGGCTTTTATCAATAATGCTGTGATAAGCATGGGAGTGCACATATCTCATTGAAATTCTGTTTTCATTTCCTTTAAGGATATACCCAGAAATGAAGTTGATCATATGGTAGATCTATTTCTAACTTTTTGAGTAACCTCTTTATTGTTTTCCTTAGTGTTTAGATCATTTACATTCCCACTAGCAGTGCACAAGGGTTCCCTTTTCTCCACATCCTTTCCAACACTTGTTATTTCTTGTCTTTTTGATACTAGCTATTCTGACTGTTCTATTATCTCATTGTGGTTTTGATTTCCATTTCCCTGATGAGTAGTGATGAGCATCTTTTCATGTGTCTATTGGCTATCTGTGTATCTTCTTTGGAAATATCTATTCAGGTCTTTGCCCACTTTTTAATTGGATTGTTTTTTGGTTTTGTGTGTGTGTGTGTGTGTGTGTGTGTGTGTGTGTGTGTGTTGAGTTATATAATTTATTTATATATTTTGGAATATTAACCCCTTATCAGATTTAATTAGCAAATATCTTCTCCCATTCACCAGGTAGCCCTTTTGGTTGGGAGTTTTTATCTTTCAGTATTTTAAATATGTCATTCCACTCTCTATTGGCTTTAGAGTTTCTGCTGAGAAATCTGCTGATAGCTGATAACCTGCTCCTTTGCAGGTTACTGTATTTTCCTTGCTTGGCTGTCTTTAAAATTCTTTATCATAGACTTTTAACATTTTTAATATCCATTTGAAATAGTCATTTTGCACTGAGATAGTAAGGTGTTCTATTAGCTTTGTGGACTTGAATATCCAGTTTTCCCCCCAGGTTTGGGAAGTTCTCAGCTATTATTTCTTTATATAAATTCTCTGTCTCTTCACCCTCCTTTCTCCTTCTGGAATACTCTTTATTCTTATGTTGGCTTTTCTAATAACTCTCATAGGCTTTCTTCACTTTTTTAAAAATATTACTTCTTTGTCTTCTCCCACTTGAATCATTTCTAGAGTCCTGTATTTTAGCTTGCTAATTCTCTCTTTCATCTGATCTGTTCTATTTCCAATGCATTTGAATGCATTCTTCAGGGTATTTTTTATTTTTTTGTTATTTTTATTTTTAGTTCTTCGACTCCAGAATTTGTTTGCTTCTTTTTTGGAATTTCATTCTCTTCAGTAAATTACTCCTTGTCGTTAATTTTATTCCTGAAATCACTGCATTACCTTTGTCATTTTTCTTGTAAGTTGCTGAATTTCTTTATAATAGCTCTTTTGAATTCTTTATCCGTTAGATCACTATATTCCACACCTTTGGGTTCAGTGCTGGAAAACTGTCATTTTCTTTTTGTGATACTGTAGTACCCATGACTTTTCAAGGTGTTGATGAGAAGGGCCTCTGCCACCACATTTGAAGTAGCAAACACCTTCGTTCTTTAGGGAGGACTTTGTTTATTTTAATTCTAACAGCTCAACAGGTTAGTGATTACGTGTCTTTCTTTTGCTTTCCAGAAGGTGGTGCTATAGCACAAATTTTTGGTTTCTCTTATCAGTGCTGATTGGCCACTAAAATTGAAAGCACATCATATTTTTAAAGTGCTTTCACTTTACACTTCTCGTGCCATAAAGATTCTGCTGTCCTGCTCCTGGACCTGCTGCTAATTTCTCTGCTGCCACAAGTTCTGATGCCACCAGCTCCACCGCCACTTCCCTTCTCCACAGTCTCCTCCAAAGTCCAAGCAACACACTTTCAGGTACACAGATGGGTGGATATCTTGGATATCCTAGAATGCTGTACAGGGGTGTTTTTTGTTTGTTTTGTTGGTTATAAACACCCAATTAGTTGTAAATAAAAGAGAACAGAAAAAAGGAATGACTCCTACCACAATGCTGATGTTACTTCTACCATTTCTTTTTCATTCTTTCTTATAGTTTTCATCTCTCTGCCTATGTTATCTAACTATTCTTCCACATTGTCTACTCTTCCATATATTCCTTAACATATTAACCACAGTTACTTTAAATTTCCTGTCAAAATTGTGCCATTTGAGTCTGTTTTCATGCTTGCTTTGTCTCTTCAAACTATGTTTTCTTATTCCTTTTAGCATGCCTTGTAATTTTTTGTTGAAAGCCAGACAAGCTAGGGTAATAGGCCTTTAGTGTGAATAGGCCTAAGAGTTGGGCTGTATAATATCTGGCATAGCAGTAGGTGCCAGAGTCTTCAAATTCCCCTAGTATCCATTTGTGTCTCCCTGTTGTCATGGTTTCCCTGAGAACCTCCCCCCAGCCCCATAGAGTCTGTGTGTTGAAGCTCTTTTGGCTGTAATCCAGTTATTCTATCAGAGCCCTATTGGTTTAACAGTAAGATGGGGGAAAGCGTTCTATTATCTTGTGATTAAATCTCAGTCACTCAGTGGGTGTATGTCCCTCACAAGTGTTTCTCAGCTTCTAGCCTCTCTCCTCACTTAAGTGAGACAGTAAGAGTGGAGAGGGGTGGGAGTTAAAGAAATGTCCTTTCCCCAGGTAGGATAAGGCTCTGGTAGTCTTTTCCCCTAAAGAGGAGACCTTCGTTATGAAGGCTGTAGGTATATTTTATAATGGTTCCTCTTGTTCTCTTCCTGCCAGAATCAAAATGAGATCCTTCTTGGCTCTTCACAGTGAGATCTTCGATGTAAAACCCATCAAAGTGTGGGTTTCTTTCCTAAGAAGAATCTTTGTCTTCTCTAAGATTGTGACCCCAGAGGTTTTTCATTCTCAAATTAGTCCACACTCAGCTTCTAGCAATTCATCAAACTTATCAATTAAGTGTTTCTAACACTTAATTCATTCATGACACCAGCAGTTTCTGTTTCAGTAAGCAGATCTCAATTATGACTCTCTGAATTCACCTATCTCCATATTTTAGGGTAGCAATCTCAGTTCTCTGATAAGAAAACTTACTTATTACTGAATTCTTACTGTCCAAGAAAAGTTACTAATTTTCATTTTATTGTTTCTTGTGTAAGGATGGAAGTGATAATTCCTAAGCTCTTTACATGTCAAAACTGATAACTGCTGGAGCTCATGGGTGGCTCAGTTGGTTAAGCGTCTGACTTCAGCTCAGGTCATGATCTCGAAGATGATTGAGTCTGAGTCCCACTTCAGGCTCTGTACTGACAGCTTGGGAGCCTGGAGCCTGCTCCGGATTCTGTGTCTCCCTCTCTCTGCCCCTCTCCCACCCACTGTGTGTGTGTCTCTCTCTCTCAAAAATAAATAAACATTTAAAAAAAAGAAACTGATACCTACTGCTTACATTTTCATCCTCAAGGTTTAATCAACTTCTCTCTTGAAGAATCACTTGAGCAATGTATTACATGAGATGCACGTAACCTGGCAGGTAGATTTAGATATGCCTCAGTGTTGAATTCAGCTCTTGGACAAATACTATGGTTCCCTCTTTCCAACTGGTGGTGATATGGGATCCAACTGCTATCATTATGGGATGGTTTTATGAGATGAGAAAGTAGCTGAAACTAGTATGGAACTGGAATGAGAAGGAACTCTTGGGAATGGCATGTTGTGGGGAAGAGGTTATGATAAAGATGCATGTTGTTTTTAGAAACTATTCTCAACACTAAACACTCCAACAGAATCTTTGGACTAGGTGAGGGAAAACAAAATGATCAAAGAGATTTCCAATACCCATGCTTCTTTCTGGGTTTCTCCCTGTCCATGCCTCTCCCCTTGTTTCAACACTGCCTTTGTATTCCCTCCCTCAATGCTTTTATCTTGATTTACTCACTGGGCCCACTTTGAAATGCTAGAGCTTAATTGTTACCAGAAGGGCTAATACTAGAATAAGAGAAAATAATAGAGGCAAACTGTCCATCACTGCAAGGAACAGTTTGCATCAGGAGAGAATTTCCTACCCCTGGCATATTTAAATAGAGAAGAAACAATTGCTTGTCAGGAAAAGAAGTAAATTACTGTTATCTTACACCACACAAACATACAAGGTTAATGACTGGAATAAGTGACACTCATTCTGGGGGAAAAAATTTCTAAGTCTTGATTCCTTTTTTAGTCTTATATATACACACAGCATAACAGCATATATTAATTTAATGTCTTTGATAATGCAGCTGGGAATCATTCAGAAATCATTTACTATCATTAAAAGGATCATTAATTTGTTGGAAAGAAAATGTATTTACTCTGTCAAGATCTCCAACTTACATCAAACCTATTACTTCAAAAACATGCAAATGGTCTAACAAATCAACCTCCAGATGGATTGTTGATATCTACATGTTCTTATGGACATTATAGATAAGAAATTTAAATAAGTCAAATTCAAATTAGCGCAGCTGCTGTGAAACACAGTATGGAGGTTACTCAAAAAGTTAAAAATAGAATTACCATATGATCCAGTAATTCCACTACTGGGTATTTACCCAAAGAATATGAAAATACTAATCTGAAAAGATATATGCATCCCTATATTTACTGCAGCATTATTTACAAGAGCCAAATTATGAAAACAACTCGAGTGTCCACCAATAGATGAATGGATAAAGAAGATATATAAATAATGAAATCTTCCCATTTGCAACAACATGGATGGATCTAGAGTGCATAATGCTAAGTGGAATATGTCAGTCAGAGAAAGATAAAGACCATATGATTTCACTCATATGTGGAATTTAAGAAACAAAACAAAGAAAAAAAAGAGACAAACCAAAAAACAGACTCTTAACGTAGACAGACTGATGGTTACCAGAGGAGAAGAGAGAGAGTGGATGGGTGAAATAGGTGGAAGGAGTTAAGGGGTGCAGTTATCATGAAGAGCACTGGGTAAAAAAGTCTAAAGTTATCAAATCACTATTTTGTATACCCAAATATAACACTGTATGTTAACTATACTGGAATTAAAGGTAAAAAAAAAAAAAAAAGGAAAAAATTGTCTAAAGAAATTTAAACAAGTGAAGAAATAAGTAGGGAAATAGACAAAAAGATAAGGATCAAATTCTAGACACAGTCACTTGTTAAACAGGATGACCTATGGAGTATGCTTTTCAAATAGTATCCTAGGTGATTCTGATGTAAGTAGTAGGAGTACCACACTTTGAGAAGCTATGTTCTAAAATGATCAAAATAAAGAATATGTTTCAAGTATATTCATATAGTCAGTTTTTAGTTTTAACACTTTTAAAATTATAGAACCAACTCAATTTCCATACTTATTTTAAGTATTTGCATTATATCTTTTCATAAAATCTTTCTTGTTTGTCTTACAGTAACAAGAAAAGCAGGCCAAAGGAGTGGAAAAACAAAATACCAGAGAGAGTAGAAAAGGTCAGTTCCCTGTAAGTTAAAAGTACAAATTAAGTTACTGGCAGATAAGATGCTGAGAGAATTGAATCTAAGTCAAAATTAAAACTATAAATATAAAACCAACTTTCTTTTTTTTTTTTTTTACAAATAGTTTATTGTCAAGTTGGTTTCCATATAACACCCAGTGCTCATCCCCACAAGTGCCCCTTTCCGTGCCCATCCCCCCTCCCCCCCACATCCATCAGTCCTCAGTTTTTGTCAGCATTCAAGAGTCTCTCATGGTTTGCCTCTCCCCCTTTCCCCCACTATTTCCCCCCTTCTTCTCCCCTTTGTTCCTCCGTCAAGTTCCTCCTAATCCTCCGATACGTGCAAACATATGATATTTGTCCTTCTCTGCCTGACTTATTTCGCTCAGCATAACACCCTCAAGGTCCATCCACATTGCTACACATGGCCAGATTTCATTGTTTCTCATTGCCATGTAGTATTCCATGGTATAGATAAACCACATCTTCTTGATCCATTCATCTGTTGATGGACACTTAGGCTCTTTCCATGTTTTAGCTATTGTGGAGAGTGCTGCTATGAACATTGGGGTCCATGTGCTCCTATGCCTCAGCATTTCTATATCCCTTGGGTAAATTCCTAGCAGTGCTATTACTGGGTCATAGGGGAGTTCTATTGTTATTTTCCTGAGGAATCTCCACACTGTTTTCCAGAGGGGCTGTACCAGTTTACATTCCCACCAACAGTGTAAGAGGGTGCCCGTTTCTCCTCGCCAGCATCTAGAGTTCTCTGATTTGCTCATTCTAGTCACTCTGACTGGCGTGAGGTGGTATCTCAGTGTGGTTTTGATTTGTATTTCCCTGATGAGGAGGGATGCTGAGCATGGTTTCATGTGTCTGTTGGCCATCTGGATGTCCTCTTTGGAGAAGTATCTGTTCATATCTTCTGCCCATTTCTTCACTGGGTTGTTTGTTTTTCGGGTGTGGAGTTTGGTGAGTTCCTTATAGATTCTGGATATCAACCCTTTATCTGATATGTCATTTGCCAACTATCTTTTCCCATTCCATCGGTTGCCTATTAGTTTTGTGGATTGTTTCCTTTGCTGTGCAGAAGCTTTTAATCTTGATGAGGTCCCAATCGTTTATTTTTGCTCTTGATTCCCTTGCTTTGGGGGATGTGTCAAGTAAGAGGTTGCTGAGGTGGAGGTCAAGGAAGTTGTTTCCTGCTTTCTCTTCTAGGGTTTTGATGGTTTCCTGTCTCACACTCAGGTCCTTTATCCATTTTGAGTTTATTTTTGTGTATGGTGTGAGAAATTGATCTAGTTTCATTCTTCTGCATGTTGCTGTCCAGTTCTCCCAACACCATCTGTTAAAGAGGCTGTCTTTTTTCCATTGGATATTCTTTCCTACTTTGTCAAAGATTAGTTGGCTGTATACTTTTGGGCCCACATCTGAGTTCTCAATTCTGTTCCATTGGTCAATGTGTCTGTTTTTGTGACAATACCATACTGTCTTGATGATGACAGCTTTGTAGTAGAGGCTAAAGTCTGGGATTGTGATACCTCCCATTTTGGTAAAACCAACTTTCTGAAATCAAGCTACAACCAAAGAAGTAACACTTTTACTCACACTACAGGCATGTCTAATCCAATTTTATACTGTACAGGGCTAAAGTCAATGCAACATAAAATATGAAAGTAAAGTCCCTCCCTGAACCCTATATTTCTGTATTTTGAAGATTGTTCTGGTACTGCTCGGCTTCTGGATTATATTGTTTCACTACAAAAAATCCCCCAAAACGAAAGATTTAAAGGTATCTCTGTACTTTCCTATCTGATATTATCTGCTTAAAACTATCTTCTGTTAGAATTTAATATACATGGTTCTGTAGAGTTTTTAATATACACAAAGCACACAACTTTTCCTAAGGGTGATTACCAGAGGATAAATGCTATTGCCACTTAATTTAGAGAGAAATTAATAAACCACCCACACTTCTACTTGCCAACATCACACTAAAGAGGAAAGTAAAAGGACTCTGTTCTTTGGAACCAGGTCAGGTTTGAGCTTGAATTTCTACTCTACTATTTATTACCATGATCAATTTATTTACCATGAGCAATTTAATTATTAAATTAATAAATAAATCTATTAATTTATTACCTCTATGAGACTTGGTAAAACAAGGATAATTTTTTTTTCTTTAAACTCTTGTGTCAAAGGCCTATTTTCAATGAAACAGGGATGGTTTTGAATATTAAGGTAATATCTGAAATACCCTAGCACAAAGATCAGCATAGAGTGGTCAACAAAATTATTTTAATATATAAAGCTCCCTTCTTTCCTTCTCTCTGCCCACTAATCCTCTTGCTCATTAGTTCAGACCACAAGATTCTTTTTTTAAATCTTTATGTTGTAAAATAAAACAAAGATACAGAAAGCCACACCAAAAAATGTATTGCTTAATGAGTTTGATGAGTTTTTATGAGGTAAACACCCATGTATCCACCATCTAGGTTACGAAACAGAATTTTGCTTACCAGCCACTTCCCTGGTATCCTATCACAACCTTAACCCTACTCCCCTTCCCATAAAGTAACCTCTATCCTGAGTTAATAGTAATCACTTTCTTATGTTTGCACTCCAGTGTACAGTCTTGGGCATTATAGTTTAGAGATGCCCATTAAAAAAAAATGGTATGTGTGTTCTAAATCCCTTTTAATCCATAGGATTCCCTCGTTCATCTGTTTCTTCCTCTTGTGGTGGATCTGTTGGAGAACCTAGAGCCATTGACCCATACATAGAATTTTCCACAAGATCAACATGTTCCTCAGCCCTTTGTCTTTCCTACAAATTGGCAGCTGGATCCAGAGGCTTAATCAGATTCATGTTAGATTCCGTTATGTTCTTTTATCAGGAGTGCATGATGTCTGCTTGTCTCTTTTGTGTGTGTGTGATATTAACAGCTGCTGATGTTCAATGTCTAGTTACATTTTGCACTAGGAGGTACAAAACAGAAATACTGTTTTTGTCGTTTTTGTGCAAATTTTATTTATTTCTATATCCTAGCAACCAATAAATAAAAGTAAAATCCAAAGAGTAATACCATTTATAATAACATAAAAAAAAAAAAACCCACCAAGCACCCATGGATAAGGACAACAAAATATGTAAAAGACTTCCACACTGAAAAACAACAAAATGAAATTGAGGGAGGTTACAGAAGCATCAAATAAATGGTGGGATACATCATGTTTATGAACTAGAAGATTCACAATTACAAAGATGTGTGTACACACACACACACACACACACACACATGCATGCACACCACATCTTTATCCATTCATCAGTCGATGGACATTTGAACTCTTTCAATTATTTGGCTATTGTTTATAGTACTTCCATAAACTTTGGAGTGCATGTGCCCCTTTGAATCAGCACTCCTGTATCCTTCAGATAAATACCTAATAGCGCAATTGCTGGGTCTTTGGTAGTTCTGTTTTTAACTTTATGAGGAATCTCCATTCTGTTTTCCAGAGTAGCTGCACCCGTTTGTGTTCCCACCAACAATATGAGGCTTCCCCTTTCTCTGCATCCTTGTTGCAGAGAACATCTGTTGCAGAGAACACAACATCTGTTGTTTCCTGAGTTGTTAATTTTAGCCTGACAGGTATGAGGTGGTATCTCATTGTGGTTTTGATTTGTATTTCCCTGATGATGAGTGATATTGATCATTTTTTCATGTGTCTGTTAGCAATTTGTATGTCTTCTTTGGGGAAGTGTTCAAGTCTTCTGCCCATTTCTTAACTGGACTATTTATTTTGGGGGTGTTGAGTTTGGCAAGTTCTTTATAGATTTTGGATACTAGCCCTTTATCTGATATGTCATTTATAAATATTCTCCCATTCTGTAAGTTGCCTTTTAGTTTTGTTGATTGTTTCCTTCACTGTGCAGAAGCCTTTTTACCTTGATGACGTCTCAGTAGTTCACTTTTGCTTTTGTTTCCCTTGCATTCAGAGAGAGACATGTCTAGTAAGAAGGTGCTATGGCAAAAGTCAACACAGGTTGCTGCCTGTGTTCTCTTCTAGGATTCTGATAGTTCCTGCCCCACATTTACATCTTTCATCCATTTTGTATTTATTTTTCTGTATAGTGTTATAAAGCGGTCCAGTTTCATTCTTCTACATGTTACTGTCCAGTTTTCCCAGCACCATTTGTTGAAAGTCTTTTTTTCCTTTGGATAGTCTTTATTAATTTGTCAAAAATGAGTTGACCAAATAGCTTTGGATCCATTTCTGGGTTCTCTATTCTATTCCATTGATCTATGTGTCTGTTTTTGTGCCAGGACCACACTGTCTTGATGATTACAGCTTTGTAATATAGCTTGAAGTCTGGAAAAGCAGACAAAGACCCTACTAAAAAGGAGAATTACAAACCAATATCTTTAATGAACATGAATACAGGAATTCTCAACAAGATACTGGCAAATCAAATCCAACAGTACATTAAAAGAATTATTCACCATGATCAAGTGGGATTTATTCCTGGTTGCAGAGTGGTTCAATATCCACCAATCAATCAATGTGATACACCACATTAATAAACGAAAGGATAAGAACCATATGATCATCTCAATAGATGCAGAAAAAGCATTTGACAAAATATAGCATCCATTCTTGATTTTAAAAAAACTCAAGAAAGTAGGGATAGAAGGAATATATACCACAATATCATAAAGACTATATGTGAAAGACCCACAGCTTAATATCATCCTCAGTGGGGAAAAACTGAGAGCTTTTCCCCTGAGGTCAGCAACATGACAGGGATGTTCACTCTCAAAATTGTTGTTCAACATAGTACTGGAAGTCCTAGCCTCAGCAATCAGACAACAAAGAGAAATAAAATACATCCAAATCAGCAAGGAAGAAGTCAAACTTTCATTCTTTGAAGACAACATGATACTCTACATGGAAAACCTGAAAAAATTGCTAGAACTGATACATGAATTCAGCAAAGTAGCAGAATACAAAACCAATGTAAAGAAATCTGTTGCATTTCTGTAAACCAATAATGAAGCAGCACAAAGAGAAATCAAGGAGTTGATCTCATTTAGAATTGCACCACAACCTTAAGATACTTAGGAATAAACCTAACCAAAGAGGTTAAAAGATCTGTTCTCTGAAAACTATGGAACACCTATGAAAGAAACTGAAGAAGACAGAAAGAAAAAGGAAAATATTGGAAAAACACATACTGTTAAAATGTCTATACTACCCAAAGCAATCTACACATTTAATACAATCCCTATCAAAATAATGCCAACATTTTTCACAGAACTAGAACAATTTAAAATTTGTATGGAACCAGAAAATACCTCAAATAGCTAAAGCAATGTTGAAAAAGAAAAAGCATGGTAGGAGGAATCACAATTCCAGACTCCAAACTATATTACAAAGCTGTAATCATTAAGGCTTTCTTATCTAATATATGTATTTAGAAGATAACTTTTCTTCTACATTCATTTTTATCTCTCAAATACTTCTGTATAATGTTTTCATTATCATTCAATCCTAGATATTTTTAAATTGCATTAACTACTTACTCTGTTTTTAATTTCTCTAAATACATGAAAATTTAAAATTTTTATCTTTTTGTATTTACTTCTAATTTCATTATGTTGTAGTCAAAGATTATTCTTTATAACATATATTTTTAAAATTCATTGCTGTACTGTCTATGACTTGTTCATATTATTTTTTTATAAATGTTCCATGTACACTTGATACACCAGTATCATGTATACAAATTGCTAGACATAAAAATCTATATATCCAAAAGATCAGGCATAAAGCTTTTAATTTTTTAATTCTGCCTTCTTGATCTATCAATGTTAAACTTCTCAATAGTAACAAAAGATGCTAAAAGAAAGAAGCAATTTCTAAATTTTGGCAAAAAATTATTTTCAACCTCCAATTCTATATTCTACTAAACTGTAAATCAAATGTATGAGTAGAATAACAATATTTTTGAACACGTAATTTCTCAGAAGACTCATTTCTTGGGAATCCTTTCTTGAAAAACTCCTAGAAGTTGTGCTCCCGAAGAATTAAAGGAAAGCAAAAAGAAAGAAGTGGGATCTGTCTAACAGTAGCTACTCCCCAGGACAGCAGTAAAAAGAAATCTCTGAATACAATAGACCTAGATAGCAAATAGTACAGCTTGAAACAGAATGGAGATTTCTGGGAGGGAGATCTCCAGAGATGCGATCAGAGAAGGGAGAATTGGTAGATTTTTGAAATATTATTAGCACTTGATTGTATTAGACACATCTCTTGCTCCTCAGCAGATTCTCTTGGTTTTAGTCACTCTGTCTTCAGCTGCCACCATAGTGATTCTGTGCGGGCTCAAAGAGTTCCACTTGGGGTGTCTCTGGCTCCTCCCACAACTTCCAGATTCAGATAAAGTATCACACTATGGATGGTAGACTCTTGCTTCTCCTCAAATTGCCAAAGACACGTCTGATGGTGCATACAAGAAGGGTGGGGAGAGAGTTTATTCTTCATGGGAAAAATTTTAACTAGTGGGAAGCAGAAAACATGGGGAAATTAACAGATAAAATCCCTTTTCCTCTTTCTGGTAGACTATTTTCACAATTTTCAGTACAGCCCACATGGAAATGTCCTGAGTGGGTGAGTAATGAATCTGCCAAATGACCAGCTGTTATCTCTTCATGGCTTGTTGCAAAGCAGTAGCCAGTGAGGTAATGCATTACCTTGCATTTGCTTCCTATTTGTCCTGCCTCACTTCCCTCTACCCTCATTCTTGCTGCTCTGACATTGCACCTCCCATCAAAGAATTAGCATTTAATGTTTGCCTCAAGCTCTGTTGTTTAAGGAACATGGAGCAAGTCACAAATATATAAAGGATTCTGATGAAACCATGTAAATTTTTACTTTAAGTTTATAAAAATTATTCAAGGAAAAATATCAGAATATTGTTAACTCCAGGGGACAGCATGTGGGGGGAGTTGTGTAAGGTAAGCATTTTATATAATCATGGTATATCATCTAGCTCTGCAGGAAACAATATTTACATAATTATAATAATGTAAACACTAACCACTGACATAAGTACAAACTGTGGATTAATTAAATTTGGTAGATGGAGAGTAGAGGAGTGTGAGAGCTTAAATTATCTCTACCAGGTAATGAGAAAGAAGGATCACACATTCAGAATCCTATTCTTAGCCCTCAAGTAATTCAATGTGTGATCTTGCACAAGTTGCCTAATTTACCTTTGTCTCCGTCTCTCCATTTGCCATATGGAAATAATACTTGTCATGTCTTTTGCAGCAGGGTTGTTATAAAGGTAAAATGAAATATGTGTGGAAGTATACTGAAAAACAGAAAGAGGCATGAAAACCAGAAGCAAATTCAGAGCAGCATTTTCGGATCAAAGGAATAAAAGTGGGATATGAATTCAAATCCTCTACATAACATTTCTTTGAAAGCTAAACTGAATAAGGCAAAGCTAAGAATTTCAACAATGTTATGATCCTTTGGTATTTAAAAAAACAAAAACAAAAAAAAACTCTTTTCCCTAGGAAGAAGGAAGATATAACCATGCCTGGCTCTTATAGGTAATTCTGATTAAAATAACCTAACTTGTTTCCTGGCTCTAATCTCTCTTCCCACCAATATCTCTATCTAGCTTACCATTCTTAACCTAACTCTTTATCTTGTTATCCATAGATCAGGGACCTAAAAAGTCTCCAGATTCCTCAATTAAGGTTCTATCTTCTCTCCATAAACTTGTATTAATTTCTCTGGTCCACTCAGATTTTGTTTTTCCCCCCTCTTACAAGAGTCAACTTAATTTTTTTTCTTGGAAGTATAACAAATAGTCAACTTTTAATATTAGATTAAATTCTACCTTGTCTTTGCAAATCTTGACTCCCTCAGGCACTGCATAAATTTGAGAATATCAAACATATCTATTGCTTCTCCCTAAGTGCTAAGCACAGTTCTAATCAGGTGGCAGGTATTTAAAAACAAAAAACAAAACAAAACAAAAAAAACCATAAATGAATGGAAGAGAAATTCCTTACTTATTTCTAAGCTTCTAGTTTTTCTTCCGTACAGTGTAAACAATACCTTACCAAGATACTATGAGACTTTTAAAAATCATACATATGAGAGAGTCTAGCAAAATGTCTAGCATGTAGATAGCATTCAATAAATGTTTGCTGAATCTAGATACTAAAATGTGGATAATATTCATCTCATATGATTGGTTTGAGGATTAAATAAGGATGTGTTAACATGCTTTAAAACCAAAACACTAGTCAAAGCCAAAGAATTATCATTAAAAAGCACAACATAAAGAAACAGAATGGTAGAGGAAACTAGCAGGGAGCCAACTCAGAAGCAGTAGCCCCACGGGAAATATATAGTGGATTTAATAAGATTTCTGGCCTCTGAAAAGCTTCTTTCTTGGAGAAACTGAATGAATACCTGAGACTTTTTGCCTAAAGAGGTGAGATCCTAATACCTCAAGTACATGCAAGTCTTGAAGCAGATGCTTTTGTACTGTGTGATTCAAAAGACATTGTTTGCAATTGACCCATTTAAGAAATATATACCCTCTGGCCCAGAGAATATCTTTGGTAAGCCATCTCCAAGTGGGGTGATGCAAGAACTAGTCTGAGTATTCCATTTCAGAGGCCTATGACTCATCTACTGTTGAAGAGTAGCTCAAAACTAAAAGTAGTCCAGAGGTACCTGGGTGGCTCAGTCGGTTAAACGTCCAATTCTTGGTTTCAGTTCGGATCATGATCTCATGTTTCGTGAGTTCGAGCCCCACATTGGGCTCTGTGCTAACAGTAGAGAGCCTGATTGAGATTCTCTCTCCCTCTCTCTTTCTCTTAAAACAAATAAACATTTTAGGGTATTCCATAAAATAAAGGAGGTAGACCATAGGAGCTCTGAGACATTTCAATTCTGAAATTTGGAGATTCATCTGTACTACGAAAACTTATTGGAGCAACAGAATTTGAGAAACAGACTGCCACTACTGAAAACTAGGAAACCAGCAGTAGCTCTGGAGGAGAAATTATCAGTCCCCGTGCCTCTGTCAGAGATGTAGACCAATGTCACAATTCATCTCTCACGCAGTGCCCTCTGCTTACATTCTAATAAAAAAATATTCTCCACTGAAAGCCACTAAGGGAACCTGAATATTTCCCCTTGCCACAGTCTTATGCAATCATCTTAAATTCCTGTTCATCCAAAAGCTATAATTGTTTTAAACATATTCTGTAGGATTTATGGCTTCTTTTATCCTCATAATCTGAACTGCTTTTATTGAGAGGACATGTAAAGAGTAAAAGACAGGTAGGTCCACCATCACATACTTAGCACTGGCCTGCATGTCAGAAGACTTGGATTCTTGTCCAGACTTTTCTAATGACTTGCTATAAAATCCCTTGACAAGGCACTTATCCTTTTGCTATTCTCCTTCTGGGTCTCTGTTCTCTCTCTCTCTCTCCCTCTTTTTACAATGAAGATCTTTTCAAGTCTACAAACCTATGAAATCATTCCAAACTGTAACCATCACTGTTAAAGAATCTACACTAAATGAAGAGAGCAACTTAAGCATCTGCAAGCATTCTAAGTTTCTTGCAGAGATTTAGAAGCATTGACAGCCTAAGATCTCTAAGATTGGTTTGTGTTATGCAGGTCCAGGGCCCACTTGGAGCTCTCCAGGGTACTGATTTCATCTCTGGCTGGTATTTGCCCTTCTACTCTGGACTTCCCAAGTTTCCAAATCTATCAATCACCAGCCAGAGGTGTGACACAAATATATGCACTGCCCAATGGATATATGAACAAACAAAAAGGAAGAATGTCATAACAGAGAACAACATAGGACTAGCTGCAAAACAAAATGAATTCCAAACCACAGTTTTCATTCAACACGTACTAGCCATTTTACAGGAAGTAATGTACCATTTCGTTTACAAACTCCAGGTCATCTTTAGCATTCCAATACCAGACCAGAACCCAAGTCTCTCAACCTTCAATCTAATGTTCTTTCCACAATTTCTCTCTACTTCTCTTTTGATCCCAAATGTTAAATTTCCCAAAGTTATATACTAAGCTGGTAAGAATTCAGGCTGTCTTATAATACACCTAGCACAATGGACTAATATACCCTCCCTAAGTGTTCACTGATATTTGTTGAATGAATGATAAAGATGAGACCATAAGCAGGGCACCTGCGTGGCTCAGTAGTTAAGCATCCAACTTCAGTTAAGGTCATGATCTCAGGGTTTATGAGTTTGAGCCTCCCTTCAGGCTCCATGCTGACAGCTCAGGGACTGCAGCCTGCTTTGGATTCTGTGTCTCCTTCTTCTCTCTGCCCCTTCTCTCTCTCTCTCTCTCTCTCTCTCTCTCTCTCTCTCTCTCTAATAAATAAATAAATAATCATACATTTAAAAAAAAGAAGGAACCATAAGCATCTCTAAACTTCAAGTTTCACCATGTCTCACCTGCATATTCATGAAACTCTGATAATCCCATCTTACACGGAACTCAAAAGACTGACACCTAAAGCTCACAGAGTGTAGGTCTGCGTATGATTGCAAAATTAATAAACCAACTGATATAATGACTAAAAGTACACATATACTGTGTTGGCTACTACAATTCCAATATAGCGATTATAAACAGAGGTTTGAAATTGGACAAACTTGATTTGAACCCTAATTATCACTTACTAGCTACATGACTTGGGCGTGTTACTTACCTTGCCTATGCTATGCTTGACTTAGTTGTAAAAAAAGGAAAAAATAGTATATGCCCTCATAAGCCTGCTGAGAGAATTAAATACTGCATTAAAGCATCTTACTGTGTAACTGGAACAATGCCAGGCACACAATTAGTGCTCAATAAAAGTTAGCTATTGCTGTCATCTTTATAATAAATCACTGGACTCTATAACTGAATTGGAGACTTTATATGTTAAAAACAATCTCAAAAGAATTTAAAAAGAATTTGTAGTTAAAAAAAATGAAATCTCATACCATTCTCTTGGTAAAGAAAAACATAGAAAATGCTGATTGCCTCATTTTATTTTTAAAAAATTTTTTAATGTTTTTATTTATTTTTGAGAGAGACAGAGACAGAGCATGAGAGCAGGGGAGGGGCAGAGAGAGAGGGAGACACGGAATCTAAAGCAGGCTCCAGGCTCTGAGCTGTCAATACAGAGCCCAATGTGGGGCTCAAACTCATGAACCATGAAATCATGACCTGAGCTGATGTCAGAATGAACCACCCAGGCATCCCTTGATTGCCTCATTTTAAAAAGGCACAGACAGGCTAACTCTTATAGCTGGGGTCACACACAAAATGCTCAATCCCCTAAAGACAAGTAATGGGTACTTTGCCTCTAAGGCATAGCAAAAGGTTGGAATATGCAAAGTATATAACTTGTAGAGGGTCTCCCAATCAGGTAAGGGGGGGGGGATAGGGAACTAAAGCATTTTCACACCAGATTTGCTAATTTATAAGTTATTGAACCACCTTAAATCTGAATAGCTTAGAGCAAAAAGTATGTTAATGCTCTCTTCGAATTAAAAAGAAAATTTACATGATGCCTCCCTGCTATCTACAACCACGTGAGAAAGACACCAGAACTTTACCTCCTATTTTAATAAAAGAAATTTACCTTAACAAATCCTCCAGATGATTTTGAATGCACACCAAAGTTTGAGAACCACTGTCCTGTCCCTATTCCCCTCCTATTTTCTTTTGCCTCTCTATTCCACTTGTATTCCATGACCTAGGATTTCAAGAGCCTAAATTTCCTTTATCTTTTACCCTCTCCACTTGATAAAACCTCAAAAAAACCTTGACAAGCTCAATTATCCACCTTCTCCAAGTGTATCCCAAGTTGCTGATAAATGAAAAAAAAAAAAAAAGCAGGGCAGACTGGCACCTTAACAAGGCTTTCAACTGTCAATAAATCACGTGTTTGGTCAAAAGGCAATGGTAATTTTAAATCCTATTTATTCCCTTCAAATAGCACCCCTTCCTTCTTCCTTCCTTGTTCTCAGTAGATGACCTAACCTCCTACTTAACAGAGAAAATAGAATCCACCAGATGGATATATCTCAACTTCGCACCATCTAATCTACACAACTTTCTGTATCTTCATCCATATTCTCCTCCATCTCTTCTGTTAAAATAATAAATCAAGTGGCCCTCCTCTTATCTAAGACCAAAACCACCTGTGAGCTGGACCTAATTCCTTCTTGCTGTTAAAAATAACATTATTGGGGCACCTGGGTGGCTCAGTTGGTTAAATGCCCAACTTCGGCTCCGGTCATGATCTCACAATTCATGAGTTCCAGCCTCTACATCAGATTCTGTGCTGACAGCTCAGAGTCTGGAGCCTACTTCAGATTCTGTTCCTCCTTCCCTCTCTGACTTTCCCCTGCTTATACTCTGTCTCTCTCAAAAATAAATAAGCATTAATTTTTTAAAATAATATTATAAATTATTCTTCTCTCTCCATATTATTTACCTTTTGCTTCAATTACTTGTGGCATATGATCAGTACTTTAGTATATACAATGAAATGCCATGCAGTCATGAAAAAAATGAATAAAGTAGTTCTTTCTGTCCTCATATGGAATACAATACACATTCCTGAAGTTCAAACCCATATACCCAACTGCTCATAATTATCCTTTAGATGGATGTGTCATAGACACTTCAATGTCACATGTCTAAAATAACTCTCCTCATCTCCCTCTAAAATCTCTTCCTTTAGGCTTTTTTGTATTCCTCAACTCCTAAACATCATCTGTATCCACCCAAGTGCATACCCAGAAATCTAGGTGACATATTTTGCTACATCCCTCTCCTTCATCTCCTATCTAATCAATCATCATGTCTTGATAACTGCATCTATTAAATATTTCTTATGTTATCCCACCTCTCTCCATCTCCACTGCCACTATATTAGTGCAAGCCAACATCATCTCTCACCTGGGCTTCTGAAATTGCCTTTTAATCATTTCCCAGCATCCACATTTCCCCTCCTCCAATTCAGTCTCCACTAGATTGCAGCCAGAGCAGTCATTTCAAAAAAATATCTAATCATGGCTCTCTCTCATCTATCAAAACTGTTACAGTTTCTCGTTTCTATTAGAATAATAGATATGAGATAATATACAAAATACTTAGCAAAACCTAGAAGCCTCTGCATGATCTAAACCTTGCTTACTCTATTCTCATTTTACATGACTCTACTCTCTACATCCAGTCATATGGAAATGCATTTCTTCAAACTATGGTCTTTCCTTTTCAAAAGCTTCACAAATGTTCTTTCTCCCAGAATGTGGTTCCCCTCATTTGCCTAGCAAACTCCTATTCATCCTTCAGGTCTCATTTGGAATGTAATATCCTCAGTGAAACCTTTTCCAAACCTTCAGATTTGGTCAAGCCAATTTTATCCCTCCCCCCAATTCACCAGACATTCGTCCATGTATTCATTCAAAAAATATTTATTGAGTACGTGACTATACAAGTTGCTGTGCTAGGTGCAGAGAATATAACTGAACAATACTGAGTCTCTTTCCTGATTAAGTATATATGCTAGTGTAAAATATAATAACTATACAAATAATTATTTAATTTCAGTTATAATAAATACCACTGTTAAGAAGTACAGGGTACTTTGAGAATGAATAAATATCTGGTAAGTGGGGAAAGGAACGAATTCCTTTGGCTCCAAAGTCTAAGCTTATTTTTCCATTACACTATGCTATAAATTCAACCTTCACTTTATTTCTAACCATAACTGATTTTAACTTTTTCCTTCATAACTTTAGCTTATGAATCTTCAAATTCTGCATTGTTCTTTCTTGTGCTTCGGGGAGGCAGTCCTAAGCTCCCCACCACTCAACATGGCAGTACTCCAACCCCACTAGGTCCACAAATCAAATGACTATGAATACTGTTCTGGGAATGGGGTGTGGGGGGACTGTGGAGGGGAGGTAAATGACATAAAAAATAGTTAAAACACAATGCATGGCTATGTGCAGAGGACTATGGGAACAGAAAAGATGGAAAGATTAATTTTGTCTGGGGCAATACCATGCAGAAGCACTATGTAAAATGCAAACCATTAGTCAAATGACAGTTATTAGTGGTGGCAGTACTGATAGTGATCTCTCTAAGCAATAAAATCCTTCAACGACAAAATAAAACAAAACAAAAATCAACTATTCAAATAGAAAAACAATATGGCCATTTATTTAACCCAGAAAAGAAAACCTGAAATACACTTCTCTTCATTCATTGTTAGTATCTCACTTTAATTCACTTTACATTTTAACAAATTTCTTATTTGCAGCAAATGACAAATTATGTATTTTACTTTTTATTCACTTTCTTTTACTGTATCAGAAAAATGTTAAATTCTGAGTTCTAATTTATTATGATCATATCTCAGTCATTAAGCAGTCACTGAGGTTAAAAAAAAACACTAAAATACTAAATGCAGTAAACTCCTTTTAAGTTCATTTTAAGCAGATCTTGTTACACCACAAGTAGAGCCCCTAGTGGTGGTATAGGGGAATGACTGGATTGAAAGTTAAGGGATTTAAGACTCAAAATTACTGGAAAATCCAGGCTGGGAACCTCTGGATCATATAATCCTTAAGGCATACTGATTTATGATTCCAGCCCTGACACTTCTTAACTGAATGACCTGCAGTACATTTCTTAACTTTTGTAATCTTCGATCCCTTCATACATAAAATAGAAATGATAACTATATCTGATAATTTAATCGTAAGAATTAAATAAAATATGTAAAGAGATTAGCACAGTATATAGCACACACACAGCTAGTACTCAATAAATAGTTACTATATTATTATTATTACTCTTTCAGCTCTAAAGTTCTATGAATTTTATAAACCCAATACCATAGAGCACAATAAAATATAGAAAATCTACATTATAGGTATTGTTCTTATTCCCCACTAGGAGGAATGTGCTGTAGTTCACAGTAAGAAATCAGGACCAGGTAGACTTATAGTTAAAAGGGATGCCAATGGCTGGTCTAGAGATCTCAGTGCCTCCACACTACGTGACTATCACCCAATATAAAAAGACTCCTCCTATTTTTGAGGGAATCTAATGTTTAAATAAATGTCTTTATAAGATCCCAAATATCTCCTATCTATTCCCCTAGTTCTTTCCTATGAAAGGATGGAAAATAGCTGCTTAGAATTATTTTGACCACAGAGCAAAATAATTTGAGAGTTACTAAATCGCTTCTGGAAATTTTACTTTTCCACAAGGATTTTATTTCAAATCTTTCAATATCCTAATTACTCAGGTAGTGGAAAAGACAAAATGAAACCTAATATTCCACCAGGAGTACAAACAAGTTTGACTTACAGAAGAATTCCCATTCTTTTTTGCCTTTGCTCATCATGTTCATGTTCATGCCTTGCCTCTCCTCCCCTCATCTGCATCCTACCCATCCTTTAAGGTCAAAATTACACTTTTTTTCTGACCTCTGATTTCATTCCACCATTTGACTTTGTGAGTTGAACAAAAGAGTTACCAACATCAGCATCCTAAGAGAAAAAACTAAAACTCAGAGATTGAGATTTGGGCAAGTTTACAAAAGTGGTCAATGCCAATACTATGATTTTATAAGCCCACTGAAATGTCAGATTTAACTATATGAAAATACAGCGACAATCTAGTAGCACCAAGAATATCTAAACCACCAATCTGGATTATTCTGATGAAAATATCCAGTTTATCTCAAACACATATCAAGATAGTAGTAAATTTTAATGAGCCCAGTGTAGTCATTTTAAAGAGAAAAAAAATACTCAGAAAAACTTAAGCAATGTCACTTTTTCAATTAGAACTCTTACATTTGCAAGTGTAAACTAGGCAAATATGTAATTTACTAATTCACATATTTGAAAAGTCCAGGTTTTGAGTTCAACAGATTTTAGGAGTTCAAAGGAGCTGGATGTTCTCCATCTGCTTTGGCTTCACTCCCAAGCAGAACTTCTCCTGAGGACTCTGGTCTTAGATACTCCCTGGTTCATATCCAATATATAAAGAATACATATCTTCTCAAAAAAAACTAATCTAAAATCAGAGTCATAGATCCAAACTGAGATTGGTGCCCATCCCTAAGTCAGATTCCATGATCAAAAGAATGTAATACTCTAATTAGCAAAACATGAACCGCATGTCCATCCCTGGAGCCAGGGGTAAAGTGGGCTCTGTCCAAATCTCAAAGCCTGAATTTCAGGGAAGAGATGGCTCCCCAGAGTAAAATCTGGGTACTGATGCTAAAAAAAAGGGGGGGGGGAATGGACACTGGGAGGCAAAACCAAAAACAACAATAGTCTACTATAATCATATAACTCAATAGTGTCATATCTGGACCAGAACTTGCACTGTGACTCCTAATTCAGTGTTCTTTCTATTATACTATGCTATCATATTATACTATTCTTCCAAGAGGAAGAAACTGTAAAAGAGGATCTCAATCAGCTCTGTCTTGAATTATCTAAAGCTTAAAATGTTTTGCTTTGCTTCTTAAAAGCTATTTTCATGAAAAGACAGCTTCACAAAACTCTCCAGGAAATAATTCTGCTCCATATGGAGAGCTTCAGAATCACTTTTCAAGATGGTCTTGGCCTTATGAACTACTTCTCATCTACACCTGGCAGGATCAGCCATATAAAATAGTGGGTAACATATAATGTCGAAGATTAGGGGGATCAAAAAGCTTGCAATTCAAACCTCTACCTCACCTATTAATATTTTTTTAATTCTACCACCAAATTCAATAGGCTTCGGAAGTTCTACTGAGCTACCAGTTTTCTTAGAAAAATACAGACATTCTAGGAAGAAAAACACCTTTAATTTATCCACTCAGCCAACATTTAATGAATGTAAAGCAAAAAGCTAGGAGGTATTTTGGGTATAAGAATGAGTATGAGAAACCCTTCCTTCTGAGGAGTTTGTAGTTTAGGAAGAAGACATCTAACATAATTATAACATATTGTGAAAGAACTATGATAGATCTCTTATAAAATGATTTGGTCCACAGCACAGCAATCACTTCAGAAGAGAATTAAGTGAGAGAGTCAGTGGACAAGATGGCCCAGAGATGTTGTGGGTTACATCACAAGAGATAATGATATCACTGAGAAGATGCAAGAGACCAAAGACAAACTTTGCCTTACAAATGTTGGCATTGTAACCTGGCAAGTGGGGAAGTGTGAGAAGAGGAAAACAGAAATTCACCTAACAATTAATTAGCAGATGTTACATGTAAGGATTCCTAGTAGGTAATATGGAAAACAAAAAAATGACAAGATAAGATTCCCTTCTTCAAGAAGCCTACAATATACGTGGGCAAATAAGAAACAGGCAGAAATTACATAATAAAAAACAGATTTTTTTAAGTGCAATAAAATTCAAACAGATAAACTGCTATAGAGTTTCATATGAGAAAGAGATAAAGAGACAGAGAATATCAGGGATAGGAAAATCCAGGAATGTATCATGAAGAAGGTGTGAATATGTAGGAGGGAAGGAATAGGTAAGGATGCTGGAGGAGACAGATGCTGAACATTCATCCCAAAAGAAAGGTCATAAGAGACTTCTGGCCCTCATTTGACTAAACCATGTTTCACATCTTTAACTAATCTAGTGGGGATGGACCATCACAATTCAATGCCCAGTTACTCTGGGGGCTGAAAATTAAGTTCTTTTTTTTTTTTTTTTTTTGAAAATTAAGTTCTTCAGGCAACCTACAGAAGGGAAAAATAAAAGCACATAGCTGTAACAACATGACTGAATAGTTTTAAAACACAACTTTTTAATTTTATTTTTCAGAGCCTTATTTTCTGACCTGTAAAATATGGATAAATAACCCTTACTCATATAAAGTTGTTTGAGGCAAAGTAAAATAACATACTAACGTGCTTAAAACATGTCTGGTATATAACAGACCTTTTAGTAAATACCAAGTTTTCTTACCTTCTGTTTTAATTTCCGAAGGCTGCCATTACATATCACCATAAATGTAGTGGCTTAAAACATCTAAAATTTATTCTCTCACAGTTTTAGAGGCTAGAAGTCTGAAATCAAGGTGTTGGCAGGGTTATGTTCCTTCTGAAGGCTATAAGGAACCCTAGATTGCTTAATTCTTGCAGCTTCTAGGGGCTATCAGCAATCTCTGTTTCCATCTTCACATGGCCTTCTTTCTGTTTCTCTCTGTATCCCCTCTTCTCCTTATAAGTACCACCAGTCTGTGGATTGAGTCCACCCTATATCTAGGATGACTTCATCTCAAGATCCTTCAATAATTACATCTGTAAAGATTCTATTTCCAAGAGAAAAAAAAAAAAAGGTCACATTCTAAAGTGCTGGGTGGACATGAATTTGGGGGGACATTATTCAACCCACCCAACCTCCCTTCTTCAGATTCATTTGAGTTTGAAAGATTCCCATCATGTTTTGTAACTGTCCAGTTCACAGGAAGACCTTACCTTCTCAGTGCACTCCCACAATATTTCCATGGAATTAAGTAACAATATCAAAAAATACCTTAAGGAAAACTGGGATTTTAAGAAGGCCTGAGGCAAGTCAGCATTTTCCACAGACCCAAAAACCTGAGCTCCAGTTCTCTCTCTACCAGTAGCAACCATGGGACCTTGGGCAAATTACATCAACTCTTCAAGATTCAATTTCTCCATTTTTAAATGGGAATATTAAAAAAATGGGGGAGAATTAAGATATAAATAAAATATACAAATACTAATTATTATTTACAAGACTTTCAATGTTTAATTATTTCACAAAATATACTGGTAAGTGCCAGGCATCATCTTAAATACCATGGTCTATGACCTCAAAGGACTTACAGTCCAATACTAATATATAAATAAAGATTATGAAATACCTTACCACTGAATTATTTGGAAATTATCGTATATGTTTCACAGAGTCGAGATGACAGTGACCAATGCTATCTTGAAGGAGGAAGAAATTGAGCTAAGTCTTAGAAGGCAGATAGGTTTTAGCTAAAGAAGAACAGAATGAATGCTGGGGAAGAAAATAAGACATTAATAGGCCAGATATAACAAATTTCAAAGCTAGACAGTATGCCTAGACTTGAAGCAGAGCAGCAGATACGACAGGTACCTGAATGAAGAGTGCCATGATGAAAGCAGGATTTTAGGGGAAAAAGCCTGGCAGCATTTACAGTCTAGATTGGCAGGAGAGAGACTAAAGGCAAGGATATCAACTAAAAGGCTGTGGCCCTAATCCAGAACATGTTCATCTTCACTGGTTGCTAAAATCGTGACTGGCAGCAAGATCTGTAACTTCTGGAAAGCCGCTTACTTCTCAGGTAGTAATTCCAAGTCTTTCCCAGGGATTTTTCCTCTGCTGACCTCACTAAACCAGTCACTGGATGGTAGAGAAGCTTCCATTTCACATCTCATCTTCTCAGTGCAGAAAAGAAGCATGGAGGACACATAGGCAATCCAATCCAATGGAAAAATCCTCTCTAAAGCAACACTGATGGGACGAGTCATCCATTGGGAGTTAAGAGCCTCTGCTTAAACATTTTAGCCTTAGAAATGACCATTTCATCAAAGCCACTATCTCTGCAAATGACCAACGTCAAATATATCATCAGCTCCTTGAAGGAACACTTGGCCCCCCTGAGTCCTGGACAGTTCTTCATCTGGGAGGATGAGAGTTAGCCACTGCTAGGGTAGGAGGAGGAATAACAGGATCCTGCAGCTTTTGAAAGAGATTCAAACCATGCCCAGTAGTGGCTGGCTGCAGGGAGGCAGGTCTGAGTCAGTCTGTCAGGTGATGAAATCCTCACTCCATCTGCTCTGAAGGAGTTGTCTGCCAAGTTTGATGCCTGCACACATGAGCTCCCACTCCCACACCCACCACTTTCTCCTCTGAGAAGCAGAAACAAAATCTGTTTCAAATCTTCATCTTTTCTCCTCTTCCCAAAGCCCAGCTCTATAAAATTACCTTTTCAGTTACAGATTATGGAAGAGAATAGAGAAGCACATATTCCTCTAATGACTTCAAATAGGCAAGATGGCTATAATAAAACATACATTAAGCAAAGGCTACTTGGCATCTCCATTGTTAACACATTAGTTTCTTGCTGGGACTTAATTCTATCCCTCTTTTCTTTTCTTCCTTTTTTCTTTTCTTTCTTTTTTTTCTCTTCCTCCTTTTTAGAATGAAACACTAGATATGTTTTTTAAATGTAACATGCATACATATACATATATATAAAATATATATACCTACTAATAAAAAGAACTTTCATGGACCTACCATTCACTTTAAGGAATAGAACTTGCCAATACCACTAAAGATCTCTACCACACCCTCCTGCCTCACCTGGTTTCCATCAGAAGTAACCAATCACCATTCTTATCTCCTATTCATCAAAACTAGATTTATTTGCCAATCCAAAGACCTCCTACCTCCTATTTTTCCATTCCAAAGTCTGCTTTCACTGCCATTTCTGCAACTACACACTTGCCATCTCTCATCAAATTCCAATCACCTTTGGAAAGCTGAATGCCCAAACAATCCCAATTCATTATAATCAAACTGCTGAACACTCAAAGAGCCTCTCCTCCTCAAACATGAGCACAAATCTCCTAAATCACTAACTGGTATACTTCATACCTAATCACTCCATACTTTATCATCATCATCATCATCATCATCATCATCATCATCGTAAACAATGAATATTCCAGGCTCCCCCAACACCAGTGCCCACCATTGTTAGAGACCTAGAATCTCACTCTACAGCTTCCAAGTCATCCACAACTAGACCATTAACTACTCAAGGGCAGGAAATATGTCTTCTTTAAGCCTGAGGCTTAAAGATGGCTTTGATTAAAGATGGATTTGATTTAGGGGTTAAGTTCTGATCCTATTGATACCAAAAAAGAGTGGCCATACAATTATACCCACAACAGGTCCAGTTCTGTTACTACATACATAAAGCTAATTTTACAACTCAGGACATATCTTCAAAAAATCCATTGCTTTATTTGGTTCCATCTCAATTCTTTTCCTTGCAGCATCAAACCCTATTTAAGAGAGGATAAGTGCCAAACAACCAAAACAAACAAACAAACAAACAAGTAAAAAAAAAAAAAAAAACCTTTGCCCCTTTGTTTTCTCATCTGCAAGATAGGGACATCATTACCTAGCACAGAGTCGAAGATAAAATGACCTCCACCTAGCACAAATGTAGAAGTTTAAATAAGGTTAACATATGTAAGGCCTTTAGCAAGTTGCACATAGCAGTTGGTGGAATAATATGAGACACCTTACATTTCTCCTTGCATAATGTCAGAAGATCTACTAAACATATCCCAGCTATAAACAAAATGTTAGCAAACCAAATCTAACAATACATGAAAGGGATTATATACAATGATTAAGTGAAATTTATCCCAGGAATGCCAGGTTGGTTCAACATATGAGTATCAGTCAATGCAATACCCCATATGAATAGAATAAAGGACAAAAACCACATGGTCACTTCAACAGACATGGAAAAAGCATTTGACAAAATCTAACACCCTTTCATCATAAAAACACTCAGCAATTTCGGAATCAAAAGGAACTTCCTCAATCTTATAAAGGGCATCTATTTAAAAAAAAAAAAACAAACACCAAAACCATTATGCTAATGGTGAAAGACTAAAGGCTTTCCCCCCAAAGATCAGGAATAAGACAAAGATGTCTGCTCTCTCTACTTTTACTTAGTACTAGAGATTCTAGCCAGGACAATTAGGCAAGAAAAAGAAATAAAAAGCATCCAAATTGGAAAGGAAGAAGAAAAACTACCTCTACTTATAGATGATAGGATCTTATATATACAAAATTCTAAGAAAAATATATATATATACAATTAGATAATTAAATTAATAATTAATAAGTGAGTTCAGCAAGGCTCCAGGAGATAATCTATATGCAAAAGTCAGTTGTATTTCTATATATAATAATAATTCAAAAATAAAATAAAGAAAATTAAATTAACAGAACTCCATTTATAATAGCACCAAAAATACTAAAATTATTAGGAATAAATGTTGAAAAGGAAGTACAAGGCTTATTCAAGGAAAACTACAAAACATTGTTTTGAAGAAATTTTTAAAAAATCAACATAAATGGGAAAGACAACTATGTCCATGAATTGTAAGACTTACTAGATGTCAATAATCTTCAAAGTAATCTATAGATCAATGCAATCTGTATCAAAACTCCAGCTCTTTTTGCAGAAATGGACAAACTGATCCTAAGTTGACAAACTGGTCCTAAGATCTATAAGAAAATTCAAGAGACCCAAAATAGACAAAACTCTCGGAAAATAAAGTTGGAGGACTTAAACTTTCCAGTTTTAAAACTTACTACAAAATTACATAATGAAGACAGTGTGGTGCAAGTACTGGGATAGAAAATGAATCACTGGAATCTGCTGGACCAACAGAATAGACTGAAAACCCAAAAATGAATCCATAATTCTACCCTTAATTGATTTTCAACAAGTGTGTCAAGACAATTCAATGGAAGAAACAAGAGCATTTCTAACAAATGATGCTGGGAAAAACAGATATCCACATGAATAAGAACCAACACATAAAAATTAATGCAAAATGGTTCAAAACTGCAAGCATGAGAGATGAAACTATAAAACTCCTAGAAGAAAACATAGGTTATGTAAATATTTGTGACCTTGAAATAGGAAATGGTTTGCTAGTTATATACCAAAAACACAAGAAATAAAAGAAACAATAAATTGGACTTCATCAAAATTAAAAACTTCATGCTTTAAAAAGCAATGTCAAACAACCACAATGTCAAACAGTAAAGACAAGAAAAAGTGAACAGACAACCCAATGAATGGGAGAAAATATTAGCAAATCATATCTCTGGTAAGGTACTTTTATATCTATAACACATAAAGAACTCTAACAACCAAGACTCAATTAAATCAACCTAATTAGCCCAATTAAAAAATGGGAAAGGATGTGAATAGACATTTCTCCAAAAAAAAAATACAAATAGTCAATAAGCCCATGAAAAGATGATCAGCATCATTAATCAGTAGGTAAACATAGGTCAAAATCACACACATACTAAGATATCCATTTAAAAAAAGACAATGTGTATCATCACGGACATAAAGAAAGTGAAACCATCATATATTCCTGGTGGGAATGTAAAATGGTCAGCCACAATGGGGCGCCTGGGTGGCTTAGTCGGTTGAGCGTCTGACTTTCACTTGGGTCATGATCTCGCAGTTCGTGGGTTCGAGCCCCGCATCGGGCTCTGTGCTGACTGCCAGCTCAGAGCCTGGAGCCTATTTCAGAGTCTGTATCTCCCTCTCTCTCTCTCTGGCCCTCCCCTGCTCACGCTGTCTCTCTCTCTCTCTCCTAGAAATAAATAAAAATATTAATAAAAATAAAATGGTCAGCCACTTTGGAAAACTGTTTGGCAGGTCCTCAAAAACTTAAACATAGAGTTACTATAAGACCCAGCAATTCTACTCTCAATACCTAAAAGAACTGAAAACATATGTTAATGTAACAATTTGTACACAAACACTCATAACAATGTTATTCATATAGCATAGAAGTGTTAAAAACCCAAATGTCCATCAACTGATAAATGGATAAATAAAATATGGCAATCCATATAACAGAATATTGTATAAAAAGGAAAAAAGCATAAAACCCGTAATAAGGAACCAACTCTTGATTTCAGCTCAGGCCATTATTACACTATCAGTTTGGAGCCTGCTTGGGGATTCTCTCTCTCTCTCTCTGCACCTTACCTGCTCACTCTCTCTTTCTCTCTCTCAAAATAAACTTAAAAAAATAAAGGAACTAAGCACTAATAGATGCTACAGTGTGGATAAACCTTGAAAACACTATGTTAAGTGAAAGAAGCTGAACATAGAAGAAGAAAGAGTCACATATTATATAATTCCACGAATATAAAATGTCTAGATTAGGCAAATACAAATCCCTGGGGCTAGGGAAAGGGAGTATGGAGAATGACTGCCAATGGGTATGGGGTTTCTTTCTGGAATGATGAAGATGTTCTGGAATTAGACAGTGGTGATGGTTACACAATCTTGCGAATATACTAAAATCAGTCAATTGTACACTTTAAAAAAGTGATTTTTTTTTATTTTTGGAGAGAGAGAGAGAGAGTGGGCATGAGTGGGGGATGGGGGGCAGAGGGAGAGAGAGAATCTCAAGCAGGCTCCGTGCTCAGCAGGGAGCCCAAAGTGGAGCTCAGTGCTACAACCCTGGAATCATGGTCTGAGCCAAAATTGAGTCGAACACTCAACAGACTGAGCCACCCAGGTGTTCCAAAGGTGAATTTTATGGTATTAAAATTGCATCTCAATTTTTTTTTTTTAAAGAAAGCCCTAGCTATATAGCATATCAATCTCTTGCTCCGACTCATACCTGGAAATTATCTAAACTCATCATTAGCGACAGCATAATCTGTTTCATTCCCAAAGTGGGGTAAATACTAGAATTGCTTATAACTCATTACTTTATATACCTTCTACCTCTGATTAAATGTCAATTCTCCAAAACCTCTTTTCTGACCTTGATGCCTGAAGTCCTTCCCCTAAGCTTTTTCCCACTCTGCTGTGAAATTTCTATGACTCTAATAGCATAATTATTCTGCCTTCAGAGTCAAGAAGTAGACAAAACACGGATTTTCAATTCAGACAAAAATTCATATCCTCACCACTTTCTAGCTGTATGCAACTTTGGGGAAGTTACTTAACCATCTGCTTATATGTAAAACGGCAATAGCACCTCTTTGAAAGTGTAAGGATTCAATGAGATAATGTATGTTAAGTGCCTGGTCACAGTAACTTCAATGTCAGTTCGCACCTTCTCAGTTTTGTAAAATGGATGAAGCCGACATTGGCCCCAAATGGGCAGATACTGTGCCCCAACATGAAATGTCCCCAACCAGCAGATCTAGGGACTCATGAGATCTAGGGACATGAGGTCTAGGGACATCTCAAGGGCGCAAATGAAAAAAAAAGGAGCAAATAGGTGGGACATCTTCATACGTGCTTAATTTGGAACCTGATTCCCAACCTAATACAATTAACAGGCTCGTTATATCAGGTTCTGAGGCTCTCTAGGCAGGGAGACAGGTGTCTGACAGAAGAAAGAAAAGGCACACTGCTCCAATTACCACAAATACAATGCATTACAAATAAACATATGCTTCCTGGGACAGAATGAGAAGATCTGAGAAGCGTGAGCCACGAGGCTGACTCGAATTTTTCACACAGGAGGTAAAAGTACAATCTTGCCACTTCCACCTCTGATGATGAGTTTAAATGGTAAGGACACCACTGAGTTTATTACAGTGTGGAGACTGGCTGCCCATCAACAGAGCCTCTTTCACCCCCCTACCCTTTTGTTCTACACAAGCATTACACATATATCCAATACTCTAAGCCAATTAAGAAGAAGAAATTAGTATAGATCCAGGTCACCAAGGCTCTCTCTAATCAAAATCACTTCTGAATGTGTGAGCTTCACAACTGCCATAGCTACCATACAACACGGCTGTGTACATCAAGGGTCCTGAGTCTAGAGGAGCCTAAAATTCATTTAGCAGTGGTAATTCAAATCATATTCATAATTCTTCATTAGTACTCATCACTGTAACTCTAATGTTCAAGTCCCTTTAAAAAGGAGCCCATTGACCTCTCAACTCATATCATCTAGCATTCTTCTTTGTTCCCCTTTCCATCATACACTATATCTACACCAAGAATACAATATTTCCAAAATAACAATGTCTTTTTATGCTTTCCCCTCAATCTCTAATCTGCCCTGTGAATTTCTATTCTTCTTTTAAATTCAGCTCAGATGCCTCCTCTTTGATTAATCCTTCCCAATCTCCTAGACAAAATTAATTTTACCCCCTCCATTCCCTCAGGGTCAGAGGATAGCATGAAGGCCTTGTGCATACAAAGAAAATGTTAAAGGTAAAAATTTTGCTCATCCTTGTTGTGTCATTCATAATCTTTCACAAAGTTTTCACAAGTAGTACTTTCACTTATAAGAGATCTTCTAAGTCTAGTGGATTTCAAGAATATATTTGTTATATAATCCTTTGCTTTAACTAAAATATCAGGAGAAAGGCTAATACATACACAACAAATAAAACCAGAGTTACTCTGGTTGTAATAATACACAGAGGATCCAAAGCTATCTCCTATGTGGGTCTTCCCACAGTAAGCCCTGAGAATGGTCCATGGAACCAGTTATTCCAACCCAACCCCCTCTTTTTATAAATTATAAAACTTCAATCAGAAGAAGGGACACATCATATTTAAGGGCATACAATAATTTAGTACTAGGGCCAGGACCCAGGTCTCCTCCAGCTAGCCCTATTACATGTCATTCTTGCCTTCCTACTCTTGGGGGTAAAAAGCTACGGTGTGAGATAGAAATAAGAGGTTTAACTAGCCTTAAAAATTCTATGGCAGCTTCTTCTGTCAGCTTCTTCCGTCAGCCTGCCAGCTGGAGCAAAAGATAGGCCAGTATAATACCTACCCTGAGACAGTCTTAATGACTGGCTGCTAAGAGATTCAGTGGAAAGGCAAAAGGGACTGAGGGACTGGGATGGGGGAAGGTGTAGGGAGGGTTGTCTGGTTAGGAGGCTGTTGTTTACAGGGACACCTAAGTACTAAGTCTCAGAAGGGGAGTCATGTATATAATGAGCTTCCAGGGTCATCAAGAAGAGCCCCCTCTAGCCACCAAAAAAAAAAAAAAAAAAAAAAAAGCAAAAGGCACCTCACTGACAAAATGCAGTTTCTATGTGATGTGACTGGCTTGGATTCAAGATCTAGGTTGAATTCTGGTTGGCAATTATGAGCTGCCTGATAACCATTGAGATCAGTTTTATGGCTTGTAAAATCAATGCAATAACACTAATTTCACATGACTGTTATCTTGATTAAACAAGACAATGTAAGTAAAAGCAGCTAGGCAGTACCTGGTATATAGCACGCATTCAATAACCAGTAGTACTCTTCTCCCCCTATGTTAGATATGGCTCTCTCTGTTCAAGTTTCTTATAACATAAAAGCCTTTGATATTTAAAATACTGCAATACTGAGTTGTTATGTAACTCATTATGAACTGAATGCTTGTGTCTTCCCTCTACCCCAAATCCATGGGTTGAAGTCCTAATCCTCAATGTGACAGTATTTAGAAGTAGGGCCTTAGGGAAGTAAATAAGTTTAGATGAGATTATAAGGGTAGAACTCCATAATGGGATTTATGCTCTTTTAAGAGTCTGAAGAGACCAGAACTCTCTCTCTCTCTGCCATATGAGGATATAGCAAGAAGATAGCATCTACAAACCAAGAAGAGGATATTCACCAAAACTTGCTTGTGCTAGCTCCTTGATCTTGGGCTTTAAAGCCTCCAGAACTGTGAGAAATAAATTTCTTTCGTTTAAGCCACCCAGTCTATGTTATTTGTTATAGCCCTCAAGCTGGCAAACACACAAGTATTGGTAAGGAACTCTTATAGACTGCTAGTGGGAATGTAAACTGGTAAACTCTATAAAACTCTACAAAATAGTCTGGTAGTACCTATTAAAGCTGAACATACATATGCTCTATGTCAGTAAATTCCACTCCAAGGTATGAAACAAAAGCCTATATTCATCAAAGATATACAAGAATTGTTCACAGCAGCATTTTTTTATAACATCCCCAACCTGCGAACAACCTAATATCTATCAACAGAATTGTGATATATTCAAAACATGGGATACAAATGAGCAATGAAAAAAAAAGTGAAGTAATGCTCCATTCAAGAGAACAGAAAAAAGTCATGAACATAATGTCAAAGAAAAGAAGCTGGACACAAGTCTATACTGCATGGTTCTATTTATATAAAGCTCAAACCCGGCAAAATTAATATATAGTGAAGGAAGTCAAAATAATGGTTATGTGTTGGAGGAGGAGAAGCAATGATGAAGGGGGTACTACAGAAGCTTAGCAGGTATTGGTTATGTTGTGTATCTTGACTTGGGTTGTACTTTATACTTTGCAAAAACCCAATCCACTAAACATTTATTATTCATGCACTTTAATACTTCAATGTTTAAAAAGTTTACAAGGAAAACAAGCCTCTTGAAGAGATGATAGATTGAAGGCCATAAGGCCCCAGAGCTCCTTTAGCCCAGGACTACACTCTGATATCCTTCTATCAACCCCTTCTTCACTGTCATGGTCCCACTAGTATAAGCCTCTAGTATCTCATAGACAGACAACCAAAATATGTTCCTAAAGTCTCCAGGCCAACACAAGTTCTTCCTCCTCAATTTTCTACATGGTCTCCAGATAAACATTCCAAGGAAGGCACTGATTAAATCACTCTCTTGCTCCAAAACCTTCACTATTCCCAAGTGACTACACTTCTGAGCTTTGCATTCAAAGTTCTTCTTATCAGATCTCAATCTACTATTCCAGGATCAGCTCATGATTCCTCTTTATCGAATCACTGCATCTGAACACGGCCCACTCTTTGCCATGCTTGTGTTGTTTTATCTTCCTCTTCTTGTTATTTTCATTCACCCCTAGGAAAAAGACTTAGGCAGAAAAAAACTAATCATTTACAAAAGTAGTAAAAAGCTTAACAAAGTCTATTTACTCCCCAAAGTTCCCTTCCCCAGCCCCCACTCCTGCCCTGCCATCCTCCATCCTTCCTCACTATTCCCTTGGGGGAAAATAACACTTTAGAAGGTTCTATTTCATTTTTATATGATAAAGATTGGCAGCAAAATATAAAAAATAAATACCAGTTCCTGGGAAAAAATAAAAGTAGCATTATCTCCCTATTCTTGGATTCCTCCATGAGATGATGATGAGAACAATCATTTTTTTTCACATTGCGCTTTAGAGTTTACAAAGCACTTTCATAACCTACTCTATCTCAATAAAGTCTCACAATAACCCTAGAAAGTAGACATTCTCATTGACATTTATACATTATGACACCAAGGCTCAGGTGACCACTAAGATTACTTTCTAATTCTCATATTCCTGGGATTTTCACAATAGGTAAGGTTTATTTTGACAACCTCCTACTACTCTTCGGGAGCATCTCTCTCACCTCATCTCCACTCTTCCACCGCCAGGTGTCTATTGTATGTTCTCCCCATACAGAGTGTTGCTCTCATAGTGTGGTTATAATCTCCAGTATGTTGCCTGAGACCACCATAGTCATCCTCCTATAGATATTAATAAATTCCTAGAGGATTCCAAAATTAGAAAATCTTTAAGATCCAAAGAACAAATCTTAAGTGGTGACATAGGCAATTAAAGAAGAGGTGAGAATAATATTTAGAGAAGGAGTTTATCCAGTGCTCCCAAGAAATTCATATTCCTTCAACAATTTTTGAGGCCTACTGTCAGCCAGCATGCTAAAAGCTGAGGCAAAGAATGAAACATAGCCCTTGCTCTGAAAGAATTTACAGACTAGTATAGACCCCACCAGTGTCAGCCCGACATGTAGTACTGATTTTAGCTCAAAGAATATGACCCTTGACTCCACCATCACAAAAGTTTTTGCCAAGTTAGACCTAATCCCCAAGAAGACATTCTACCCATTGCCATCCATTCCTCCTCATCAACAATAAATGTCCCATTCAAAATCAAAATGTCCCAAGCAAATCAACATGTAAACTGCCAAAAGTTCAGAGAAACTGTTTCACATATTTATAAACAAACATTAGGGAAAACATCCAACTTTACCTGTACTCACAGAAATGCATGCTTAAACACTCAAATATTGCTTTGGGGTGCCTGGGTGGCTCAATCAGTTAAGCATCCGACTCTTGATTGCAGGTCACAATCTCACAGTTTCTGAGTTCAAGCCCCTCGTGGATTCTCTCTCTCCCTCTCTCTCTGCCCTGCCCCCTCTCAAAACAAATACATTGTTTTTAAAAAACACTCAAATATTGCTTTTACACCTATTTAACGTTTAAAAAATAATAATGTGCTGAAAAGTGCGGTAAAAAAGGTTGATGGACTACAAACTGGAAAAACTTTTTATAGGAAACAGTATAGTAATATCTATCAAAAGCTACATATATCATCATAATTTTTGATCAAATAGTTCCTTTCCTGAAAATTGAGAATGCCTATAGGCTTACTATGTAATAATCATGAAAAATTGGAAATCAACAGTTTTCTAATAGAAATGTAATGGGATAAATCATGGTACAAGAGCTATGAAAAAACCATATAAGTAGCAACATGTAAAAATTATTTATAAGTAAAAAAACAATATGAAATTATAGCTACACAACAATCACAATTATATAAAAAAAAATGTTTGCATATAGTCAAATATTGGAAGAGAATGTGGAAAAATGTGAAAGCAGCTGCTCTATTTCTATGGCAAAGTTATGAGAGAAATATGTTCTATTTAAAACTTTCTTTAGGGGTGCCTGGGTGGCTCAGTCGGTTAAGCATCCGACTTTGATTCAGGTCATGATCTCACGGTTGGTAGGTTCGAGCCCCGCATCGGGCTCTGGGCTGACAGCCAGCTCAGAGCCTGGAGCCTGTTTCAGATTCTGTGTCTTCCCCTCTCTCTGACCCTCCCCTGCTCACGGTGTCTCTCTCTCTCTCAGAAATAAATTTTAAAAAAATTTTTAACTAAAAAACTAAAATAAAACTTTCTTTAATCATGTTGGTATTACAATAAATCCTACTTTATTATATTGCTTGTTTGACTATCTTTTCAAATAAACTATAAGCTTTGTGAAGTTGGGACAATGTTCTTGTGCTCAGCATTATAGTGTCAGTTCTTACAGAATAATTCATGAAAGAATGAATGAAATACATGGGAAACCTCACAATAAATACTCCCAGTAAGAAGAAGGAAGGGGACCACTAAAAGTAAACAAAAGTCTCATCTATATGTGCCTTTTTTTAAGCTCTAACTATGGGAAAAACCAAACCAACCATTGAAAAATCTCTGGGAAGTCTTTATTTCCTCAAGGCCACTGCTGAGATGCTCCTAAAAGGTATGGAGAAAGACAGAGGGTGCTGGGTCTTCCCAGAATTTGAGGGGAACACGTGGAATCAGAAGGGACAGGAGCTTCATAGCCTTACCCTACCCCCACACTCACTGCCCTCTGACTCTCAGAACCTTGCATATAATTATAGCTGGAATTAAGGGCTGGGATGTATCAAGAGGGACTGGCTATCTGAGAAAAAGACAGCAGAAAAAAATAGATCAGCAAAGAACAGTCTTTTTAGTAGGAACTTAAATTTGACACCACCCTAAAATCTGGCTAAGAAATAAATTTCTAGGTACAAAGGAAAATAAGAAGCTTTAAAGGAATTGAGCTCTGGAATGAAAAATCTCCTTTCCTGACAACTTAAAACCAGTCTGAAATATACCAGAAACACCAGAAGGATTCTAAATCATAAAAATATTATAAGCATTAACAAAAACACATAGGGAAAGGAGATAATCTTTAAGTTGTTTTTCAACCAACCTACGCAGCACCTGTCACAGGCCATACAGGCTCTTTCCAGCTTAAGCAATTTTTTTTATTCATCCTTAGTGCTTTTAGGCAAAAGTGTCCTAATTGACTAATGGCTCAGAAAGGAGTTTATCTACATAAAGAAAAGAGGTACTGAAGTAAGGAGAAACAAGCACAGAGAAAGAAAAATCTAGATTTTAGATGTCATTCTACCTATTTCATGTTGTAACTATACACAAATCACAATCTACCTAAGCTTTGGTTTTGTAATCAAAACAGGAAGTTATATCAAATTACATCACAAGGTTAAGGTGACAATTAAGTGAGATGACACATACAAGTCAAAGTACATAAATAAATTATAAAGTTTTACTTTCATGTTTGAACTTATTACAGAATCCTAAATTTTCCAGTTTCCTTCCAAGGGTCAAAGTTAAGTTGAGTACATTTTTTTTCAACCGAATCTGACTGCATACGTCATCTAGGAGCTAAAGGAAAAATCAGTCTAATCCCACTCTGCCAAGTCAACTGACAATTTGTGGCAAGTGGCAATAAGGAAGGATTCTCCTCTGCTCCCAATCTTAGTGCTGAAATTCCACTATTTGTTATTTAGGATTAGGAATGTTTTTCTATTTTCCAGCTCCTCCTGTGAAAAAGCAAAAACCTGTTAAAAGGAATTGCCAATAACCATTAACAACTGCTAGCTGAGCAAAGATGTTAACTTAGCCTACTGAAAATTAAAGGCTAGGAAATAAGGATGCCAACAATAATTTGGCCTACAATTTCCAAGACCCTCCTGACTTCAAGGAGGTTCCAACCACCACTGTCTCCAGCCACCAAAATTTCCCAATTTTACATTTCAGCACCTAAAAATCAACAGACTAGTTCTTGCAATGAAAACTAAGATCTCCTGTCCCAAATTGTTTCAGAAAATATGTTTTACTCTGGAATGGGTCCCACCTAGGTCATAGGACATATGTCCACAGACTCAGAATGAAAGGTGTCAATAGGGAGAGAAGACACAGAAAAGTCAAACAACAACAAAATTCACTACCTCCACAGCAGCCCTGATACTAGGAAAAATATATTTGCGCCCCTAAATTCCTGCTCCTAATAACTAGAAAAACAGCCCATGATAATAGTTAAGAGGAAGTAAGTGAGAAATTCTTCCTCATGTCAACTCTCAATCCTACCTGTTGCAATAGTTTCAATCCATATATACTTAAATCTGTGTGTTACAGTTTACTATTTGACCTCACAATGGTCCATGAAGAAAGAAAGGCAGGTATTATTACTATAATTTTAAAGAAGAAGAAATTGAGATTCAGAAAAGGATAGCAACTTGCTATACCTGAATTCATCCAGACCATCTGACTCCATATCTCCTATGCTTTCCAGACCATTATGATACATCCTGAGGTATTTTGGTTTCCTTCTTTCCAAAAAATATATCAGTCTCAAACTTTCTGTCCCTACCTTCCATGGCACTGTTCACTGGCTTTTAGTGTCAGAACCTAGCAATTTCTGCAAGAGAATTTTGAAGTAGCATTAAAGGGAAATCATTAAGCTAAATATTCTTGGAAAACAAAGAAGTTTGTTAAATGGCTGGAAGAACTGATATTCATGTCCACTTAATATAAGATTCCAACTAGCTCAGCTATCCACCTACTTCTATGGCACCTTCCAACTCTGTCTAGGAAGTTCATAGAAAAATATATAAAACTCAAAGCCAAGGACCTGGGTTCTAGTCCTGACTCTATCACTTCCTGGCTATGTGAGCTCAGGTAATCTCCCCATCTGAATTCCTTCGTGCATAAAATGAGAATAATATTAATTATGCCCCACTAATACTACTGTGTGGAGGATTAATTGAGACAATGAATGTGATGGGGCTCAAAGAACAAAGCTATCTCAAAAATACCTTCCCCAGAGACTGTTTCAAAACACTAGAAATCAATGTTTTCTAAACTATATGTAACAAACTACTACAACTAAAATGAAGGAATACTCATCTTTGTCCTATTTGTCAAGAGTATTTTTAGTGTCATGAAAATCTGTCTCCAAATGATTTTACTTGACTTGAAGTCTCCTACAAACACTCATATGGTAAGCTGTTGTCAAAATCTGCTCATCATGGGGGAACATTTATTGAACATCTCTATGTCCCAGACTACGAATTAGACGTTTTCAGTTTATTTTGATTGGTTTTCATAAGAACCCTTTGAGATATTTTTTATTTCCTCTTTATAGATGAAGAAACTGAAATTCAGAGAGAATAAGAAATTGTCCAAAGTCAAATGTGTGTCTACATCATTGAAGATAAGAAACATCACCGTGTTCAGTGGCAAAAAAATTTGCAACACTGTGATCTTGTGATCACACATGTTGATTAAGAGCATGGACTCAGAACTAGACTACCTGGGTTCAAACCCTAGATTCATTATGAGCTTTACTTTCCTCATATAAATTAATAATAATAATCTATTTGATAACCTAGTAAGTAAATTAATACATCTACATAGAACAGTACCTGCCTGTCATATAGTATACCTAATACAGCAGGTATTATCATCATTTCTCCCACTCTACTTATCCAAACTCTCTTTTCCCTGCCATGAAATCTGTATACCAACTAGTATAAATCTCCTCTACACACACATTACTCATTACTGTTGTTATGCTTTCACTCTTTCTTTTCCTGTTAAGTGAAGTGCATCTCTCTTTCCTCACTAATCTAAATCTCACTCAGCCTTCAAAGGCTAGCTCAGATCTCAGAACTACCCCTTATGCAAAGCATTTCCTGACTTAGCCCACAGTAATCTCTCCCATCATCAGAAAAACTCTTTATACTGTCTAACAATCTAACCTGTAGAATTCACTTGATTTCTAGAAATCACCTGATTTCTAAAGGCTTCTGAAGATAAATGATTTAACCCAAGTCCCTAATTTTTGAAATAGAAACTGAAGCTTAAAGAGTTAAATTGCCTTTGGTGACACAAAAAGTTAACTGGCAGAGTAGACACTTGAATTTGGACATTTTAAATGTCTGCAATGCTCTTTCTACTGTACTCTCCTAATTTGTGTCTTCCTCGAGATTCTGCACAACTTCTCAATGCTGAAAGCATATATTCCATAACTATCTATTTAACTGGTTTTGTGGTCTTCATGGCAACTAACACTAAAATTAGTAGATGTCTGCTGATTAATTAGCAGATTAATCTTTCATTGGTGCCCTTTTGTCTAATAGTTAAGATATTAATAAACAGGACTCAACAGAATTTAAATTCTCACCATCAGGGAATAAGAAGGGCTGAAGAGGGAAATATATCCATATGTAACCTTAGAGCTGCATCAGAGGGTCACCACATCCCACCACATACCCTCCAGTTTGGAGCCCTGCACCATGAGACTTGGGCACAGCACACTCCAGCATGTCCCCCCACATACAGCTCCCTCTCTGGATTATTACTGGAACCTGGAAGTATAAAAGAAACAGTATTCAACTGAGTTTATATTAATAATATTAGGGCCTTTCAAGGATTGGAGTCCACAACAGAACAAAAGGGACTTCAGTTTCCTCCCACAAAGTCTAAGCCTCTTTTTGCAAGATTACCTCACGCTGAAGTTACTGCATAAAGTTGCTAGGTCCCTTGAACAGAGAAATAAATAAGAGGTATATATCCTGGAAAGTTATTATAGCTGTACGTAGGAGGACTGGGATGGATAAATGGTCCTAGACAGAAGGAAAAAAGAAAGAACTGACTCTAAAATTTGAGAAAGGCTCAAGTAAACAAAGACATGTTAGTGTCTAGACTGAAAGAGGGGAAGAAATGGAGAGCACATGGCTATTCTCTCAAGAACAAGCATGGAGTGTTTCTGCCCATCAGAAAAGGGTATGGTATAGAAGGGAAGAGCAGGTATGTCATCAAGGGAAGCTAGTAACAATAATTAATGCTTTTATAGCATTTTACGGTTTATGAAAATATTTTTATATATCACTTCTTACTGAATTGTCACTTTGGTTAATGTAGCTATCATTTCTTTATATTTAGAGGGTACTGAAGAGTTACTCATCATTCATATTTTCATAATTTTTTCATAAGTCATTGACTGATCCAACAAATAATTACTGAAAAACTTCTTTGTCATACCAAATGCTGGGGATAACAAAAGTAAAGTTATAGTCATTAGGTTCAAGGAGATCTCAGTGTTGAAGGTGAAGAGATGAGAAGAGAATCAAATAAAACCTGATTATAATACAAGTTAATTGCTACAAGACAAGCAAGTATATTATGGTTTCTAACACAAATTGAAAGAATTAAGGAAAGACTTAAGTCTAGTCTTGACTCTATAACAGTCAACAACTGAATTGAGTCTTGAAGATTATCCAGGCAAAAACACAGAAGAAGCCTTTCAGGTAGCAGGAATAGTATAAAGACATAGGGGCATGGTACATTCAATTAAACGTAAGTAGTCTGTCACAGCTATCAAAGTGGGTCCGGGGGTGGGGGCAGTCAAAGAAAGTTAGAACTGAAGAGGCAAGCAGAGTCAGATCATGAAAAGCTTACTGTGTATATCCTTTCAACATTTTCAGTCACAATGTTCTTTAGTTCTCCAGAATTTTCCTTCGGATGAACCAAAAGAATTTTTTTTTCACGAAAGAGAAAGAAACAAGCAGGTTGAGTGGCCTAAGATTGAAGTGTTTCACACTGAGGGAAGAGAAAAACTACAGAAAAGTGAGCTCCTTGAGAGCTAAGTGTCAATATAGGCTATGCAGGAGAACTTCAACCTTTAATTTTATTCTATCTGCCTTTGCTCTGCTCAAAGCTGCCATTGACCAGATAATATTTTCCAGTATTGTGGGCTGTTATGGCTCTCATTCAGAGCTAAATCTCTATAGATTTATGATTTGGACAGTTTGAAAATTGGTAATTAAGTTAATTTGTATTTCATAGAGCATAAGTAAGAGCAAAAGCATTTTAAGAGTTGTATTTGCAGTAAAGACAATTTCCAACATAATAACATATACTCTAATCCTAGAATATGTCTTCCTCACCATTGTTCCCTTTATCTTTTTTTTCATTCTCTAGCTCTCTCTCTCCTTGGCTCAATTTGGCAAAGATTTACTGAACTCAAACAATGTGTCAGACACTCTGCTGGATGCTAAGGATATAAAAATGAATAAAACCCAATGCCTGCTGCAAAGATCTCTCTATCACATAAACTGATCATTGTGTTGAGTCCAGTGATAAAGGTATCCACATGATTGAAAGAGGGCATGGAGGGAACAGAGATGCCCAATATATTCCAGAAGCTAAGAGAAGAATTTCTGATAAAGGAAATATTCATCCCAGTCTCAAAAGGTGAATATGAATTTAGTCAAGAAAAGGAAGGAAAATGGAAGAAAGGCAATTGCAGGAGGAGTGGATAGCATAAACAAAGATAAAGGGAAGGAATGCCGTAATGTGTAAATGAAATTGCAAACAGTTCAATAATCCTGTAAACTGAAGTTTAGGCATGAAAATGGTTAAGAGATAGAAGAAGCAAGCAGGGGTCAAATCATAGGAAGGCTATGAACTTTATATACCAGATATGGGATAGGACATGAAACGCTTTAAGCAAAGGAGTAAAAGAGTCAGATTTGTATTTTAAATAGTTCATTCAAGCTATTAAGTGGAAATCATGATAAGACGTGCAAATGTTCTAGGTGGAATGAGAACTTGAAACAGACAACTAACTATTGATGTCCCCAGCTGAGACAGAGAATATGAGAAGAGTTGCAATAGGAAAGGAAGATAAGGTATTCAATACTGAAACAAATGACCTTGAGTCACCTTTAATCACCCAAATGGAGATGTCCCACAGGCAACTAAACATATGTGTAAAGATCAGGGCAACGTTCTGGTCTACAAGTTGAGATTTGGGAACTGACTGCACATAGGAGGTAACTGAAATCTTAAAGAGTGGATGGACCAGGGAAAGTGTGTAGAGTGAAAAAGAAGTGGGCAGAATATGGGGCCCTGAGGAACACTTACATTTAATGAGATAAGCAAAGGAAAAGAACAAGATGATAAGGAAATTTAAAAAGACACTATGAACAAAGATTGCCATAGTCAGAAACCAAGGGACTTCCAAATAGAAGATAAGCAGTGTCAAGCCTATCAGTGAAAGTATAGACTGACAGCTTCCTTTGGATTTAGCAATGAGGTAACCTAGCAAAAACAATTTCAGTATTATGGAAAAGGTGGAAATTTTCAGTGAAGGGGTAGGGGGCAAATATAGGACAAGGAAGTGGGGACAAGAGTGAGATTTCTCTTTCATATCTGGAAGAGTAAGATGGTAAAGAGCAGATGTGGCTTATTTCTTTATTTACAAGGATGGAGCAACCAGTAGAAAATGAGAGTATAAAGAGAAACAAATATAAGGGATGGAATTTAGAGCAAAGACATGGAGAAGGCTGGAGGGGACGGGGCTTTCTTACACAATAGACAGTATCCTCATGCTCTGAGAATGGGGCAAAGAAAAGGAGCATTGAGGTAAGAGAGAGGCAGAACAAGAGCATTTTAAAGGAAATGTGTAATAAATAATAGCACAGAATCCTGAAACCCAAGTAATGTGTTCAGAAAGAGCGTAATCCAGGAAATAGCAAAAGTTTACAACTGAGAGAGTAGTGACAAATGAATCTGAAAAGATAAACTGGAGCAGGTTGTAAATAATCCTCACAAGCAACAATGTGTTAGAAAAGAATGTTAAAAAGGAGACTGACTCTATAAAATCAGTGAATACTTCTGTTTTAAGAATACTGTGAAATCAGTTAAGCTTTGGCTCAGGTCATGATCTCATGATTCGTGGGTTCGAGCCCTGCGTCTGGCTCTGTGCTGACAGCTCAGAGCCTGGAGCCTGCTCTGGATTCTATGTCTACCTCTCTCTCTCCTCCTCCCCTGCTCACGCTCTCTCTCTCTCTTTCTCTCTCAAAAATAAATAAACAAATATAAAAAACTTTTTAAAGAAATAATACCCTGAATGCAATGTGAAAGAAAGACTGAATAAGAGAAAAGAATACAGGCACACCTTTTAAAGCCATTCTACATGTTTCTCTCTTCCTTCATTTCCCTCTGTAACCACCCTTCCTTAATCAGTCACAAGTAAAACTGCAGGAGAGCTATTTTAGAATTCATTTATTAAATAAAATAAGGATTTATGTGGTCCTGTCCCTAACTGTTAATAGAGCTGGGCCAAACAGGTAATGTTTCTCTCTTATTAAAAAAAAAAATCTAAATTATGTTTCCTTTCAAAAAATACCAAAGAAAGCCTTCAAAAATTCTGGTTTTGAGCAGCAGACTTTAATCTAGAAAGAGAAAAATATTTCTAATCCCTGAAATGTGCAAATTTGAGGAACTCAACAAAAGGGACCAAGATAGGTTCGGTACCTGCAGGTGGAAACAGGAAAGGATGCGACAATCATTAGTCTGGCTCTTTAACCTTTACAAAGTGCTTTTCCAAAACCTTATTTTATTCAATTCTCACAACATCAGTGTATACGCTGTTATCTCCATTTTATACTTAAGGGAACTAATTTTTGTCTGTATTATTCCAGAACCTAGAATAGTGTCTGGCATATAGTAAGTCTCCAATGAAAAATGTGTCAAGTAGAGGGAAAAGGGGCTCAGAGAGGTTATGTAACTCTGATAGCATCATAGGGTTGATGGTGGAGCTAGGTCTCAACCCTAGGTCTTCTGATCCTTAGTCCTATATGCTCATATTGTTTCATGCTGCTGAAAAGAGAAGAGAAGAGACGGGTAGAGTGACTGAATACAATCATAATCTGCTTTATAATTTTACATGAACTGATTACAATTTCAAAAATGTCTGCTGTCAAGCAACAAACAAGACCAATATACTTTCTCCCATTCTTAGGCATGCTGCATGGGCATCTTTAGAGTTCAGAAATCTATGGTATTTGCTCACTTTACTCTCTCTATAGGTTACCTGCCCTATTCTAAGTTACTTCCTCCTGCTGCACTGAAGTAATGTCTGCAGAACGGAGAAACCTTTTTTTATCATCCTCTCCTCTCTCTGGAAAGCTATATGTAGTCTTTAAAGGTCTTACAAGATTTAGAGGCACACACATAGCATGAGTGCCATTAAACACTAAAAACAGGATGCAACTCTCCATCCTGATATCACTACATTTAACCATGCCCTCACTCTCTTTAAGGATATGAACCTGAAAAAGCTATCTATACATAAAATTTTTGTAAATTGAGTAATTCCAAAAGCTGGGGTGCTTACTATTTAAATAAATCACTGGAGGGGTGCCTGGGTGGCTCAGTTGGTTAAGTGTCCAACTTTGGCTCGGGTCATGATCTCACGGTTTGTGGGTTCGAGCCCCGCATCGGGCTCTGTGCTGACAGCTAGCTCAGCCTGGAGCCTGCTTCAGATTCTGTATCTCCCTCTCTCTCTGACCCTCCCCTGCTCACACTGCCTCTCTCTCTCTCTCAGAAATAAATAAAACATTAAAAATTTTTAAATAAATCACTGGATCCTACTCCTGAAATCGTTATTGCACTATATGCTAACTTGGGTATAAATTAAAAAATAAATAAATATATTTTTTAAAAATTAATGAATCATGGTAAATCCTTTTGCAAAAGAAACAACCTTTTTATAATAAAAAATAATCTAATTTTTTCTACTGGCAAATTTGTCTTTTGTGTGTGTGTAGGAATCTGGCAATCTGGGTTCAAATCCTGACATTTCAGCTTAACATTTAATATTGGACAAGTGACTACTTTTATGAGTTTGTTTACTCATTTATAAAATATTCTTTCTACTGCTCAGGATCACTGTGAGAGTAAAATGAGACGATGTGTATGCATATGTTATATAAACTGCTCAGCACAGTGTACATGGCAGGGATCAAGAAATAAAGGCTTTCAGCCAATACTTCAACATATGTACATGAAAGTTCTTAGATCTATCAGGAAGAAAGGAATTCAACCACAAGTCCCCAGTTCCCATCTTTGATGAGGTAAGAAAGAGCTACTGAATGGAGAGTACTCAAAGATGAGCCTTTCATTCAATGACATGTTTAGTCATTTATTGACCTATGCCTCTTCTCCCAAAGATTTACAAGCATTATGCCATAGAATAAATTATAAAGTTTTTTTAAAAGAAAATGGCACAAAGCTGTAACATGGAAATAATGTAGTGCTGTAAAGGATTGCAGAGAATGTCTGTTTTAATCCTCTCATTTGAAAGATCATTTGAAACATCAACCAAGGAGGCAAAGTAACTTACTAAGTATACACAATGGCACATTTTTAATGGCACTATCATTTCTAACCACATCTTCATTCCCCAGGATACCCACCTCGGTGTTCTCATAGCACCATATGCATGCTAATTACCATACTATCATAAATCCTATTTAAATGTCTATCCTCATCTCTATTGGACTGGAGGATACTAATAAACAAGGCCTATGCCCAGCTTATCCTTATATCCCCAGCACCTGGTTTATGTTAGCTATTCAACTGCACTGAACATATCCAAGTTAAAACTTTTACCAATTTTAGGGGAATGTATACAACTCTAGAAAGCTTACTATTTAGGCCTCCATTACTTTCTGCTTAGCAAGATACTGAAAATGCTAATGTTACTACAGATCTGAACCTGGGTACAGAAAGACAGGAAGCAATCTCAAGTAGAGACGGACATTGGTAAAAACAGGTCCCTAAAAGGAAGGTCATCATTGTACTACAGTCTGACTAACTTTATTATATTTTTGGATTTTGATTACTAGGACCTCTAAGAGTCTTCTTCAACCATTTTACTATGACCTTTGCTGAAAAAACAGTAACACAAATGAGGCAGTGAAACTGCTGGTGTGAATATAGTGTAATACCTGAGTGGTTCTTTTAAAAGAATTCACTAAGAATTTCATAAAGAATCTTCCAAAGAAACAGACAAAAACAGTATTTTTAAGGAGAAAAAGGATTAATTTGAGGGATCTGTTTAAAGAGTGACCTAAAAGTTGAAAGATCTCTTTGAGGAAGATGCAGTCGCAGCTACAGTGGAGCCCTGGACGCCTTGCTCTGTTCCTGTCTCACCACTGTTCACTCTTGCCCAGGAACAAGATGATCAGGAAGCCACTCCACAGTCGTGGCTTTTAAAGGCACTGGGAAGACACTCAGGAACCAAGAGGTGGGAATTCAACAATTTAGAATTACTCTACCCAGCTGCAACCTGGTATCTTTGGACAAAGTATGTGCTGATTTGACCAGAGGTACAAAGGGAAAGAATCTCAAAGTGAAAGGACCAGTTCAGTTGCCAAGACTCTGAGAATCACTATAAGAAAAACTGCTTGTGGTGAAGGTTCTAAGACTTGGAATCATTTTCAGATGAGGATCCACCAACAACTCATTGATTTTCACAGTCCTTCTGGGATTACTAAACAAATTACCTAAAGGCACCTGGGTGGCTCAGTTGGTAGAGGATCCAACTTCAGCTCAGGTCATGATCTCACAGCTAATGAGTTCGAGCCCCGCATCATGCTCTGTGCTGACAGCTCAGAACCTGGAGCCTCCTTTGGATTCTGTGTCTCCGTCTCTCTCTGCCCCTTCCCTGTTCGTTCTCTCTCTCTCTCTCTCTCTCTCTCAAAAAATAAATAAACATTTCTAAAAATAAATAAATAAATAAATAAATAAACATTTCTAAAAACTCAAAAAAAAAGCAAAAACCCCACAAATTACCTCCATCAGTATTGAGCCAGGAGTCAAGGTTGAAGTCACCATTGCAGATGCTTAAATCAACCTTTTTAGTAAATTATACCAGTTATCAAAAAACAAAGAGTAGAAAGAAATTTGAGTTGGAGTCAAATTATGTAAATTCTAGTCTCCATTCTCTAACTTCTTATATGACTGTGGGCAAATCATTCCATTTCTCTACAGCTAGATGATCATTCAGGTTCTTTGGAGCTCAAATGCAATAATTATAAAAGCAAAAAGTCCCTATCAGTCCTTGAAAGAATCAGAGATGGAGAAAGATAAAAGTCAGATAGGTAGAAAGATAGCAAAATAGAGGTATAGTGTGGTCTTGTGTTCTAGTGAGGGGAGAATGCTTAGTAGAGAGACGTAAATTCTAGATTCTAGTTCTGGTTTTGCAATTAACAAATTAAATAACCTTGAACAAATCACTTTCCCTCTTCAGATCAAGATTTCTCCCAATTATAAAGTACCTAGATGATCTTCCAGCTCTAACCATCTAGAGTTCCAAGCTATAGCCTACTGCTGTTATGAACAATGAAATTTTATGGAATCAGTATGTTTATGTTCACAAGTCAGAAACAGGACACACAGACAAAATATTTAGCAGACAGAAGCCTCAAACTTCATTTGAGCTTTCCCCCCAAGTTCCAATTCAAATATTTTTCTAGAGCCTCTCACAGGCACTGGTTCAGACTACTGTACTTTGAATTCCCCTATTCTTAATGATATGTCCAAAGATGGACCATAACAGAATGAAAGTAGGTGCTGCCTAGTAATGCATCAATCCAGTCTTCTCACTGTCTCTGTCTTTTATACCACTGTACTTTCCTCATACTATCCACCCTCTGGACTGAGCCAAACTGTTCTCTTTTGATTCAAATTCTTCAAGATTCAATTCAAATCTCAGTACTTCCATGAAGCACTTCCTTCCCACTTCTAGCCTACACCCGTTTTTCACTCTTTTAAACTTTCATAGTACTACATTGCTATGGTAGAGATTCAATGGTATTTGTAAAAAGCTGATTAGTACATTTCGCATATAGTAGTTGCTCAATAAATGACAGTAGTTGGTGCTATTGCCACACCTTTAGCACTAATCACATACTGTTTAGTTCAGTGCATCTTAAATTTAATGTGCAGGTAAATCACTTAGAGTTTTATTCAAATGCAAATTACGATTCAGTAGGCTTGAAGACCTGATAATCTGTAGCTTAAAAAGCTACTGGTTGATGTCAATGCTGTTGACCCAAAGACTATTATTCTTTGAATAAAAGGGGTAGTTTTTAGTAAACTTAAAAAAAAAATGTATCTTATCTATCTACCTGGACAGAAAGATCTTAGAAGAGAGATACTATGTCTCCTTTTTCTTAGAATATATAGCCTACAGAGAGAAGATGCTCCATAAACACCTGTGGATTTACCATATCTGCAGTCTCTAGAACATCTAGATAGTTTCTAGAATGTCTGTGCTACACTGATTTTCAAATCAAACATTGAAAGATACTAAAATGAAAAATTTCACTTGGTCACTGGAATTGAAATTGCTGAAAATGGAGCCAGGTAAATCTGAGAGAAAACTTACCTTTTCACCAGTGAGAGTGTAATATGCAGGGGAAAAAAATAACATATCCAAATGGACATTTGTTTCTTGTTTAAACACAAAGATCATCAGAGTTCAGTGAGATTTTAATTAAAACTTTTTCTTTCTTTCTTTCTTTCTTTCTTTCTTTCTTTCTTTCTTTCTTTTTTTTTAGAGAGAGAGTGTATGAGCAGGGGAGAGGAGCAGAGTGCAGGAGGGAGGGAGAGAGACGCACAGAGAGAGAGAGAAAATGAGAAAATATCTTAAGCACCCTCCACACTCAGCATGGAGACTGACTTAGGGCTCAACCCCACAACCCTCAAGAGTCAGATGCTCAGCTGACTGAGTCACCCACATGCCCCTAGAGTTCAGTCTTAACTGCACTTCAAATTTAGGTATGAACCTTAAAAGAAAACATGCATTGTCAGGCAATAAGTATCCATTTTTAAAATACTAATAGTAATTACTATTAATAAGGGATACAATGAGCTTGATTTCATTTTTTAGTGAAGCAGATACATCTTTTCAATGATTCTGCACTGTGCAATTAATCTAAAGATCTCTAGCAACCAATGAAAACACAGTTCAATCAAAAGAGACAGAATTATCCTCCAATTTTCCCACCAACCTAGTCAGTCCCCAAATTCTACTGCCCACAATTACACTGACAAAAAATAGAAGGAATCTGCTGTATATTAAGGTTGCTCTGAAAGGCTGCCTATTTTAAGCCCTTCTTTTAAAGTTCCAATTATTCAATCCTTGTTTAAACTGTCTTTATTTTAACATTCTATAATCCAGATGGGACTGATATTCTTAAATTCTACTGGGAGGCTACACTCTGACTTCCTATTCAAGCATCAGGAAAATAATATTAGGCATATATGACACCTGCTCACTGAATGCTATCTAGATAGCTTAAACAGTAAAACGAATTTACTAAAATTTGCCTTTAGAGCAAAAAGCACCTTGTTAAGTCACTGTGCTTGTAATAAGCAGGCACCTGCTCCTTAACTTAAAGAGAACTTTCAATAAATTCATTTGACAATATTTAACTGAGATGTTTTTAACAATTTTAGGCATGATAGAAGACAAAATCCGCAATCCTGAGAATTGCTATTAAGCACAGAAACAGAAGCGTCAAATGCTGTCAAGCACTAAACTCAAACTGGGTTTATGAGTTTTAATAAATCAATGTTATTACTTCAGAGAAAATCAGAAAACAGTTGGGAGTCAGCCCAGTGGCTTCTATTACTTCCATCAGAAGTCTAGTCTCCAGGGCAAGGCAAATTCTCTGGTTCAGGCCAGGCAGGCAGTTCTTCTAAAGAATATCCAAAAAGAGTTTCAAATCTCAAACCACTGAAGCAGTTAGTGATAAACACAAATCCAAAGCAGCCACATCATACCCATACAAATGAGTGTCTTCCTACCTGTGGGCAACTAACTAGTAATTAAACCCAAACAAATGACTTCAAGCAAGATAGGAGATCAGGACAAGATACAGGAGGGTCAGATTCTTGCATAAGAAATGAAGCACCAATATCATTCCCATTTTTCTCATCCTTTTCCTGGCCTTTCTTCCAGACTCTTCTTTTGTGAAGCATTTCTCCAAGCTTTCTGGCTCTTCCATTCACTCCATTTATTGAATGCCTGAAGCACTAGTCAGAAATAAGAATTCTAGGTTCTTTTTTAACTGTTTCATGTTTCCATTTTGTCTCCCCAAATGTGAGTGTGCGTTCTCTGTAAGGCCCCTACAGTGCCTACCTATAGAGGGAGCTGATTATTAATAGTGCCAATAATATAATAATAAAACAGTAAGGGAACAGAGCACACTGGGGTGCCAATACTGGAGTCGAAAGGGCCTAAGTTCAAATCCTAGGTCAACTATCTGCTGGCTCTATGACTTGGAACACATTATTCGCTTTTGTAAGCCTCAGTTTTGTGGTAAGAATTTAATGAGATATATGTTAGAGCACCTAGTACAGGGTCTGACATATAACAGATGTTCAATAAAGCTGGGTTACTACCCTTCTCACTTAATAAGCACCTGTTGATTTGAACTAAGAGGAATTCTCCTATGCTACCATCAGATACTCTTAACTTTCCCCATGCGCGCTTGCACGTACCTTCGTCATTTCCTAACAAAGGTCCCTGAAGATTTTTTGGCTCCACTGTTCTGAGAAAAGGCACCTACCCAAGTCACCCAGCCGTCAGTCCTGTTAGGGGCCAGCAACAGTGCATCTCCACATCTCCGTCTGGCTTCCATCACACCCACGCCAGTGCTCCCTCCCTCCACTCTCCCAGTGAGAAAATGATGGAGGAAAGCAGCGAAGCAGCCAAAAGAGGAAATGGAGATAAACAGCTCTGTGGTCCCTCTGTGCCTCACTCTTGAGAGGAAACACTTGGGTCCAGTCTCTAACCTCAACCCTTGTGAGAACGAAAAAAATAAACCCTTCCCATATTCCTGAGAAGAAAAACAAAAGAAAAAGAAAGAAAAGAAAAGAAAAAGCAACCCCAGATTCCTTGTCTCTTCATTCCTCCAAGCCCGTCACCCACCATCATCACCCACCCCAACCATCTCCTGGGCCAACCTCCCGCCACATAAAATAGAACCTCTTTAAACCGATTTGTCTTAAATGAACCTCATTCAGCTTTTACAAACTAGAGGTAACCCCCACCCCCCAGGCCACCCTCACCATTCTAAGTTGAATATCCCTTTAAAAAAGAAAGAAAGAATTCTTGAAGTTGCCTTCTACTGCGTTAAGGTCTATCTCTTTTTACTTGTTTGTGCCCCTGGAATGAAGGCTCCAGAATATTTTACCTCGGTCATCATCCTTCCCGCTGGAAAAAGCCATCACTTCCACAACCCCCTCCCACACACGTATTTTTTCCTAAAAACAAATGGAAAGAAAAAATACACAGACCCCCTCCCCGCTGCACAAAATACAAGAATGTTAATGTCCTCAACACAGACTTCAGCCATGCTCCAGGGAACAAGTCCATGTGCACCGGGCTATCACGTCTGTGCTCTCACCAAGGCCGATGCCAAGACGGACCCACGCCCGCCTGCAGCCGGGTGCAGTGTGTCCCGCCACCCTCCCCCCGCACGGCACCCCTGTCCACCGCAGATTCGCCCCGCGCCGCGCGGTGTGGAGTCGCCGTTGTCGGCTTTGAACGCTTCACCTGAGCTTTGACGTGTCTGGGCTCAAAGTCGGCTTCCTCTGCACCCCCCCCTTCAAAAACAAACAAACAAAACTATTTTTTTAAGATTCTTCCCTGTTGCCTAAAGTAGTCCCTTTTCTGTGCCGTGAGGGATCTGAGGGAACTGAGGGAATATTTCACCTCAGGATTCACCTTTTCACCGCCGCCCTCCCCCACATAGGGACGCTCGTCGCCCCGTGTCCCCACTGCGGGACCATGCAGGACCCCCCCCCCACTTCTCCCGGGTCAGACACGTTTCCTTGGCGCCCCGGGAGCCCCTTCCCCGCGGCCTCCACAGCTGCCCCGCAGGGCCCCGCAGCCCCGAGCGGCGGCGGCGGCCGGGCACCTACCAGTCGGTGTGCGGCTCGTCGACGACCAGCAGCACCTTGGCCTTCCTGGCGGCGGCGGGCGCGGGAGCGGGCGCGTCCACCAGGCCGGCCGAGGCGGCCGTCTGCTTCACGGCTTGGGACAGCGAGCTGAAGAAGCTGCTGCCCACCGACGGCGCCGGGGCCGCCTGCGGCGCGGGCTGCGGCGCGGGAGCCGAGGCCGGCGGCGGCCTCCGCTCGGGGCCCGGCGAGGCGGCCGGGGGCGCGGACGAGGCCGAGGCCGCGCCGGGACCGGGGGGCGGCGGCGGCGGCTGCTGGGGCTCGGGCCGCTGCAGGTCGGTCATGTAGCCATTGGGCAGGTTGGCGATGAAGCTGCTGTCCGACAGCCGGCGCCTCAGGAAGTTCATCATCTGGCTTGAAGGGCTGGGGGCGCGCGAGGCAGCGGGGCCGGGCGGCGCGGAGGGCGAGACTGAGGCGGCGGCGGCGGGCAGCGGCAGCAGCGGCAGCAGCGGCGGCCGGGGCGCGGGGCCAGAGGAGGCGGCGGAGGCTGCTGCGGCCCGGTCCGCGGCGCGCGAGCCCAGCAGACAGCCGCGGTGCACTGGGCCGGGCGGGCCGGGCTGCTGGAGGCTCCGCGCCAGGGAGCGGGCGGGGCCTGGGGCGGGGCCGCTGGTCGCCCCGCCCCGCGCCGCAGAGCAGGCGCCGCCCCCGACTCGCCGCCTGCGCGCGCGGCGCCTAGCCGCTGGGTGTCAGGGTCGGGGGTCTTGCGGGCGGGGCTTGCCAGCTCTCCCGCAACCTGAGCGGAAGCTCTGTGGAGAGAGGGTGGGAACCAGTCTTGCTCCCCGAGAACCGGGAAAAGGGGGCCGAGACCCCTACCACCTATTTGGTTGGGGATGAAAGTGCCAAGTCCCATCCGATATGGAGACGAAGGAAATTGTCCCCGCGCTCTTTGGAGGGAACAGAGGTGTCAACCTCCGCACCCTGAAGTGAGGAAAAGAGCCATTCCCGTGATGCCTGCGCGCGTGCACACACACACACACACACACACACACACACACACACACACACTACCTATAGTGAGAAAGAAAAGAACCACCTCCTTTCCCAAAGCTAGGAGAAAGGTGCCATCTACTTAACCTCCGAATGAGGGAGAATGAAATAATCTGCCCCCCTAACGCACGCACACACGCACACACACACACACACACACACACACATACACACAACACACTCCTATGGTGAGACCAAAAAAACTACCCCTTCCTCAGTGCTAGGGGAGAAAGACATCCCTACCATCCCAAGGTGACAGAGACATGACCAAGTGGGAAAGCAAAGGGTCATCTCTACTTTGGGGAAATAGGGTAATAGATCCCTCCACCGGGTATGCGGGGCGCATTTTTGGTGCCTGCACTTGAGGAATGGCTCACTTATGAGCACCTACTTCTTTCCCTCTCCCCATGAACCAGAGAAAAAAAACCATGTGTAAGGCTGGAGACCCCCTGCCTCCAAGTGGGATATCCAAGGGTCCCCCACACCTTCTGTGTTCCCCTCTCTGTCCGGCAGGACTGCCTCCTATGGAGCACCAAGAAGTTTATCTCTTCAAAATCGTGCTATTTGTTTTTTCCAGTTCATTCATTGGCTAGATCTGCCTCCGCCTCCATGAAGACCTCTGATTGTCACCTTCCCATGTGCATTCCCTAAATCTTGTATGACCTCTGGACCTTTGTTTTCACCTCCCATGAGATATACTTAATCCCTGTGTTGTATTGGTATTGGATTGGTGTTGTGTACGAACCGGACACCACAGAAAGAGTACTTTATATTCAGGCCACTCTGGGTGATGTGTGACCTCGGGCAAATTCGCCTCTGAGCCTCTTTTCTCTATCTGATTAAAAAAAAAAGATAACACTTTAAATTCTTTTTAATTTGAGTATAGATGACACACAACGTTTCATTAGTTTCAAGTTTATAACATAATGATTCAACAAGTTTCTATGTTACGCCATGGGGAAATAACACTTTTCAAAGTTGTTCTGCAGAATAAATGAGATTGTGTATACATAAAGCACCTGGCACACAGTGGGTCTTCTAGTAGCAGTGGCTAGATTCTTACTCTTATTTGAGCTGGTTCTCAGTGTTTGTTGTAAGCAACTTGTCGCTAATACTGGCAAGCAGTTCTTGCTTCCAGCATCCCCGCTAGCACTCAACTCAGGGCCTCTAGATACACAATCTGGCTCTGAGCCAGAGACCCAGCGATTTTCAGGTGGCCTCCAGCCAACTATAATAATGCAGCGGTCTTCCCATCTACCATATGCCCGGCAGTGGTAAGGGCCGGATAAACTGATATGAATGGCAAGTAACCCCTGTCCCTGGGAAGTTCATGATCTATGTGGGACAGAGGAGAGAATGGGGAGAATAGACACAGGAACAACTAAGCACAATAAGATGTGAGAAATGGGCAAAGTGGTTTAGGAGCACCAAGGCCTGAGGGAAGCACAGCTTCTCAGGGGCCACCTGGATGGCTCATTTGGTTAAGAGGGGACTCTTTCACTCAGGCTGTGATCTCGAAGTTTGTGGGATTCAGCCCCACATCAGGCTCTGCAGTGACAGTGCAGAACTTGCTTGGGATTCTCTCTCTTTCTCTCTCAAAATAAATAAGTAAACTTTAAAAACTGGCTTCTCAGAGGAGGTGACATTTGAAGTGGGTCTTGAAGCAGGTGTAAGAGTTTACCAGCAGAGAAATGGGGAAAGCACAGAGAAGGTCTGGAGGAATGCTAGTTGATGACTCCTCCAAGAAGCCTTCCCTCAGTCCTCCAAGGCAGACTAAGTGTTCATTACCTATGAACATAGGTTTTGTCATAGCCCCTTAAAAATGATAATAAAATGTTCTTGTGACTTGAATGTAAGCTTTTCCAGGATAGGATAATGTTTTAGCCATCTTGGACCCCACAACATGAAGCACAGTGTTTGGCCTTCAGTAAGGACTCGGCTGTTTGAAAGTTGAACTGTACTCTTACCCAATTCAGTTCTTGTGTCTGTTGGAGAATAAAACTGATGTGTCACTAATAACTAAATACATTCAATTTAATGTATTGCCCCTCCTGGCAGTATTTTTTAGAGTGTCAGATGAATCTTTTACAAAGGCATGAATCTCTAATGATGGGATTTCATATACTATATCACTTCGATTTTTCAAATGTTTGGTTATATATTTTTAATGTTTATTTTTTAGAGAGAGAGAGTGGGAGAGGGACAGAGAGAGACAGAGACAGAGACAGAGAGAGAGAGGGAGACACAGAATCCGAAGCAGGCTCCAGGCTTCTAGCTGTCAGCACAGAGCCCAGGGTGGGGCTTGAACCCACGAACTGTGAGATCAAGACCTGAGCCAAAGTCGACACTCAACCGACTGAGCCACCCAGGCGCACCCTGCCCCTTTTTAATTTTAATTGGGTTATCTTTTTTTATATTTCACTAAGCAGTTCCCCTTAACCATTAAGTGTGTAGTGTATGTATAATATTTTTAATTAACCAGTTAAAAAATATGTTGTGAGTACCTAATACATACAGGGTATTATGCTAAGCACTCAGGGGTAAACAAGATTCAAGAAGGTATGAAACCCAAGTTATGCCCTTAAGAAGACAACTCATAAACATATGAACACATAACCGGCAATAGCAGGGCAATCTGTGAATGACCAGAAAGTAGAGCAGGCAGTGAGTGTTGAGAGAGCCAGAGGAACAAGAGATCTTTGAGGTATCACAGGATTTCATAGAGGAGCAAGGGCTCAGGCGTTGCGAAATGGTGGAATTTAGATACCCATGACAGGGTGGGAAGGTGACCAAGACAGAGAGGATAAGAAAAGCAGAGACAGAGAATCTGGACTAGGTACGTGATGGACTAGGTACGTGATGAAAATGTATTGATTTACTCCTTGAAAGCAAAGACCCCACCTGTGTTATCAATATGTTCTTTGAGCCTTAGAATAGCACCTGGCATGAAGTATGCCCTTAAATATTTGTAAGGAGGCTCTGAGAGGCTGAACTTGTATGTATGTTTATGATGCTAATGTCTATTCAGCACCTCAAGGTGAGGGATTCTGTCTTCTGCCTCACTCAAAATGTTCTGCTAAGGCCTGATATAATACCTAACACACACTTAGTGTCCCAATCTTGGGGGCGAGACCAGAACGTTCCTAAAGAACTGCATAGGTTGAGATTGCTTCATTGAGACAATGTAGACCGACAAGACCATTGAAAAATATTTATTAAATATTCCATAGATGTATTGTTATTTTCTGGTAGGCTTCAATGAAGATATTATTCTTATGGAAACACAGACTCTTTTCTTATAATTGGGAACGCATGGTCGTTAATCGGTTGTACATGAGCAGAAGATTTTGATTAGCTGGCACAACTGTAAATCACATCTGCTTAAACCGATATTCTCCTTACTCCTCTGAGTCCTTGCCAAGAAGCATCTGTGCAGTATGCAGAGTCATGTGCTTATAAGTGGACTTGGGTTTTTAATGAGCTATAATGAAAATCTTTCCCTTACCTTTACCTGTGGATCCAGATTCCAGATGCAGGAAGAATATAGCACTTTCAGTCCATCATATGTCCTGCCTTTTCTCTGGAATTGAAGGGGAAGCAGGGCTTGGAAATCCTACAAAGTCCATGATTCTGGCACTATTTAGGCCTTTTCTTCCTGTCTCCTTCTGAGACCAAACAGCCCAGCTCATCTCTAGATAGAAGGCATTTCTCTCAGAGCCATCAGTGGAAGGGCCTCCCCCACCTTTCTTAATCACTCGGGGACCAACTAAACCAAATGTCAGAATTTCAGAGGTCTCTACTAGTTTTAGAAGCCCAAGAATGTGTAAGGCCTTTCCTTGCATAATCTTTATCTTCCCACTGAGCTGTAAACACAGGCACACATCTGGTGACTGCAGATGAAAGAATCCTGCTAAAATCAGGAACCAATTTAAATGCTTTATCGCCTCTCTGATTTCTCTCTTCCCCTGAACAACAATGCAGCAGAGAATGCTCACAGGGAGAAAGGCAGGCAGAGCTCACAAACAGAGCTTAAAGGAGAAGCCGGCACACTAAGCCACCTGACCAAACACTTGTCCGGTGTCCTCTCAAACGAGGGAGTTTGCTAGAACACGCCACCTTTGGCCCTTGCTCACATCTCAGGATCAGGGACCCCATTCAGACCCACCTGCCCTAAAGAATTGTTGTAGAAAGAATTTGAAATTGTCGGCCCGTCACTGCTTGGCTCTGCAATTTTCAACAAGTTGCTCAGCTCTCTGGGCCTCTTACGTAAACAGGGAGGGACAGTTGTGCCTCGGGTCTCTCATGAGATAATATAAGAACACTTTGAAAGTGAAAAGCTTTACCAGAAGAGGCATCAATATTGCTTTCCACAAGAATGCTCCCTGTCATTTGGGGAACCCAACTGAATTGAATTTGTCACCTTCACTCAGGGAGCCTTTCGTGACATCAGCCCCATGCATGCCTTCCTCCTCCACCTCTGGATAGAAGACAGCTGTGTGCCTGACATTGCATTCTCCAAAGGTGGCCATGTCAGCTGGGCCAGTTTGCTATAATAAGGAATCACACAAATAGAAGTTTAATTCCCAAATCTACCCCAAGGTAACTGTGTAACTTTGAACAAATCACTTTCAGCCTCAGTTTTCTCATCTGCAAAAGGATGGTGTGATTATCATCATGACCTGGAAAGGACTACTGCAAAGACTAAATGAGATCAAGTATACGAGTGTACTTATAAGCTGTAAAGCTTAGCTATTAATACTTCTGATGCCAGGGGAATCTCAGAGCTCGCCAGCACCACAACCAAACTACAAAAAAGGACTCTCCCCACACATACTTACCCTAAAGTCGCACACCCAAGAGAAATCGTGGCGAGCAGGAGGTGGATCCTCTGCAGCCGTTCCCAGGCTGAATCACACCTGCTGAAATGAATGCAGCAATCCCTTCCACTAATGGCTTCTACCTCCCTGGGTGACCTTGAGCAATGCACTTGTCTCCCCAGGCTTCCATTTTCTGACCCGGAAAATGAGGGAGAGGGAGCTGAGCTGGGTGATCCCCAAGGTCTAGTGTTGTGATATTCTGTGAGCAGAGCCCCACAGGGGGAAATAAGCACCTGATGTCACCAGGCTGAGCTGGGGAATACAGGGGCTGAGTCTGGGGAGCAAACACCGAGCATGGCTTTAGGAAGAGAGACACAGAGAGAGACAGAGAGAATGAGAGAGAGAGAGAGAGAAGCAGAAGCATCCAGGAAACTTCTAAGTCCAAGTCTTTCCCTGACTTCAAGGAGTCAGAGATGGTCCCCTTGCCAAGTCCTCCATCTCTCTGACAATACTGGGGGCACAATAATGACTACAACTACATGCCAGAAACTGCTCTCTTGTGTTATCTCATTTAATCTCCCTCGGGGGAGAGGATGTTAAATATCCCGTTTTTACCACTGAAGCAATTAGACTTTGAAGAGGTTATACCGACTAACTTGAAATCTTAGGACTGAAAATTGTGAAGCTGGAAGGCAGATCTGGTTGTTTGCAAGGCCCATGAGATACCCCATTAGAGCACTCTGGCAGGCCCCTCAGAAAGGTGCCATTCATCAGCAGCTTGCCTAATAAGTACATTTCATTGGAAGCCATGGAAGAAATAATGTGCCCTCCCGGGCTCTCCTCAGCTTCCCTGTCATCTCCCTTTGCCCCAAATCCTGCAGATATAGGATGCCTGGCATCCTGTAAAACATGCCTGCCCTCAGGAACAAGCTAGCTTCAAGCAAAAAGAAGCAAGCTGATGAGACACCCTTCCCCCATACGCCCTACTCCTACTCCCACCCAGCTTGGACCACAGCTCCCCACAGAGCAGCTCTGGCCTCTTGTGGGATGCGGGTGTATTGTTTGTTGCTATGGTGACAGAGGAACATTACTGTCACGCACACAGGAGAAGCACAGAGTGGGTCTCCCCCGCCTGAGAAACTCAGAAGATTCATCAGAGGCTGTTTTCTAGTAGCTTCCTCACACCACTTCATGGATAAGTGAAAGAGCATCCTTTCCACTTAGCATTCAACCCGCCCCAGGGACAGCACTGAGCTTTTTGTACTGAGCGGGTGTAGAAGGCAACCCCCTCCCTCTACTTCTGGTACAGTTCCTCTTCAAGGAGGCTCCTGCCAGGTAGTGGGAAGAGATATTCACAAAATGCCAGTGAATGAGCTGTTGTGTTTATAATCTTGACTACGCTTAGATTGTGAACCAATTAGATTTTTAGTATCAAACCCATGTGAGTTTATTCCCTGCCTCAGCCGCTTATTAGCAAAGCAATCTCACGCAATTTCTTTAATGAGACTCAGTTTATTTATCTGTAAAGTGGAGTTAATCATTCTTTGCAAAGTTTCTACAGAAAATTAAGTGACATCATGTATGAACAGTGCTCAATACAATGTCTGGCACATATTCATGACAGCGATTATTTTTTTTAAATTTTTTTTAGTGCTTATTTCTGAGAGAGAGAGAGACAGCGTGAGCAGGGGAGGGTCAGAGAGAGAGGGAGACACAGAATCTGAAGCAGGCTCCAGGCTGTGAGCTAGCTGTCAGCACAGAGCCCGATGCGGGGCTCTAACCCACAAACCATGAGATCATGACCTGAGCCGAAGTCGGACGCTTAACTAACTGAGCCACCCAGGCGCCCCCATGACAGCAATTATTTTAAGGAGGAAAATATAATGAAACATATGTTCCCAGTTGGAGACAAATATTTGACTCCCTCGTTCACCACGTAATAGCTATGTAATATTCTGAAGTCAATTTCATTTTGAGTCTCAGTTTTCTCAGGTGTAAAAGGAAGAGGTCAGGAGAGATTCATAGGCTCAAAATTTAGGATATTCTAAGTGAAGATTTATTTTGAAGGTATAGTTATAATATCTCTGCTCGGAATCTGATGATTTGTGTGAAAAAGAAAAGAAAAAGATATCCACTTCTTTATTGGTGAAATGGAATAAGTAATCAATGGCACTACTTTTTTTGAGAGAGAGAGTGGGACAGAGGGGCAGAAGGAGAGAGAGAATCTTAAGCAGGTTCCACACTCAGCTCAGAGCCCAATGCAATGTTCAATCCCACAACCCTGGGATCACGTCCTGAGCTGAAGTCAAGAGTCAGACACTCAACCAACTGAGCTACCTAGGTGCCCCGGCATGACTTCCTAAGGTAAGTATCTATACATTGAGAACCTTTCTCCCACCCCCACCCTGGACACCACATTGTATGAGTTCCTAACACAGCTGTCCCTGGGGAAGGGTTCCTTAATGCCAGGACCAGCTCTGAGCAGATGGCCCCATTTCTTCTCTTGAAAACAGCCAGCTCCAGGGATCTGAGAAAAAACAGAGTCATAGTCCAAGGTCGAATGCTTGACTGTTGTTTTAGTGTGTGTGATTCAGCCTGAAAGCCCATCAGCACTTTCTCTTCATCCCCTCCCCTAAGTGGCAGTGTCTTCAGGACTCTTCCAGGGCTGGAGATACCTGGCTGGCTTGTCTGTCCCTTGTTCCTGATCAGGAGTGGGTCAGTTTTCCTATTTCTTAGTTTTTATCTTCCCACACTGCCAGTGTCAAGAGAATGTCTTTTCTCATCTCCAAAATAGCATCTGGTCCATTTGAGGCAGGCTAGCAGTCGGCTTTCTGCCAGCATTCTCATTTCTTGGAGGATGGAAGGCATTCCCCCATCCAATTATCTAAAAGTCTCTTTGCCTGATGATTCAGCCAACCCCTTCATCAGGAGCCAGTCCTGAGTATCCTAAAGTCACCTTGAACAGAGCAATAGTAATGGTCGTTTCACACACTGCCTTGAATTCTTACAGCTCTACAAGGTAGGACTCATACTCTCACTTAAACAAATGAGGAGGCTCCGAGAGGGGAAGAGACTTCTCCAAGGTCACACAGCCTGTCACAAAAGAGCAGAGATTGAAACTCTCTTTCACAATTTTAGGAGGAAGACTTGAACATTCACTTGCCACTTGCTTTTCCTACAAGCCACAATGAGCACTTTGGAAAGTACTGGGGACTAGTGAGCATGGCAGCCAAGGGCTCCAGAAAATTACCCCCATGTCATCTCTATTGTGCCTCCAAGTCTTTGCCCAAGCTGTTCCCTCCACTTGAGATACCTTCCCCATGCTTTGCAGCATGGTGCACTGGAAAAACCACAAGCTATGCAGGAAGTAAACAGCTATTTTGGAATCCTGGTGGTACCGTTTACAGATTTATGATCTCAGCTAATTTATCTAATTTCCCTGAGGTTTTTGTCTGTGGTGTAAGACTATCTACTTCATAATGTTGTCATGAGGACTCAAGCTAAAAGGGCTTAGCATGGTGTCTGGTAGTTAGCAGGTGCTCGTGACTATAACCAGTCCTTCCACATGCAGCTCAGGCACCACTGCTTCTGTGAAGCCCTCCCTGATTATGCCACCCACCTCCATGCCCTAACATTCATTCATTCTTTTCCTTCTGCATTCAACAAATCTGTAAAATACATAGGGGCACCTGAGTGGCTCAGTAGGTTAAGTGTCTGACTCCATTCGGGGCTCAGGCCATGATCTCACAGTTGGTGGGATCTAGCCCGGTATTGAGCTCCGTGCCAACAGCATGGAGCCTGCTTGCGATTCTCTCTCTCTTCTCTCTCTCCCCTGCCCTCCTCTCTCTTTCTCGCTCTTTCAAAATAAATAAATAAACACTTAAAAAATAATAAAGTACATAAATAACTCAATTGTAGTGCTCATAAGATGGTATTGTAATTATTGGGTCATGTTCCGTTTCCTTCATTAAACAGATCTTTCTGAGGGCAGAGATTTCAACTAAATCGTCTCTGAATCCAGAATGCTTCATCCAAGGCCTGGCAGGAGGAAGGAAGGGCCGAAGAAAGAAAGAGGAAAGAATAAAAGGCAGACGGAAAAGCAAACAAGGCCAAAGACTGCTTATGACACCTGCCCCCCAAAAAGAAACAAAACCAAAACACCTTTCAGTATCCAGGCAGACCCGAAAAGCACCTGGTCCTTCCCCAGCCTGTTCTGCAAAAGCCTCCAATTCCCCCCACTGACGGGAGCCCACAACAGGATGAGAATATCAATGACTGTCTGAGTAGGAAGCTTCAGATGAGCCCCACGCGGAGAGCGGAGACAGGCGAGTGGTGAGTGCGAAGGCGCAGCTGCAGAAAGGAAAATTCCGTCTGAGCAGCCGCTGGGGATACGCAGCCGCCCTGGCCTGGCAACCGCACCGGCTGTTGAAAGAGCTCCGCCCACCTCTGGCTGCGGGGGCTGCATCCCCGGCAACTGCTCTGCCTGGTCTGGCCGGTGATGAAGGCGGCTACCAATCAGCGAGAAGGCGGGAGGCGCTCCCAGGTGAGGGCCTGAGCCCGATAGCTCTACAGAGCTGGAGCTTGGGGTCCCACGCCTTGGGCAAAAAAGCTAGGGAGGAGGAGATGAAGGTCTTGAGTCTCCCTGCTCCCCAGATAGTGCCCCTACGCGCCACCAAACCATCAGAGGGACTTTTAAAAAATCCCATTCTAATCCTATGATCCTTCCTCCACAAGAGGCTGAAGACCACTTGGCAGCCAGGCATTTGTGATTCTCCAAACTACCTTTGCAGCAGCTCTACTAGCCTTCCTTGACCTGGTGTGCGACCATCTGCAACTGCTTTCTGGGCCCCAAAGAAGGCAAGGGGTCATACATCTGTGCCTTTGCGGATGTTCTTCCCTTTCTGGTAATGCACTCGGTTTGTGCTTTGCTGCGGTAGGGTCAGTTTCCCAGAAGCAGACCCTGAAACTAGGATTTGAGTGCAAACAGTTTGTGCAGAGGTGATTCCGAGGAAGCCCCAGTGGGGACATGGACAAGTGAGACCAGGAAAGGAGGAAATCAGGGAAGAGCATTACCACCTTGGGTGGCTGGGGTCCAATCCTACTCAGCAACCCTGGTAGATATTGTAAAGCGTATCTTGGAGTTCCCCCACTCAAGAGGGGAGAAAACTAGGGTAATTATCAGTCAACTCCTGTTCAAGAATGGTTGAGGACTGCTCCTGGGAGCATTCGTTCCCCAGCAACCTGCCTTCTGCCAGAGCCAGGCACATCTCTTCACCAAAACTAGCATTCAGATAAAGAGTGAGTCACAGGTTACTAGTACCACCTGCTACCCTTGTCAAACTAGCTGCCTACTTATCTCTCAAGGACCAGCTCAAAAGCCAATACTGCTAATCCCAAATAAATTTCACACGCACCCCCCTTCTCTGCATTCCCAGAGCACGTTGATCTTAACTCTACAGAGAATTTAGTTTAGTGCATTATAATAATTCCTACCTATTGTCCCAACTTGACTATGGACTCCTTCCTCTAGGAGGGAATTGTGACTTTCTTCACTTCTGTGTCCAGAGCTCCTAGCGCACGCTGGCACTCAGAGAGCAGGTGCTCATTAAATATTAATATCGGTTGGGAATGCTAATGAACATTGACAAATTCCAATGCCAGTCCAACATTCTATTTTTCTGGTAGCATCCCTAACCCCCTACCGCCTTTCGTGATTTGAAGAGAAAATCATGCTATGTCTTTAGAATGCTGCATCAGTTTCCTCAAGATGAGCAGTTGTCAGGACACCAAAGAAAAATCCATCTAAAGAATCTCACGTTGAAGCCGCATAAGCCTTAGTTTGCCGTCTTCTGCCCTGGGACGGACAGACACCTTACAGTGGGTGAAAAGGCATTCAGTTCATAAAGGTTTGTAGTTGTTTATAACACATATAACATCATCAACCTGTTTTAGTATCCATGGCACCCACTCTGGAAGAGCTGAGGGGGTGGGGACAAGGCGTTCCCTGGGCCAGAGCCTTCAGAGGGTCCATGTCCTGCCTGCAAGCTGGCAGCAGGAACTGGAACCCAAATCAAATCAGATATGATGTTTCTCAAGATGCCCTGAGGCAATACTGCCACCATGGAGATTTTAAATTGTTGCCAATAGAACATCCAGTTAGAATACATGGAGGAAGGAATATTTATATAGCAATAAAAAAGATAGATGATCCATCAGTAAACTTAAAAAGATCTATTCAAATGCTACTTGAAAGAAAATTAATGTTACTAAGGGACACCAAAGAACACTTTAAAAAGGAAAAGCTATATCTTTTTCTTGAGAAGGAAGACTCAACATCATAAAGATGTCATTTCTCCCTAGATTTATCTATAAATTTAATGCAGTTCCAGTAGTAAAGATACTGACAGGTTTGGGGGCGGGGGCGGCTAGACAATATGATTCTGAAATTCATGTTAGAAAATAAACAAGCAGAGGGGTGCCTGGCTGGCTCAGTTGGGAGAGCATGCGACTCTTGATTTCAGGGTAGATCGTTTGGGCCTCACATTGGGTGTAGAGATTACTTAAAAAATAAAATCTTTGAAAGGAGAAGAAACAAGCAGAAGTTAGGCAAATTCTGAAAAGGAAGAGAAGAAAGAGAGTGACTGGCTCTACCAGATATTAAAACACTATATTAAGCCGCAGTAATTTAAACAATGTGGTACTTACACATCAAGAGACAGATCAATAAATAGACAACTCAGAAATAAAGCTAATATATTCAGAAATCTAGTATAGAATAAATGTGGCATTTAAAAGCAGTGGGTAACAAGATTACTCAGCAAACATTGTTGGAATAACTTGAAAGTTATCAAGTTAAATTGGATCCATATCTCGCACTAATCAATCAAAATTACATCAAAAATTCTTTGGATGGATCAAAACCAAAACAGTAATAGAAGAAAACATAGGGTATTTTGTTTTATGAATTTTTTAATGTTTTTATTTATTTCTGAGAGAGAGAGACAGCGTGAGCAGGGGAGGGTCAGAAAGAGAGGGAGATACAGAATCTGAAGCAGGCTCCAGGCTCTGAGCTAGCTGTCAGCACAGAGCCCGACACGGGGCTCGAGCCCGCGAACCATGAGATCATGACCTGAGCTGAAGTCGGACGCTTAACCGACTGTGCCACCCAGGTACCCTGGGTATTTTGTTTTATAATCTTGGACTAAGGAATAGTCTAAGAATGACATGCCCCAGTCATAAAATTTTTAAAAATTGATAAATTAGACTGCCAAACATTTCTCCATGGAAAAACCCTTCCTATATTCAGAAGGCAAAAAAACAAATTGAGAAAAAATACTGGTAATTCATACCACAGGCATAGAACTAATTACCTTATAATAAAAACTTCCACATATCAGTAAGGAAAAAAACAACAATTCTATAGCAAAATAAGTAATAGACATGAAAGAAAGAAAATACAAATGACCTCTAAACCTCATGCATTTTAAACAACAAAAATTCAGCTGAGTAAAGTTCAAGATCAAATTGGCTTTATTCAATGATTCATGAGTCAGGCAGCATCCTATCGAACAATAGAAAGGAGGTCTGCTGAACTGTAGAAAAGGAGACGTTTTTTAAGTTTTTATTTAAATTCAGTTTAGTTAACATACAAGTTAATATTAGTAATATTAGTTTTAGGTGTACAATAGAGTGATTCAACACTTCCATACAAAACCTGGTGCTCATCACAATGATCAATTTAATCTCCATCACCTGTTTAACTCACCCAACCCCCCCCCCCCACCCCACCCCACCCCCACCTTCCCTCTGGTAACCATCAGTTTGTTCTCTATAGTTAAGAATCTGTTTCTTGGTTTTCCCCCCCTTCCTTTTTTGTCCCTTTGCTCATTTGTTTTGTCTCTTAAATTCCACGTATGAGTAAAATCATGCGGTATTTCTCTTTCTCTGATTATTTCACTTAGCATAATACTCTCTAGCTCCATCTGTGTTGTTGCAAATGGCAAGATTTCATTCTTTTTGATGGCTGAGTAATATTCCAGTGTGTGTGTGTGTGTGTGTGTGTGTGTGTGTGTGTAACATATATTGTGAGAAAGTTGAAATGTTTCCCATCTGTGAAATGTTTCCATCTGTGAAATGGGAATAATTATAGTAATTACCTCCTGGGGGTTTTCTGAGGCTAAAGAAGTGATACATGAAAAATGTTATGACAGGGGTGCTTGGGTGGCTCAGTCCGTTAAATGTCCAACTCTTCCTTTCGGCTCAGGTCATGATCTCACAGTTGTAAGATCGAGCTCTGTGTCAGGCTCCCTCTGCCTCTTCCCCACTTGCGTGCACGCACACATGAGCACGCACATTTTCTCTCTCTCTCTTTCTCAGAAAAGGAAAAAAAGAAAAAAGAAAAATGCTAGGACGTCTGGCATATAGTAAATGCATGAAGGCACCTTGCATGTGCCTGGAAGAGAGTGTGCTTGACAGCTTACTGGCTGTGCAGGATAAGTACAGGGTTCTAGACCTCTGATTTCCCAAGCTTGACACCTGGGAAGCTATGTCTGCATTTCACTGTCACAAAGTCATCTCCTTTTATCTCAGAAGATCCATACAAAACAAATACCTCAAATCCTCTTCTGCTGTTATTTTCTTTCTTTCCCAAAGCCTTTTATACCCAAGAATTTCAGATTTCTGTTGATTTGCACAGGATTCTCTAGACCTGAATTCTTCTGGAAAATTCCATTAAGGTTCCAAATATACTAATCTATAATTATGGCTCAATTGGGCTCACATTAAGGGTTCAGCATACACATTTTGCACTGTGCCATGGCTGTTCCACCCCAGGACCTTTCAGTGAAACCATCCCACCCACGCACCACATTCCTGCCAGACCTTAAAAGCAAGCTATAAATGGTAGTTGATACCTTAGGCAATCCCTCAAGGCCAGGCGATTTCCATTGCTATCTGATCTGCCTACCAAAACAATCTGCCTCCTGGGTCTAAACTCCTGGCTCTGTTCCCAGAATTTGATCACTGCCTCTGGCCCCTTCCGGGTTTTTGCATCTCGTCTCTCCTCTGGATTTTAGACCATAGAACTCCTGAACAATTTTTGATTTGCATAACCATTCTAGTAGCTAAGGACCATACCATTGTTCCTCCATTGAAGGGGGCTCAGATAAGGCTGGCCCCTAACATAATTGGTAACAAGATGCAAGTATTCTTATTAAGAAGATACAAGTGCATTCCCACTCCCATCAGAGTTCCTGCCCAGACTTGATGCTTCTTTTCTCCCCTGGGTACTATCCATAATGCTTTATTCTCAGTTGACCATCATCCGTACACTCAAGACACCAGCTGATAAGATTTAAGAATGAATCTAATACCCCTTTCACCATAGATTTTCCAAGGAGTTCTGAAAAACACCAATGCCTCCAAGACCCTGTGGAAAAGTTTAATTGTATCTGTATTGCATCCTCTTCCCCAACATTTTCTTGGGTCCTATCGCCCAAACTCCATCCATATGGCTACCATGTTTCACATGATTCACTTTCTTGACTACAGTTGATTGGTTCACCGGACACAGGCCAACCCCACCCAGAGTCTTTCTCTGGGAGTTTTCTTTAACAAATTAAAGAATAATTACTGGTCTTGATGGTAGTGGTTACTATAGGACAAAAATGCAGGACCTATACTAAGCCCTTTTTACCACCTGTGTCAGTTCAGGTCTTCTGAAAAGCAGATAACCAGGATGGGATTAGACATGGAAGAAACTTAATTAAATTTTTTAATGTTTTTTCATTTTTGAAAGAGAAAGAGACAGAGCATGGGTGGGGGAGGGGCAGAGACAGAGGGAGGCAAATAATCCAAAGCAGACTCCAGATTCTGAGCTGCCAGCAGAGTCTGATGCGGGGCTGGAATTCACGAGCCGTGAGATCATGACCTGAGCTGAAATCGGACACTTAACTGACTGAACCACCCAGACACACTTTTAAATTTTTTTTCAAAGTTATTTATTTATTTTGAGAGAGAGAATATGAGCTTGAGCTGGGGAGGGGTAGAAAGAGGGGGAGAGAAAGAATCCCAAGCAAGCTCTGCATAATGCAGAGAATGATATGGGGCTCCAACCCCTGTGTGGGGCCCTGACACAGGGCTCGATCTCACAACCATGAGATCATGACCTGAGCTGAAATCAAGAGACGCTTAACTCACTGAGCCACTCAGGCGCCCCATGGAAGAGATTTCTGAAAGAAACACCTGTGAAGTATAAAGGGGAGGGAGCAGGAGTAGGGCAGGGGAGGCTCAGACTACCATGCAAGACTGATAATTATGAAAAGGGAGCGGGAAGGAAGCAGATTTGTTAGGAAGAGTCTCAGTTCTAAGCACGGTTCTAAAAAAGCTTGGCCAGGCCTGTGGGGAGTTGTCAAGCCAAAATTGCCCATTAGAGACATGGACTAGCATTAGCCTACCCTCCGCACCCCCCACCCCCCCACCCCCCCCTGACCCCCCGCCGTCCCTGCCACTATGCTCATTTATTCACTGGGAATAGTCTGGGAGAAGCATGGCCTCAGCAAAATGCTATTGTGCATCCACAGGATTGAGCCAGGCCCTTCAGTCAATTCTGCTCTCATAGCAAACTCTCTTGAAGGAGTCTATTACCCCAGTATTCTGAGAAGCAGACGCTAAAACAGTATTAAATGTGCAACGATTTTATTGGGTCAATCACAGTGAGAGAAAATGGAAAGGAATCCAGGAAGGTGGAGAGAATCATCAGACTGTAATGCAAGTCTGACTCCAGGTGACAGAGGAAAGTAGCTTCCAAGACTACCAACCAATCCAAGGAAAGTTTGACAAGGCATTTGGGGAGTCCTCAAGTCAAAACCAATCATCAAGGGGTCCTGATCTTCCCAGGAGGACCCTAACACACTCAGTCACTCCCACGGAGCAACCCAAGGGGATCGTAACCTCAGGGCAAATAGAAGCAATGAATTCTAACAGCTGGGCCTTTGGTCAGTGGCCTCTCTAGAGTGTCTCAGGCTCATGCTCCTGATCACCTCAAGATCTGAGTGATGTATTTACATAGCCTCCAGCACCTCCTTACAGGGAGAAAGCTGGTTGGCATTAAGAATGACATCAACACAATTGAGGAAAAGGATATAAAGATAATCCTGGTACTGAGCCTCTGATGCTACTTCTTCCTGAAATCCAGATTTCCTTGCTCTTTCACATAATTTGGCTGTTCACCTTTTCCTTGGTGAGCCAGTAAGTTCCTCTTTTGGCTTACACTAATTTCAGATGGGTTTCTGTCACTTGCAACCAAAAGAATCCTGACTAATACAGACCTAAAGTAGACAAACTTGAATGGTGAAATTTCAGCATTGGGGCTAGTCATGAGGGGGAAATGTTTCTGGTGACAGAATTCAAATCAAGCCAGCTCACAGGGCCTACAGACAAGGAACATCCAAACAAATGAGACTGATGCGGGTATTCCCTATAAAAATTGTCAATTTGAATCGAATTTGATGGATAAATGGCTGCTTCTTTACCAAACTATGAATTCCTTAAGAGCAGGAACATGCATTATATCTCTGATGCCTGAGCATAGTGGTACCAGGCATAGAAGGCTTAATAAGTAAGTGTTGGAAAAATGAGACAGAGGCCCCTACTTTCAATAAGCTCCTGCTCTAGCAGCAGGAATAGACATATAAATCCCAATACAATAACTACTGTAATAGAATTATATGCAAGGTGCTATGGAATCAAAGAGCAAAGAACATTCAATTTTGCCATAAGGGGTCAGGAACTATTTTACGGTCAAGCTGGACTTTAAGGGATAAATAAGAAGGAAGAAAAGAAGGAAGAAAAATCTTGCTAGGCAGAAGAAAGAGCATCTATCTACACAGAGATGATGACATAAAAGTATGAGAAACTTTCAGAAACAGCAAATAGACTTTAACTCCACCCTGAGTTCTGTTCTTAAAAAACAGAGTTGTACTTTTGAGTGAGTATCCAACACTTAGAAATGGCCTGGAATATAGTAATAATTCAATGCTTTTTTTTTTTCAAAGTTTTTCCCCCTACTTTATTAAGTTATGATTGGCATATAACATTGTGTGGGGTTAAGCAACATGTCGTCTGGATATGCTTATATTTTGCAAAATTATTTTTTTATAATTTTATTTATTTTATTTATTTATTCTTTAATGTTTTATATATTTCTGAGAGAGAGAGACAGCATGAGCAGGGGAGGGTCAGAGAGAGAGGGAGACACAGAATCCGAAGCAAGCTCTAGGCTCCAAGCTAGCTGTCAGCACAGAGCCCAATGCGGGGCTCGAACCCTCGAACTGTGAGATCATGACCTGAGCCGAAGTTGGCCACTTAACCGACTGAGCCACCCAGGCACCCCTATATTGCAAAATCATTATCATCATAGCATTTGCTAACACCTGCGTCACACCACATAATTACCACTTCTTTTTTGTGTGTGTGGTGGAACATTTAATATCTACTCTTTTAGAACTTGCAAGTATATAATACAGTATAATTAACTATAACCATTGCACTGTTCAATGCATTTTTTAGTACTATTTCTAAGTGGCTGGAGCATGGTGTTGTATGAAGTATGGCTGGAGGGAATAACACTGGACAAGCAAGTTGAAACCAAGTGGTAATAAATAATAATAAAATTAAATTTAAAATTAACTGTAAGATAATGATAATGATAATAAATAGTCACAACAATAGAAAACACTAATTATGTGATTGATGTGTGCCAGGTCCATGCTAAAAACTTCACATGCCTTATCTCATATAATCTTTTCAACAACCTTTTGAAATCAGCACTATTATAATCTCTTTTTTAAAAATTTCTTACCACTGAAAATATTGATGCTCAGAAAGTGGAATGGCTTCACCAAAGTCAAACAGGAAGGGTGGGGCAGACGTGGGATTCAAATGCGGCTAATTCCAGAGGCAGACCTCTTTACCACAATCCTGCCTCCCTTGACAAGGAGTATTAATTTGATTCTAAGGCAATGGGGACCCATCACAGCCATCTAAGATCTGTGTGATGCCCTCAATCTACACTGCGTCAATGACCCCTTTCTTTACTTCTCTGGTATGCAGAGTCTAAGAAACGGGGTTGATGTATGACCAGTGATGTGACCACTGGGATAGGAGAAGCCAAATGAAAAACAGAAATGAGATTGGGGGTAGATGCCAGGAAATGGTCTTAAAGCTACTCTTCACCTAAGTACAGAGAGCTTGTCATTCTCTAGGCCCTGTGGTTAACACTTTCATTGCATCCCTGTGTCCCGTCTCTCTGTACACAATCCCACCAAGCGCAAGAGGATTCTGGAAGCTCAGAGAAGTGTAGGGTCTTGCCCTGAGGTTGCTTAGCTAGTTAGCAGAAAAGCAAGGATTCTAACCCAGGTACTTCTGACTCTTAAACCCATATTTTTTTCATAGCACAAGATTGTTTATCTCCAGTTTTTATTTTAATCAACTCATTCTTCTTTCCCATCATGGCCACATAACAACAGTGAACAACTCTGTCCACGGGTTGAGGGATTATGTCAAACCTTGGTTTTATCATCTACATAAATGCCTGCTAGTGGTCAGGGCCTTGCCTACTTTATTGGGCTTTTTGCTTTGATGAGCTGTATGGATAGGTCTGTCATGTAGGTTTATCACACAGATAGGTCTGTGCCAAGCTAAGCCACAATCCAAGATAAGCTGCTTTATGAAGGATTTCACCTGTGAGATTAATTGAAGAAATTCCCAAACATTAATATCTCTCACTAAGATTCCTCAGAGGAGGAATCACCTTCTTCCCTAAATCTGTGTCATTGGTGAAATAGCTCTCATTATCTCTTTTTTAAAATCTGAAGCTCTGTTTAAATATGTTCTTTAGAGTTATGCTCTGATAAACTTAGGTCTATAATTGAAAGCTCTCCAGCTTAAAAAAAATTGGTAACAACTTCTAAACTAGCTGTCAGAAAATGTGGTAATTGGAGAAAAAATTAGTCTGAAGCATCAGTGCAATCACACCATTATGTAAACTGTTTCTCCTTCTGCTTCAGCCAGAGGTGACAAAGGACTCCTCTGGGAAAAGGAATGTGCCAGAGACTTCTCTGGCCAAGCAAGAATGCTAAGAAGGACAACTGAGGCTGTTCCACTAATTATCCCTAACAGGAGGGGAATGTGAACCACAGAAGCCGATGGGAAGTGAGAAGTTTCTCTAAGGATGCTCAACGTCAGTCTTATTGGAAGCATGTCCAGTATAGAGAAGCTCTAGGAGGATTTAATGCTAGAATAGATTCAGGGTGTTTCAAAAATATCATCTACCCAGCAGCCAAATCAATTTTCAGTTAAGGCTCTTCCTCTCTTGCCCCACCTGACAGCAACTCACGTTAAAAGCTGAAGCTGGGAGGGGTGACTGGGTGGCTCAGTCAGTTGAGCATCTGACTCCTGATTTCAGCTCAGGTCATGATCCCAGGGTCATGGGATCGAGCCCCACATCAGTAACATGGAACCTGCTTGGGACTCCCTCTCTCTTTCTGTCTCTCTCTCTCTCCCTCTACCCCTCTCCCCAGCGTGCTCACACACTTTCCCTATCTATCTAATAAAACAAACAAATCATTGGGAAAAAAAAAAAAAAAAGCTGAAGCCAGGTAGTAGGAGTGAAAAGCCTTGCTCAGGGTCAGAAAATAAGAAAGTGTCAGAATCAGGACTTTTTCTCCAAGCTTTTTGTAGCTCTACTCCATATCTATATTGTCTTTATAGGTGATCTTAGTAAGAGAAATCAGATCTGCTTAATGCTGTCTTTAGTCAAAACAAACTATCATTAACTCTAAGAGTCTCTACATCAGTTCTTCAACAAAATAATTTGAGAGATTTCTCATTCAGCGCCTCAGCCGAATGTTTTTCATTTTTTCCTTATTCCTCTTCTTTTGAGCCTCAAGACTCACCTCAGTCTAACCTTGTAGCTCCTCTTGCTTCCCTCTCCCCAGTTAAAACCTCTCTCAGTGAAAGGGTGTGCACACACCTACCCACACTGGAATGCTTGAGCAACTGCATTCTAACAAGGACATAAGAATGGCTGAACAGGGTGACTGGGCAGCTCAGTCGATTGAGCATCCGACTTTTGGTTTCTGCTCAGGCCATGATCTCACAGTTTGTGAGTTCGAGCCCCACCTTGGACTCTGCACTGACAGCATGGGGTTTGCTTGGGATTCTGTCTCCCAGTCTCCCTGCTACTCTCTCACACACACAAAAATAAATAAATAAACATTGAAAAAAAGAATGGCCCAACTTAGAAGAATTAACATTTAGTGTTAGAACCTCAGAGACCACCTAATGGGAGGAAGCATATCTTGGGGAAAACAGTCTTCCAGGGCTCTCAAAGTCATTCCAATAGGGAACCACTTATATGCATTATAAATCAGATCCATTTCACTAACTTCATAGATTTGGCCAGTTTCAGTAAAAAGCAGTGTGGTGCATCATCAGAAACCACACCAGACCAGCAATTACCTGAACTTTGCTTTCCTCATATGTAAACCTTAGAAGATGTACCTTATATTCTCTTGCTTAACATTCTAGAATTCAGGGGTAGATTTTTAAGGGTCATAGCTCTGCAAGCAGTCAGATCTGGATGAGGGTCTATCACTTATCATCTGAGAGAATTTGACAAGCCACTGACTGTCCCTAAGCCTTATTTTCTCCATCTATAGAATGCAAATTAAAAGTGCTTGCCTCAGTATTATGGGAAGTGAAACAAGTCAGAGAAAAACAAATACTGTGTGATTTCACTTATACGTGGCATTTTTAAAAACAAAACAAACAAAACAAAATTCACAGTTACAGAGAAAAGAAGGAGGAAGAAGGGGGGGGGGGGGGGGGGGGGGGGGAGAGGAAAAAAAAAGTGAAAGAGATTAAGAAGTAAAAACTTCCAGGTATAAAATAAATAAGTCATGGGGATGTAACGTACACCATGATGACCATAGTCAGTAACACTGTACTGCAGATTTGAAAGTTGCTAAGCAAGAAATCTTAAAAATTCTCATCATAGGAAAAAACTTTTGTCACTTTGTATGGTGACAGACACGAACTAGACTTATTAAGCGGTGATCATTTCTCAGTGTGTACAAATGTTCACCATTATGTTGTACACCTGAAACTAGCAGAATGCTAAATGTCAACTATACTTCAATTAAAATAGTATAAAGTAAATGTATGTATCTCAGGGTGCTGTGAGAAATTCAACAAGCTGTGCGGTACATGAAAGGGCTCAATAAGTATTAGCTTTGATCATCATTGCTTCCTGTTACAGGATGATCAGTTCTCCCTCAGCTAGCAGCCTGTCACCAGATAGTTGGCTATTCTTTCAAGACAGCTTGGGGGTGAACCTTCCTTTAGTTTTACTGAATTCTCCAACCTAACTTCAGAGAGCAATTTATGTCTAAAACAATTACAAGTCTATTGAGAAGAAGGAAAATTATTTCTTTCTTAAACAAATGTAGCTTTAATAATCTAATTTCTCACCCTAGCACTTATGAGTCACTGAAATTAATTGGGTTCAGTATTGAAAGAAGCACATTATCCCCCTTATGTTTTCATAATCAGCTCCCTGGAAACTATTTTTAAACAGAAATCACTGTGTCACACCTGGTCAACATTACACCATGATTAGTTCTTAAATTAACAAGAAAGAAAAAATATGGGAATCGTGGGAATATTGTTGGGATTCTAACAGCTGAATAGTTTGTAGCAATTTAGCATGGATCACACCCAAGAAACTATTAGACAGAAAAGTATATATTTTATTCATCATCGAAAGTTAAAGATGTTTATCATATTTTAAAATACCTCCTTACTTTCCTGGGCTCCTTACAGCATCATTGATTTCTTTTCTCCCCTCTCTCTTTAATGCACAAGTAAATGCAGGCTCCTTATAAGAAATGTAGATCAGAAAAAAAAAAAAATCCGCCAAACGCTGCCATCTAGTTACGCAAACCAGAAACTTAGAATACATCCTTGATTTTACCACATGTCAGAACCATTGCCTAATCTTGTCAATTCCATCTCCTTCAGAGGAGCTGGAACCTCACCATCCTACTGCCAGTAACCTAGGTCAATTCCTCATCTTATCTGACTTAGATCCTTGCTACTCCAAATGTCATCCTAGACCAGCAGGATCGGCATCAATTGAGAACTTGTTAGAAATGCAGAATTGCAGCCGCCCACCCCACCCCCCAGCCCTCCTCACCAAGACCTACAGAATCAGGATCTGCATTTCAATAAGATCCCTAGGTAATTCATATATACTTTAGAGTTTGAAAAGCAATGCACTAGACCAGCTCAGGAGTGGAGCCTTGGATTCTGCATTTCTTTCTTTTCTTTTCTTTTTTGAAGTAGGCCCCATGCTGAACATTGGACTTGAACTCATGACCCTGAGATCAAGAGTTGCAAGCTCTACTGACTGAGCCAGCCAGACACCCCAGATTCTGCATTTCTAACAAGCTCCCAGGTGATGCCTGATGTGGCTCTTCCATAGACACACTCTGAGAGGCTCCTCATTTGTTTCTCTATCCCCAGCCTAAAACAATTGGAAGAAGTTCAAGTCCCAACAAAAGGATCTTTCTAACATGCATTGGATAATGCCACTTCCCTGCTTAAAACCCTTCAGTGGTCCCTAACGTGGACACTTGTTTTAGTAGCAGTGGTAATGATAGTAGTAGTTGTTGTTGTTGCTGTTGACTTGGATTTGCATAGCTTTGGAGGGGCAGTTTGGTTGACCCCCTTCCTAGTTTGGGAAGTCTCCTTCTCTCTAACACTTGGTAGAAGACAAGGGTGTCCTCCTAATGTAGAAGCTGAAAAGCCCAGATACCTTCTCTGTCTGAGACTTTCTGGCTACTAGAGGACTGGGAACGTGACCTAGATTTGGCCAAGCTGATGTACCAATTTGGGATTTTGAATGCGGAGTTGGTGACGAAAAGAAACAAACACAGAGTCGCAGCCCCAACACCCAGTTTCTAGGGGTGGAAGTGGCAGGTGTATCCAGGGCTGCAGGTGTAGCCTGTGCAACCTGGATGGCCCAGTGTCCAGCAGAGAGAGTGGCAGTGTCCCCAGCAGTCGGGTTCCAAGGTTGATTTTGCCTGTGATTCTGACTACATAATTTCCTTCGGTTCCTGTCCAGTTCCCAATCCCGGATCCCTAGCTTGCTGGCATTCAGTAAACTGCACAATGTCCTATCCCTACACAACTTTTTTCTTGCTCATATAATCCAGAGTTGGTTTCTGTTGTTTGCAACTAAGACCCCTGATGGTAAGGCTAACCAGTCTTGAAAGTCAGGTCTAAAGTCCTCAAACCAGCCTTCTGCATTTTTCTCTTATTTAAGGTAATGGTATCTATTGAAACACATCAACTCTCAAATCTCAGTTTAACACAATATATTATTTCTTGTGTACATGTACTCCAACATATATGTTCCTGATTGATAGGTGGTTCTTTAAAAAACCAAGTTCTTTCTACCTTGAGAATCTGCCACCTTCAGCATGGCTTCAAGATGCTAGTCTGTATCAGGCTGGTAAAGTGAGAAAAAATGTTTCTGTCTTAGGTGGCTCAGTTGGTTAAGCATCCTACTCTTGATCTCAGATCAGCTCTTGTTCTCAGGGTGGAGAGCTCAAGCTCCACATTTGACTCCACATTGGGCATGAAGACCGCTTTTAGTATATATTTTTGATGTTTATTTATTTTTGAGAGAGAAAGAAAAAGACAGAGAGCGTGGGGGAGGGGCAGAGAGACAGGAAGACACAGAATTTGAAGCAGGCTCCAAGGTCTGAGCTGTCAGCACAGATGCCAACACAGGGTGTGAACCCACAGCTGTGAGATCATGACCAGAGCCAAAGTCAGGTGCTTAGCCAACTGAGCCACCCAGACACCCCAGTTTACTTTTTAAAAAATGTAGCAATCTTTATCTGTGATTACAATTAGGCATAAGAGCAGTTAGGACAAGCCTTTGGGGCTGGTGGCTGGGTGAAGAAGGGTATTAGAAGGTAGGGCAGGATATCTGGAAGCATATGGTAGAAATCTGACCATCTCAGTCAAGGGTTCTGTAAGTCACAACAGATTTCTTCTCTAAACCATTTTAAGCTGGCTAAAAGAAAGAAATTTATTATGAGAATAGTGTGATAAACACGTATTGTATTTATTGCCCCATTTCCAGTCCCCTTTCCTCTGATGAGTATTTCTTTGGGGAGCCACTTTTCCCCTCTCAGTCTACGAGACTTGACTCCAACCCTTGGAATCCCATTTGGACAATTATGCATTCCATCTCCTTGAACATAGTGTTAGCCTCAGAGTTGGGCAATGCCAGCCAATGACTCAACGGTGAGACCTTTCTTAGAACTTTTGGGAAAGAGATACTCTCTGCAAAGACGAAAGCAACGCACTAGTTCTGTGCCTGGGGATTCTGGCAGCCATCTTTGTACCTTGGAAAGAGCCTGCTTGAAGCTGACACCAACACAGAAGAAAGCAGATCCAAAAAACAGAGACAGATTCCTGACAACACTGAGCATATTGAATCAAGGTATGGCTGAAGCCAGTGTTTCTCAGACTCAGTGGGTGATTTTTCATTTAAGCCAGTAGGAGGCAGATTTCTATCATTTACATCCTAGTCGTGACTAACACAGCCAAGAAGTCTAACTGGGGAATCCGGGGAGTCTCTCTCATCTTCTCTTTCTCCACAGCTTCATTCTCCTGTTTCTGTCTTTGTGTCTGCTTCCCTCTCTGTCTACAGAATCTCTGCCTTCGTGTGTACCTAACCATCAATGGCTACTCCGTAGCTCCCAAGTTTACATGTCTTCATTTTCCAGCAGAGAGTATCAAGCATCTCAAATCCAATTCTCAATTTCTGGGAGAGAGAATCTAAGTGTGATTCAACCTGGGTCAGGTATCGAATCCTGATCTGATGAGCTGAGAGGCTCAGGGGGCTTTGGCAATCTACAAAACTTTCTTGGACCTCAATTTCTTCACCAGTAAAATGAGGGTAATAGCAGAACCTGCCTCATACATTTGTTGGAGAACTAAATGAGATCACACATGTAAAGTTCTAAGCCTAGTATCCTGTGTGTAGTAAATACAGAATAAATATAAGCTGTGAAAATAGTACTTCACTGGTAATGAGGGTGCTCCTCCTCTGTCATTGGTGTCAACTTGTAATGGTAGCATTTGAGGCGTTACCTTATTGAATCCTCACTATTTGCCCCTTGAGATAGGTATTATTATTTTTCCTTTTCCATAAATGAGAACATAGGCGCTCAAAGGGGCTAAGTATGTTGTCAGAGTTCTCAGAGCAAGTAGGGGACAGAACCATAATATGAATCCACATTTGTTGGATTCCAATCCCCTATTCTTTCTGTTGGGCCATGCCTATTTCTACAGTGTCCAGACTCACCAACAGTCTCACTGGCTAAACGAAATCCATTGCTTTTGTGACTGTAGCCATCAATCTCACTTCTCAAACAACTGGTACAAGCCTCAGGTCACCTGATGGAACAAAGGGTAATTATAGGGGATCTGAGCATAGGAGCTAAATTCTAGAAAGAAAGAAGAGTCTAGGTATTTAGGAGTTGGCCTTTAGGCTTTGGTCTGAGGGAGCAATTGATGCTCAGAGGGAAGTCATGCTAAAAGATAGCTCTCCCCATTCTCATGGACTGGATTATCCTCCCCAAATTCACATGTTGAAGCTCTAGCTTCCAATGTGATGGTGTTTGGCGATGGGGCCTTTGGGAGATAATTAGGTTCAGGTGAAGTCACAAAATTCCTTCATGATAGGCTGAGTTCCTTTATAAAAACAGACACCAGAGCACCTGCTTGTTCTCTCCATCACGTGAGGACACAGTGAGCATGCTGCCATCTGCAAGCTAGGAAGAGAGCCCTCACCAGAACCCGACCATGCTAGCACCCTGATCTCAGACTTCCAGCCTCCAGAACTGTGAGAAAATAGATTTCTCTTATTGAAGCTACCCAGTCTATGATATTTTGTTATGGTAGCCTGAACTAGGACAGATTTTGAATTGTGATAGTTAATTTTATGTGTCAACTTTACTGCATGGCAGGGTATCCAGATATTTGGTTAAATGTTATTTCTAGGTGTGTCTGTGAGGTTATTTCTGAGATTAACATTTGAATAAACAGAGTGGATAAAGCAGATTGCCCTCCTCAGTATGGGGGAGGCCTCATTCAATCCACTGAAGGCCTGAATAGATTAAATTTTGAGTAAAAAATGCATTCTTTCTCTCTGCCTGACTGTCTTTGAGTTGGGACAGTGGTCTTCTCCTGCCTTCATACTTGGACATGGACTGGAATGTACACCATTGAGTCTCCTGGATCTCCAGGAGATCTTGGGTTTCAAGGCTCCAGGACCGTGGGAAATAAAATTCTGTTATGTAAGCCACCCAGTCTGTGGTATTTTGTTATGGCAAAAGCTAAGACACATATCCGAGTCCAGATAAGTACCCAGGCCACACACCTAAGCTATGACATTTACCAAGTCCAGAACACCTTTGGAAGCTCCTTTTCCCCAGATTTGCTTAAATGTGTGTACAGGGAGGGGGTGGGGGAGATAAGAGATTTCATAGCAGCATCTCTAAGGGCATCCCTCTATCCCATGTCCATCACAGTGTGCAGGAAAGGCATAAGCCAGCTCCCAAGGAAACAAGTTTTATGGCCTGAAGTCCATGTGGACAATCTACCCCATGCAAGGCTGGGATGAGATATAGGGCCTCTTCTTCCTCCGTTCATTTGTCATTGTTTTAGTCCAATCCTTCCTCAATGTCTGTCTCAGATTCTTATAATCTCCCCTTAATTTGTCTAAGTGCCACCTATCTCTTCTCTCCCATCCATCCCTTACCATGCAGCTAGAAAAATCTTATCTGATCTTGTTCCTTCATTTCTCTGTGATTAAAAACATGGGCTTTGGAGCCCAACTGCCTGGATTCACATCTCTGCTCTGCTATTTGCAGCTATGTTGTTTTAGTAAGTTACTCAGTTTTATCATTTGTAAAATGGGGTTTGTGGTGTGTTAGATGGTGACCCCCAAAAAGATATGTATGTCCACATCCTAATCCCCAGAACCTGTGAACATAATCTTATTTGGGGGGAAAAAAAGTCTTCATAGACATCATTAAGTTAAGGATCTTGGGGAAAGATCATCTTGGATTACCCACTAGGCCCTAAATCTGGTAACAACTGTCAAAAATCAGTCGGCTATAAAAATAAGGGTTTGTTTTGAGATTCTCAATTCTATTCCATTGATCCTTATGCCTATCCTGCGTAAATCATTTTTAATTAAGATATAACTTACATACCATAGAATCAACCTTTTCAAAGTACATAATCCAGTGGCCTTTAGTATATTCATAAAATTGTACAATCATCACCAGTGTCTACAGGCATATCTCAAAGATAACGTGGGTTTGGTTCCACACCAACACATCGAAGCAAATTACCACAATAAAGTGAGTCAAATGAATTTGTTGGTTTCCCAGCGCATATAAAAGTTATGTTTACATTGTACTATATTCAGTGTGCAATAGCATTATGTCTTTAAAAAACAATGCACAAGCTTTAAAGTATTTAAAAATACTTTATTGCTAAAAAGTGTTAAATATTGGGATGCCTGGGTAGCTCAGTCTGCTGAGTGTCAGACTTCCCCTTAAGTCATGATCTCTCGGTCTGCGAGTTTGAGACCTGCATCAGGCTCTGTGCTGACAGCTCAGAGCCTGGAGCCTGCTTTGGATTCTGTGTATGTCTCTCTCTCTGCTCCTCCCCTCCTGTGCTCTGTCCCTTTCTCTCTCAAAAATAAATAAACATTAAAGAAAAAAATTTTAAGTGCTAAGAATCATCTGAGCTTTCAGCAAATTGTAGTCTTTTTGCTGCTAGAGGGTCTTACTTTGATGTTGATGGCTGCTGACTGATCAGGGTGGTAGATGTTCAAGGTTGAAGTGGCTGTAGCAATTTCTTAAAATAAGGCAACAATTAAGTTTGTTGCATCAAATGACTCTCCCTTTCATACATGATTTCTCTATAGCATGCAATGCTGTTTGATAGCATTTTATATTCAGAGTAGAATTTCTTTCAAACCCTTCCAGTGCTTTATCCACAAACTTGATGTAATATTCTAAGTCCTTTGTTGCCATTTCAACAAGCTTCACAACATCTTCACCAGGAGTACATTTCATTTCACAAAACCACCTTTCTCCTCCATGAGAAGAAATTCTTCATCCATTATAGTTGTATCATGAGATTGCAGAATTCAAGTATAACATTAATGAAAGAGTTTGAACTATTGTGAGAAAAAACAAACTATAATACAAGACATGAAGTGAGCAAATGTTGTTGTAAAAATGGCACCAATAGTCTTGCTCCGCACACAGGCTTGCCAGAAACTTTCAATTTGTAAAAAGAAACCCAATAAATGTAATAAAGCGAAGTGCAATAAAATGAGGTACACCTGTAATTCTATAAAACTTTTTTGATCCTTTCTTTCCAGACAGGAGTTTTGGGTAATGGATGGGCTTTAATTTCTCATTTTGTTTTGCCCCGGTAGTTAGGTGAGCATTTCATCTTAGTTTGTCCAGGAACTTCATAGTTTTAAAGCTGAAAGTCTCACATCCCAGAACCCCCGCAGTTCTGGGCAAACTAGGAGGGTCATTCCCCTCCCCTATAAGAAGCATCATCAATGTCCTGCCCATATTCCTTAGCACTTGGATATTCCCAGCCACCTTCCCACTGCTAGCTCCTTCATCTAAAGACTTCCTCCGGGGACACCTGAGAGGCTCAGTTGGTTAAGCATCTGACTGTTGATTTTGGCTCAGGTCATGATCTCAAGGTCGTTAGATCCAGCCCCATGTCTTGGCTCTGTTCTGGGCATGGCACCTGTTTAAAATCCATTCTCTTGGGGCACCTGGGTGGCTCAGTTGGTCAAGCATCTGACTCTCTCTTTTTTTTTTTTTTAATGTTTTTTATTTACTTTTGAGAGAGAGGGAGACAGAGTGCCGGGGGCGGGGTGGGGGGGGGGGTGGAGGGCAAAGAGAGAGGGAGACACAGAATCTGAAGTAGGTTCCAGGCTTTGAGCTGTCAGCACAGAGCCCGTCACAGGGCTCAAACTCAGACCGTAAGATCATGACCTGAGCTGAAGTCAGCCACTTAACTGACTGAGCCATCCAGGTGCCCCAAGCATCTGACTCTGGGTCTCAGCTCAGGTCACGATCTCAAGGTTTGTGATATCAAGTCCCATATCGGGCTCTGCACTGACAGCACAGAGCCTGCTTAGGATTCTCTCTCTCCTTCTCTCTCTGTGCCCCTCCATGCTCTTTCTCTCAAAAATAAACTTTAAAAAAATTCTGTCTCTCCCTCTCCCTCTGCCCTTCCCTTGCTCACATGCAAAAAAACCCAAAACAAAACAAAACAAAAAAACTTTCTCCAAAGTTTGCAAGCTCACTCTGAACAAAATATCAGGATGGAGTTAATAAATAATAGAGTTAAATCCTGCTTTATAAGAGCAGCTCTGATGGCAAATGGAACACCAGTACCCCAGCTTCTGTCACTTCTTGGGTGGGATAACTCCAAATGTGAGCATTTTACAGTGGCCTCATTTTTTCCCCAGCAAGATAAGCCCCATTCACCCATAGTGATACTTGGCTTGATAAAATGTGCCCTTTACTGTCTGCTTTCCCTTGGGTCTCACTTCCCCATTCTTCAATCTTTATCTCAGGGTCTGCTTCTGGTCAGATCTAAGACAGCCCCCATTGCCAAATCTTTGAAACAAGCAACTAATGCCTTCTCAAACATATGTAAAGTGCTATGCAAGTGAAACTTCCAATTATTTCTTTCAACCAGATTGCTGCCCATAAAGAGCCTCATGTAGAAATTCTGGAACTGCCACCACTTTGCTGGACAGATCTTGATACCTCTCTTCCCCAACACACTCATTCTCTTACCCAGAGACCACCTTCAGTCTGCAAGCTTCCCCGAAGGCCCAGGGAAGGCCTACCTCAAAGCAGGAAACCTTCTAGTCATGCTGGCTGGGCTCCACCCGATGGCCCAGAAGCAGATCAGCATTTTTTATTTCTGTTTGTTGTCAATGTCAGGTCCTCTTGGCAGTCAGGATCATGACCCTGCCTATCAGTGGTGAGGGCTGTCTGAGGCCTCTGAGAAAAATGGATCACAATTCCCCACAGTATAAATGCAGAGCAAAAGCAGAATTATGAATGTAGGAGTTTGGAGCAAAGTGACCCCAGGAGCAGTGAGATCTGATTGGAGCCATACTCAAAGGAACCCCCACTGCCCAAAAATGTGTTCCCACAGACCACATTACATGTATGAAATCTCACTGATGAGGGAGCATAAGGCAAGCTGATATCCTGTGAATCACCCCCCCTCCTAGGTAGGAGATGCATGATATTCTTCAGGCACTCCAGGCTCCCCAAGAACAAAGGAAAGACAGAAAACAAATGGTTAAACTGGTAGTCTCCATCAGTTTGCCACTATCTCATCAATAGCCTAATCTCCAGGAACTCCCTACTATCTTAATATTGCTTTGCTAGAGAGAAAAACAACCTTAGCTTGACAATACCTAGGCCTCCAGTAATCTGTTAATCCTCTTTAGCATAAAAAAAATCCCTTTAAGAAACTTTCTCTTGATTTTACCTCCCCACAACTCCACAGTATATAAGTAGTCACTCTGCACAACCCCAGTGCAGTTCTTTCTGCCCAGGGGTCCTGTCCCCATGCTTTAATAAATCACCTTTTTGTATCAAAGACCTCTTGAAGAATTCTTTCTTGGCCATTGGCTCTGAATCCCACCAACACCCCAAAGCCCCATCACCACCATTAGAGAGTTGTACCAAACTGTGATTTCCAAAGTCAGTTGCACTAGTACATATCTGTCCCACAAGATCCTATAATGCCTATAATGACATTGGCATTTGTCCATTGAGAAGTGGGGTCCATGTTACCACTCCTTGAAACTGGGTAGACCTTTGGTACTGCCTCAATCAATGAGATGTGGAAGAAACAACACTGCATGAACTCCAAAAATAGTCATAAAAGGCAATATGCATTCTATCTTGTCTCTCTTGGGAGACTTGCCCTGGGAACCCAGTTACCACGTTGAGAGGGAGTTCAGGCCACAGGTGGATGTTCCAGCTGCCAACCAACACCCCCCACCAGATGCGTGAGTGCACGTGTCTTCAGATGATTCTGCTCTAGACTTTGAGTCTTGCAGCTGGGGGCCAACACATCATGAAGCAGAGTAAAGACTTCTCTCTGCCCTGAGTTCCAGATTCACAGAAATTGTGAGAGGTAACAAATAATTATTATTGTATCAAACCACTAAGTTTTAGGATTATTTTTCACATAGCAATAGATTACAAATATAAGAGCGAATTCCTCAGTTGCACTAGAGAACAACCTCTCTAAGTGCAAACACACTCAGATGAGGAAACATGAAGCTAGCTAGTCATTCACACATCAGTATGAATCACTCATACTTGGTACCATTCCCACATCCCTACTGGAAAAGAGGTAAGATTGAAAATCTTAGGAAATGGAAGTTAGCATTAGGACCTAGGAAACTGAAGAAGCTGAAATAGGGGGCATTCTGTAGGAAGAAATCTGGGCTTAAAGCCAACAGGACTGGGTTCTAGTCCTAAGCATGCTCCTTTCTGACAGAATTTCTTCTGGTGTATACAATAGGCTTTGCTACTTAATAGCTGTGTGACCCTGAGCACAGCCTCAGTTACCTTATTTATAAAGCACTCCACAATAATACCTACCTATCTCCCAAGATTGCAACTGACTTTGGAAAACAAAGTAAGACAATTATTATGAAGGCAAATTGTCCATGTAACTTAAGAAAGCTGTGGGATGTGGTGGATCCAAGTGGGACTCAGCAAATCTGAGTTTTAGTTCAGACTCTGCCAGTAATTCACTCTGTATCCTTGGCAAAGTCATTCCTTCCTCCACTGTAGCCCCCACAAGGCTCATGCAAATGTTAATACTCACCTCTAGACCCCAGCATCCCTGGTGTGGGGTCGTCAGCTATTAGTGCTAGCAGAGGGTTTCAGAGTCTCAAAGTCACCAGTCTAGTTAACAATGAAAGGTCAAGGTCAAAGCAAGGTCAAGCAAAGTGCAAAGCCAGTTATCAGATGTGTTTAAGGAGGTGTGAGGTGAGTCCCATTGTCTAAATATATCTTTACAGCTATGAGAGACCAGAGATGCAGCTCATAACTGGTAATGGGACCATCCATTCCCCTTCATGTATATTTATTAGACATAATATATAATATTACAAATATATATTAATATATCAATACGTTATATATATAACATATATTATAGATATATAATTTAGGAGTTTAGACTCTGGAGCCAAATCACATGAGTTCCACATTCCAGTTCTCCTTCAAAATAGCTATAGCAATCTTGGGCATTTTAGTTAACCTTTCCAAGCCTCAGTTTCTTCATCTGTAAAATGGAGGTAATAGTTACAGCACTTGGTGGGGCTATTGAGAAGATTCCGTGAGCATGGGCAGTAGGAGTTCTTTCACACCTAGGAAGCTATCCTTCAGTGTGGCAATTCTGGCTGCTGTTCCCCAAGTGAGGAAAAGGATGGTTATAGAGATAATTGTAGGAGGCAAATTCATAGGTTCTTTCATTTAAAATCACACATCCTCACCTTTCAAAAAAAATCGCTTTTCAGTGCACTTTTTTATAATTTGCCTTCATAGTTTATTGTCAAGTTGATTTCCATATAACACCCAGTGCTCATCCCAACAAGTGCCCTCCCCCATGCCCATCCCCCCCTGCCCGTCTCCCCCACCACTTTTGATCCCTCTGACTACACCAAGGGAAAAGTGTCAGCTTGGTGCTAAAAATCTTTAACACCTCTCTAGTGCTTGCTAATCTCCTAACCTTCCTCTCTAACAATGCGAAGTTCAGAGCCTAGAGCTCAGAGCCTCCCCAGGTTACAGAGTCTAGCTACAATTTAATAACAGTTTGCTTTTGTTGTAGTTTGTTATATTTATTTTTTTATAGTTACTTTCTTTTTATGGGAGTGATTCTGGTTTTATATTTATAGTAGTGATTTAAAGTTTTCTTTTAAACTTCAGGGTTGCCTGGGTGGCTCAGTCAGTTGAGCATCTAACTCTTGATTTTGGCTCAGGTCATGATCCCAGGGTTGTGGGATCCAGCCCCGCATCGGGCTCCATGCTGAGTGTGGAGCCTGCTTAAGATTCTCTCTCCCTCTCTTTCTGCCCCTCCCCCCAGTGCACTCTCTCAAAAAATAAAAAAATATATAGTTTTTTTAAAACTTCCAATGTATTTTTTAAGTAAATCTATTTTTATATTTTTATTTAAAAAATTGTTTAATGTTTATTTTAGAGACAGGGAGAGAACAGCTTGAGTGGGGGAGGGGCAAAGAGAGAGGGAATCACAGAATCCAAAGCAGGCTCCAGGCTCCGAGCTGTCCACACAGAGCCTGACGCAGGGCTCGAACCCACGGACTGCGAGATCATGACCTGAGCCAAAGTCAGCTGCCCAACTGACTGAGTCACCCAGGCGCCCCAAAGTAAATCTATTTTTAAATATGAAATATAGGATAGATGGTTCTTGGATATGGAAAATATCATGAAGGTGATACTGAAATGATTGAAGTTTGGAAAACATGGCATTTACTCTGCAAAGGGCAGACTCGGCACCTCCAAGAAACTATATGGATCTACTGACAACTAAACCACTTCCTCTAGCCCCAATTTGTGTCCTCATGATCCCCTGCTCTGTGCCCCAGGACTTCGGGGGGCCAGTCGTGCTCTCTCCTATCCTCTCAAATGCTGCCAGGATGTAAATTGGTACAAACCTGGAATAATTTGGCAAGGACATCCTCTATAAATCAGTGATCCCATTTCTAGGAATTTAATGAAATAACCATAAATGTGCTCAAAGATACATGGTTGGGGATATTTGTGGCCATATTATTTATGATAGAGAAAAAAATTAGAAATCATCTAAAAGGCCAACAACAGGGGCGCCTGGGTGGCTTAGTCGGTTAAGCGTCCGACTTTCGCTTAGGTCATGATCTCGCGGTTTGTGGGTTCGAGCCCCGCGTCGGGCTCTGTGCTGACTGCCAGCTCAGAGCCTGGAGCCTGTTTCCGTCTGTGACTCCCTCTCTCTCTGAGCCTCCCCTGCTCACGCTGTCTCTCTCTCTCCTAGAAATAAATAAAAATATTTAAAAAAATAAATAAAAAATAAAAGGCCAACAACAGGGAACCAGCTTAGCAAATTATGGGTTTTTTTTTTTAATGGACTGATCTAAAAACAGTCATATGACATTCTGTACCAAGTGCTCTCAAAGAACTTTAGCTATGTTAGCTCATTTCATAACTCACTACAATTCTACAAGGTAGATGTTGTAATTATTAGCCCCATTTTACATGTGAGGAAACTGAAGCATAGAAACGTTAATTATCTTGCCCACGTCACACAGCTAGTAAGGGACAGAGCTGACATTTGAAAGCAGGCCACCTAGTTCCAGAGTCCATGTTCTTACCCACTATGCTATAGTCTTCTCATTGAAGCTAATGTTGTAGATTGAGTATACTGACACAGAGAAGCATTCCCAAGGTATCAGTAAGTAAAAAAGCAGGCAGGGGGGAGGGGGGGGGCTGGTGGCTCAGTCCATTGAGCGTCTGGCTCTTGGTCTTGGCTCAGGTCATGATCTCACAGTTTGTGAGTTGGAGACCTGCACTGGGCTCTGCACTGACAACCCAGAGCCTGCCTGAGATTCTCTCTCCCTCTTTCTCTGCCCCTTCTCTGTTCATGTTCATTATCTCTCTCTCTCTCCCTCTCAAAGTAAATAAAAGAACATCAAAACATTATTTTTTTAAAAAAGGAGGCAGGAAAAAAAAGGATCAGGAAAAACACACTATTCATCAAAAAAGATTATTTCTGGCTGGTGAGATTATACCATTTTTGTTGTTTGAGTTTTTTCTTATACGTGTTTCCCAGGTTTTCTGTTTTGAATGCTTATTGCCTTTACAATAGAAATGACATTTACCAAAAGATGACTTTCTACTGAGTTCTCCCATTCCTTGCTGCTTCTAAAGACAAGGCAATTGGTCCTTCATGATGACAATAAAACTGATGATGGTGATAATAATAGTCAATATTTAATGAGTTTTTTGTATGCTAGAGAATTGACAACCATGATTTCATTAACTCATCCCAGCCAGAAGCACTGTGTCTAGGCTGTGCACTGCACAATTCAGGGAATAGTATTCATATATCACCTGCATTATGGACTACGGTGTGAACAGTGCTGCTCAGAGTCATACAACATGGCCACCCTGTCAACAACACTGAGAGATAGATCTTTTTTTTTAATTTTTAATGTTTTTTATTTATTTCTGAGAGAGAGAGAGACAGCATGAGCAGGGGAGGGTCAGAGAGAAGGAGACACAGAATCTGAAACAGGCTCCAGGCTCTGAGCTGTCAGCACAGAGCCCAATGGGGGACTTGAACCCACAAACCGTGAGATCATGACCTGAGCCGAAGTGGGATGCTTAACCGACTGAGCCACCCAGGAGCCCCAAGAGAGGTAGATATTCTGATAATTCCCATTTTGTGGAAGAGGAAATTAAGGCACCAAGAGACTAATTAACTTCTCCCGTGTCACCCAGCTCATGAGGGGAACCAGTATCGAAAACCAGGCAGTCTGACTTCAGGTCTATTCTCTTACTCTCAGTTGCAGAGGGGAGGGCATGATGATGAAGAAAAGTAAAATCTGGACATCTAGACGAAGATTACAGAAACAACAGAGGCATTGTGGCAACTTCAAAAGAGCTCTGGCCTGAGGGGCAGGACATCCACGTTCTAGTCCCTGCTCTGTCCCCACCTACCTACGTGACCTTAAGTAGGTTTCTTTTTTTAATTTCCCCCTGTGGGCTCAGCTTCCCCATCTGTAAAATGAAGGAATTAGACAAGATGATCCTTAAGATCTCTTGCAGTTCTGAGTCTACAATTACAGATGGCATCCCAATATGGGCCCAGAATCGTGCCCTCCCACTCAGCATGGACCATTCTCCCTCCTGCTCGTTCAAGGCGGTGTCTCTCAACTGACCTACTTTGTGTGTGAGGGAGAGAAGGGCAGAGAGGAGGGTAAGAGTGGGGTGAATAACCAAGGATTTGCCCTCCTGGGAGGGTCAGGGTCCTCTCCAGTCAGTGCCCAGTCTCACCTGCCACTGAAATCTCTCCTCCCTGCTCCACAAAAAGCAGCAGGCTGAAAATATCTGACAGGGCGGTGATGCTGTTTTAATGCACTGCTTTTAGTTTTTAATCATGTTGGTGATTCACCAGGGTGTTTTTCTGACTTTCCAAACGTGCTTTGTTAAAGTCATTATTGCAGGATCGTCAGGGTGTTTTATTAAACAAAAAAGCAAAGTGCAAAACAGTGTGTATAGGGTGAGAAAAATAATTTAAATATACATTTGTGGAGTGAGAACAAAAATGAATAACCAAGAGGAAACCTGAGAGATTGGAAACCACTTGCCTCCCAGGAGGGATAACAGGTGGGGATGGAGGTGGGGGTGGGGGTGGTGTAGGTGGGAGGGAGGCTTCATGCCGTTTGAATGCGCATATATTATTACCTGGGTAATTTTTTTTTAACAATCAACAAAAGACATTCCTCCTCTATTCTGACTCTGCTTTTTCCAAGATATTCCTGGCTGCATTCGTTTGCTAGGCTGCCACCGCAAAGTACCAGAGACTGGGTGGCTTCAACAACGGAAATTTCTTTTCTGACACTTCTGGAGGCCAGAAATCCAAGATCAAGGTGTCTGCAGGGTTCGTTTCTTCTGAAGCCCCTCCACTTGGCTTGTAGATGGCCACCTTCCCTGTGTGTCCTCAAGTGATCTTTCTTCCCTCCCAGGTCTTTGTATCCTCATCTCCTCTTCTTAAAAGGACACCAGTCATATTGGATGACAGCTCACCCTGATTTTAATTTAATTACCTCTTTAAAGATCCTATCTCCAAATACAGTCAGATTCTGCTGTACTAGGGAATTAGGGCCACAATAAATGAATTTTGGACAACATAATTGGGCCCTTAACACTGCCCTACACAAGTGAACTCACCCCTTCAGACCAGTGGCCCTCTGAGGAACATGTACGGGTTTTTACATTCATTTAAATTTAATTGAGCATCTCTTATGAGGAGAACACTGTTTTAAGGTTGGGGGTAATCTCAAACTGAGTTAGGTTTCCTTCTGGCCTGGAGGTAAATAGGGAGACAAGAAAGAATGCCAGAGCCTGGCTCTGCCTCTTACTAGCTGAGTTAACCTGGACACGATTTTTAGCCACCAGTTTTGCCATGTGTAAAATGCAGGTGCTAGTACCTACCTGAGAGGACCTCAGGTATGTAAAGTACCTGGTCTAGAGTAAGTGTTTAGGACGTAGCATTTATTGTTTATGTCCTCTCCCACCTGACCTGTGGGCTCAGGGAACAGGGCCCACAGCCTTTTCATCTTACGGTTCTGGAATGTAGCAGTGGACAGCTGTGAAGTTTTGCTGAAGCAATAGCGCAGACTGATTTGTGAGTCCAGATGACCATATCCAAAAGGGTCTTTGAGAAATATCTGATGGGCCACGTTTAAAAGCAGTTTGTTTGTTTGTTTGTTTGTTTGTTTAAAGAAGTATTCATGTTAATATGGCCTTCTTGGGAACCGCAGGCTGATGAAGTCCAAGGACGTTTGAGCTATATTTGGAACTTCTTTTTTTTTTTTTTTAAATGTTTCATTTATTTCTAGGAGAGAGAGAGACAGCGTGAGCAGGGGAGGGTCAGAGAGAGAGGGAGTCACAGACTCCGAAACAGGCTCCAGGCTCTGAGCTGGCTAGTCAGCACAGAGCCCGATGCGGGGCTCGAACCCACGAACCGCGAGATCATGACCTAAGCAAAAGTCGGACACCTAACCGACTAAGCCACCCAGGCGCCCCTATATTTGGAACTTCTGTCTTTCATGCCACACAGATCTTTCCAGTGCAACAGGAAGCATATCAGATTTATACTAGACATTTGCTGGTTTGATCTGCTTATCACTGATGCCCCCTTCTTTTGGTAATAGAATCCCACTTTTCCTTTGAAGAACTACCCTGATCCATTTTCAGCCCATGTAGTTTAGATGGGCAGATCATATCTCCAGATCCTAGGAATGAGCATGTGGTTCAGGCCTGGCCATTGAGGGTACTAAATTCTCTGGTTAACTATCGTTAACTCAGATTATTAGTAAATGATCCCACCTGAGAAAAAAACAGCAATTCCTGGGAGTTTTACTGACACTATCAAGAAAGAAGTGCTCTCTATTCATCAGGAATGCTAAACTGGAACTTCTAGTGGCTTCTTTGCCACTGCTGAGGGGAAAACCTGCCTGAGATCCTGGTTACATTACAAGAGCACCTGGATCCAGCCTTGCCTGAAGCCATTTGTCCTGAATATCTTGGTTATGTGAACCAATAAGCTTTCCTTATTTTTTTTTTCTGCTCATTTCCTCTCCTCCACATCCTGGCAACCACCAGTTTATTCTTTATATTTGAGAGTCTGAGTTTTTTCATTGTTTTTTAGATTCCACATATAGATGAAATCATATAATATTTGTCTTTCTCTGTCTTATTTCATTTATCATAATATCCTCTAGGTTCATCCACGTTGTTGTAAATGGCAAGATCTCATTCTTTTTTATGGCTGAGTAATATTCCATTGTATATAAACACACACCACATCTTCTTTATCATTCTTCAGTCAATGGATACTTCAGTTGCTTCCAAATCTCAGCTATTGTAAATAATACTGTGATAAAGATAGGTGTGCATGTATCTTTTTGCATTAGTGATTTCATTTTCTTTTTTTTTTTTAATGTTTTTTATTTATTTCTAGGAGAGAGAGAGACAGCGTGAGCAGGGGAGGGTCAGAGAGAGAGGGAGTCACAGACTGAAACAGGCTCCAGGCTCTGAGCTGGCAGTCAGCACAGAGCCCGACGCGGGGCACGAACCCACGAACCGCGAGATCATGACCTAAGCGAAAGTCGGACGCTTAACCGACTAAGCCACCCAGGCGCCCCAGTGATTTCATTTTCTTTGGGTAAATATCCAGGAGTGGAATTACTATTTTTTAAATCTACTTTTTATTTTTTGAGGAACCTCCATGCTGTGTTCCACAGAGGCTGCACCAATTTACATTCCCAGTAACAGCGCATGAGTGTTCCTTTTCTCCATGTCCTCACTAACACTTGTTATTTCTTGTCTTTTTGACACTACCCTTTCCTTGGCCTTTTAACCCTAACCATTCTGACTGGTGTGAGGTGCTAGCTCATCGTTTTAATTTGCATTTCGCTGATGATGTGTGATGTTAAGTATCTTTTCATATATCCACTGATCATATGGATGTCTTCTTTGGAAAAATGTCTACTCAGATTCCCTGTCCACTTTTTCATTAGATTATTTGGGAGCTTTTTTTGGTGTTGAGTTGTACTAGTTCTTTACATATTGTGGATATTAACCTCTTACCAGATACATCATTTGCAAATATGTCACCCCATTCAGTTGCCTTTTTGTTTTATTCCCTTTGCTGTGCAAAAGCTTTATATTGGGGCATCTGGGTGGCTCAGTCAATTAAGCATCTGACTTTGGCTAGATCTGATCTCATGGTTCATGAGTTTGAGCAAATACTTTTTTTTTAAAATATTGTTTATTTATTTATGGGGGGGATGGATCTCAAGGGGGAAAAGGACAGAGAGAGGGAGAGAGGGAGACACAGAACCTGAAGCAGGATCCTGGCTCCAGACTGTAAGCTGTCAGCCCAGAGCCCAACTCAGACCTTGAACTCATGAACTGTGAGATCACGACCTGAGCCAGAATAGGACACTTAACCGACTGAGCCACCCAGGTGCCCCCAAAAAAATTTTTTTAAAAAAGCTTTCTATTTCGGTGTCATCCCAATAGTTTATTTTTGCTTTTGTTTCCCTTGCCTGAGGAGACATTTCCATAAATACTTAGCTAAGACCAATGTCCGAGGGATTACTGCCTGTGTTTTCTTTTAGGAGTTTTATGGTTTCAGGTCTCACATTTATGTCTTCGGCCTGTATTGAGTTGATTTTTGTGTATGGTGTAAAAAAGTCATCCAGTTTCATTCCTTTGCATGTGGCTGTCCGTCCCAGCACCATCTACTGAAAAGACTCTCTTTTCTCCATTGTATTTTCTTGTCTCCTTTGTTGTAGATGTATTGGCCATGTAGGCATGGGAAGTTTTCCTTTCTACTTAAATCAATTTCACTTGGGTTTCTCTCACTTACCAACCTAAGGAATTGCACTTACAGGATTAGTTCTCAATGATTTCTCTCCTCTTGTAACTCAAATCTCTTGTTCATAGGCTTAGAACTAATCACTACTAAAAATCAGTTCATCAAACCACTTGCACGAGGGTGGCCCTTCAGAGTTTACAAATTCCTTTCACATATCCAGGTGTGTGGTGTGTGTGTGTGTGTGTGTGTGTGTGTGAAGATAGACAGACATTGGGGATGAAATGAGAAATTGAGACATGTCTGGTACCCACTCCTGCCAGGTGTAGCCACATGCTGATTCAGACTCAACCAGGACACTGAGCTGCAAGGTGGCTGATTCTGAGCTCTGGGCCAATGGAACGCTGGGGCTGGCTTGTACCAGCTAATAGGAAGTTTTGTTAAATATCTGGGAATTATCTGCAGCATTGCAGCCAGTTGTTAAGCCGTCGGTACCCTGAAGTTGGCCACGGTGAGGGTATTTATCCCATGAATATTGCCAAACACTACAAATCAAGGGGGAAAATGCTTGGAGGGTCCATTTACTAACAAACCTCAGGTCTTGGCCTTGGTTCAACAGATGCCAAAGCAGCCAGGAAGAATGACTGCTTAACAACAGCAATACCTACCTTCCACTTCACAGCACTTGCTCCTCCATAATCTCATCTGGTCCTTCTGGCAATGCTGTAAAGGAGAAATTATTATTCATATCCTACTTGTAAGGAATCCAAGGCCAGGAGAAATGTCTTCCTTGTGAACAGGTAGCAGAGCTAAGACGTAAACTCAGTTCTCTGGACTCCATGCCTAATGTTATTTCCCTAACACCCCAGTAGGAGGTGAGTGAAATATCGAAACAGGGTGTAAACAAGCAATTTGGTCACTGGTATGGGAAGGCTGTTCCTATAAAAAGAGCCTTTTAACAACGTATTTCTGAACAGAGGTGGCCAATTAGCAAGGCAATCGCCCAGGAGTTAGCAATAATACTACATATTTGATCTGCTGAGAAAACACAGCATCACTTCTAATAAATTATGTACCTTACATTTGCACAGAAGTTTTTGGTTTACAAAGCCCTTTCAAATATGTTGCTTCTGTAGATCAATTCCTTTAAAATGTGGGCCCCATGTGGCAGGCTGATTAATCCATACCCACCACCAACACTCTTCTCCCTTAACTGCTTTCTCCAAAAAAATGCATTTTTTTTTTCAGCCTCCTTTAGAAACCACAGTCTTGAGATCTAGTTCCAGCTATTGAGGCTTATGCAGAAGTCTGCTTTCCTGATGAAAAGAATTGCCTTCTCCCTCTTTTCCTTGCCTTAAACAAAGACATGGTACCTGGTGCTGCAACAGCCATATTGTAACCATGAGGTGACGAGACAAAAAGCTAAGCATAGCAGAAAAAAGTATGGGTCCTTGGTATCATTATTGAATCGACACCTAGCTGCTTCCTCTGAATCTTTATATATTCAGAGAAAATCTGAATATATAAATATATTTTCTCATATAAATCTCTATATGAGAAAAATAAACCACTTCAGGTTATTTGGGTATTCTGTTATCTGCAGTGCAAACATTCCTACTACAACTAGCAATTCTGCTTCTAGGAATTTATCATAAAGATCATTTATAACAGAGAAAAACTAGAGTCTAACTTTACAACAATAGGTTGACAAAATAAATGCCAGGGTGGCCATGTAATGTATAACATCCAGTAATTGAAAATTGTATTGCAGGGGCGCCTGGGTGGCTCAGTCGGTTCAGCGTCTGGCTTTGGCTCAGGTCATGATCTCACGGTTCGTGGGTTCGAGCCCCGCATCAGGCTCTGTGCTGACAGCCAGCTCAGAGCCTGGAGCTTGTTTCAGATTCTGTGTCTCCCTCTCTCTCTGACCCTGCCTTGCTCACATTGTCTCTTTCTCTCTCTCTCTCAGAAATAAATAAAACATTAAAAAAATGTATTTCAGACAAGGGATTCTTAACCTTGTGCTCTTAAACAAGTACCCTTATATTATATAGAGACATTTTTTGTGTGGATGCATACGTGCCTTTTTCCAGGTAAATAGTTTTTATCAGATTCTCAAAGGTTTCCAAAAACACTTTAAGAATCACTATTACAAACTAATATTGGTAGACACAGAAAGATGCTCACAATATATTGGAGAAACAGACATTTACAAAATAATTTGTGCAACACTCTTCCAAATTGGAAAAATTACAAGTACGTTGTAAATATAGGCATGTATGGTAGTGAGCTAAAAGCTACAAAATACATCCTTAGGTGTCAAAAAAAAGTAGCTTTATTTATTCCTTTACACTGAACTTATCTTGGGCTTCTATCCCACATTCCTGCTGATTGTGGAAAACTTAACCTTGCAATTCATAGTAACTCAGACACTTCCTGATTTCAGGCGAGCAGTTCCAGATCCTTCCCATTTCCTGTTCCTTCCTGCTTCTCCACTTCCTCCACGGTCAGATGCCTTGATCTGGAAGTCAGCGGAGTGGCATCTGGTCCTGGGCTACCCTTTGCTCTTCCCTGGCCTCTGCACTTCTACTTGATCATTGTCATCAAGCTCTGGCATCTGCTAACGTCCATAGTTCTCTCCTGGCTGTCGGTTGAGAAGCCTAGGCATTTCTGGTCCACTTTTCCCCAATTTATTCTCAGCCTGTTTGGTCCCCATCACAGTGGGTCCCTGGGGCGTTCTGAGATGCTTTCCCTCATCTGAATGGATGCCTTCAGTCGTGCCATTCTCCCCAGTAACATTGTCCCTCAAGGTGCCATTTTTGAGATGCAGTGACTTTAATGAATTTACATTCTGGGAAGAGAGGCTCAAGTGCCTTCTGCTTTTGTACTCTCACTAAACCTATTTAGAATTCCCAGTACCCAGGGGCGCCTGGGTGGCTCAGTCGATTAAGCGTCTGACTTTCGCTCAGGTCATGATTTCACAGTTCCCCGTGAGTTCAAGCCCCACATCAGGCTCTGTGCTGGCAGCTCCGAGCCTGGAGCCTGCTTTGGATCCTGTGTTTCCCTCTCACTCTCTGTCCCTCCCCAGCTCGCTCTCTGTCTCTCTCTTAAAAATAATCATCAAAAATCATTTTTAAAAAATTCCGGGGCGCCTGGGTGGCTTAGTCGGTTAAGCGGCCGACTTTCGCTTAGGTCATGATCTCGCGGTTCGTGGGTTCGAGCCCCGCGTAGGGCTCTGTGCTGACTGCCAGCTCAGAGCCTGGAGCCTGTTTCAGAGTCTGTCACTCCCTCTCTCTCTGACCCTCCCCTGCTCACGCTGTCTCTCTCTCTCTCCTAGAAATAAATAAAAAACATTAAAAAAAAGAAATTAAAAAAAAAGTTAAAAAAAAAAATTCCTAATACCCACTCCCAGTCTCAGGTGTGGGCCAGAGCTCTGAGCCCCTTCTCCAAATCCAGGTAATAGGTCAGCTCCGATTTCATTCTTCCAATGCACCTTTTCTCTTCCAGATAGTTCAAACTAATCGCTCTTCTTTTTTGGACCTTCATTCTTCTTCATTCTGAAGTTTATCTTCCAAACATTCCTCTGAGGTTCCTAGGTTTACTCTTTTATATATAAAGTAAGTCTGTTGCAAATCTAGAGATATTTTTTCTGTCCAAAAACCCTGGCTCTTTTGTATCTAAAGTACTCTGTTTTCCAAACTTTTGTGTCTGCTGTAGGTTTTCAAGTCCCCTTAGGAGTGGCCAAGAATTCGGCTTTTCGTTTTTCTAGAATCCTTATTTCCCCTCATGGGTAATGCCTGGAAAACGTTCGAATGCCAGGGATAGAACACAACAGGTACAGGCAGCATGTGTTAGGGCGGAACAAACTCTTAATAATTCAAAGTAGTTTTCTGCTACATATGCATTGGAAAATATCTGAAAATATGCACGCTGAGGTGTTATCGGTTATGATCTCGCATGCTGGGAGTGTATTAATGTAACAGTTATGATAGAAGTTACAGAGAACCCGACTAGCAGTGGCTTAAAATAACAAGGGTTTATTCTTCTCACAAAAGAAGAAGGCTGGAGGTAGGTGGATGCTGGCGTTGGCTCAGCAACACAGCATTGTCAGGGTAGCATCTGTGTGGATTGCTTGGCCTTTCCCTGTGGTCTCAAGATGGCTGCAACTCACACATTGCATTCCACGCTCAAGGAAGAAGGGATGGCACAAACCCCATCTGTTCATCTGAGCTGGAAAAGCAAAAGCCTGACACTTTCATCTCACTGGCCGGAACTGGGTTGCATGCTAGCTCACATTCAAGGGAGGTTGAAAACGACAGGGAGGTGAGGTGAGGGGGAGGGGGGCAGGCTGGCATCAGGTTAGCCAGCCCATGGTGCCTATCACAAAAGATATTTATGTTATTTTTAATTCGTGCTTCTTTGTGTCTTCCAATTTTTCCACTATTGACAAATGTGTTTATGAGTGTTATCTTTAATTAAACACAAATAAATAATACTTAGGAATCAAATGCACTGCCTCATTTGTTTCTTTAAAATGTTCACTTATTTATTTTGAGAGAGAGATCATGAGCACAAGCAGGGGAGAGGCAGAGAGAGAGAGAGAGAGAATCCCAAGCAGCTCCACGCTGTCAGTGCAGAGCCCAACATAGGGCTTGATCCCCTGAATCATGAGATTGTGACCTGAGCTGAAATCAATGTCAGACACTTAACCAAGTGAACTACCCAGGGGCCCCTTTCACTGCCTCATTCGATCCTCCCAACTCCCTGTCCTAGTTAATCTTACTCTTGTTTTAAGAGAGCATAAAACTCAGAAGTAAAATGACTTTTCCAAGGACATATAGCAAATTATTGATAACAGTGAACACAGAATTTAACTACCGAGATCCCAAATCCTCTGATTTTTGCTATTAAAACTCAGGAAATTTAGGGGCACCTGGGTGGCTCAGTCAGTCAAGCAACCGGCTCTTGATCTCGGCTCAGAGCATGATCTCACCATTCGTGGGTTGAGGCCCTGCATTGGGCTCTGTGCAGGTGGTGCGGTACCTGCTTGGGATTCTGTCTCTCCTCTCTGCCGATCCCCCACTTGTGCACGTGCTCTCTCTCCCTCTCTCTCTCAAAATAAACTTAATAAAAAATTTAAAAATGAATAAATAAGTAAAGATCAGGGAGTTTACACATGAAACTTCATGGTCACACTAACAAAGAAGCAAGTGAAGGTTAATTAAGCACAACACGAAAGGCTATTTCCCACCTTCCAAGCAACGTTGATTGTGGTTCCCATTAAGCCTATACTGGCTTTCCATGCCTCTCTATCTGCATCCTGCCTCCCCTTTCTCCTCCCCTCCCCTCTCATATTCTCTGCCCAACCTTGCCCACCTGCCATCCCAGCAAGTGTCAGTCAGTAGAAAGAGCTCCGGCTTTCCTTCAGTTACATCGGAGTTCGATTCCTGATTCTACCCCTTACAACCCAGGACATCTGAGCAAGTTAACTTTAACTTTAACTCTCTGGGCCCCAAATTCTTCATCTGTTAAATGAAAATAGTATCACTTATCTCACAGGGCTAATTTAGTAATTTTATGAAACAGCATGAGTGAAAGCTTCTTGTGTGGTATCCAATGCGAGTATATGCTCAATCAATCACAGTAATAGGCATTCTTGCCATAATACAGTGTGGGAGCCTGACAGTGACCACAAGAAAGCATGGTTAGGGACGCGGGGATGTGCCTGCACACAGGGCTCCCTGCCTGGGCAAAGCATGCCTGCAAACAGGGTGCCCTGCCAGGAGGCCTGCACACAATATCCAAGTTTAATGGTCCGCTCGCAAACGAGGGAACATGCCCTCCTTAGAAATAGGGAGGAGGCTGGAATTGTGAGCAGGCCTCTTAGTAAACATGTTGTGGTCACTTCCTCCCTTTGCTCCCCTCTGTCCTTGAAATGTGTTTGGCTACTGGCCCTTAATTGGTAAAGGAATGCATCTTGTAGATTTCAGTTTGTATCCAGTTACCGGGTATAAAATAAACCGCAAGAGGGGCTTGCGTAGAATTGTTCCTCCGGCCAGAGTTGTGTGTCTGTCTTTTGTGTGTGTCTTGTCCTTTGTGTCATTTCGTCCGCAACAATACAGAAACTCAACAACTTTTGAAATCTCAACTATGAGTAAGCATGTGCCAGAGCAGAAGGTCATCACCTCTGTTCTCTGTCAACAGCACAATCACTTGTACGTGGGTACCACCCGGGACTTAAAGCAAGTGGATTTAGGAGCAGGCTTTGAGAACTCAGGCAGGTTGCTAAGTGAAGGAATTTCTTAGTAGCATATAGTTTTGAGCACAAATGGTTGAAATCATGCCTTGGACATTTAGAAGCTGTGGGTCAAGTTACCTGATGTCTCTGTGCCACAGTTTGTTTGGGATAATAATAGTACTTAATCTTACAGGGTCGTTGTGAAGATTCAGTGAGATAATATATATAAAGCACCTAGAACAGTGACTGACACTTTGAAAGTGTTACATAACTCTTTGCTATTTATGATATTGTCATATTGTATTGAACACCTGCTACATGTCCAGTGTGGTGATGTCAGGATTTATGCTCAGCGCTGACTCTGAATCAGCACTCCTAACCACAAACCCTCCTTTTAGGGAGAAGGGTTCAGATTAATGGCAGGTCTTTTGTTTTGCTGAATGGAGATGTAAGTTTGAACCCAGAGCTGTTTTGCTTGGACAACAGAGAGACTATCAACTGCCAAGCAGAGTATTTGTTTTCATTCTTAACACTCAACAGCATTCAGCCTCTTCTCTAAATTCCTTTTACCAAGTATTTGAGGAACAACAGTTTGAAGCAATGCCAAGTCATTAGCCTGCCTGAGACAGACATCACTTGTGCTCATCGTTATCTGGCCTTGTTTTTCTCTTTCTGAGCAGACAACAAAAGTACGCTCTTCAGCCCCTTTGCAACTATGCAGGGCTACGTGCCTAGTTCCCGACAGCAGGCTGTAGGCAGAGGTCACATATGTCACTTCTAGGCTGAAGCACCTACAAGCAGATGTGTGTTCTCACTGCTCTTTTCTCCCCTTGCCACGACTAATTTAGAGGTCTTGTGGGGAGATACTGGAGCCACAAACCAAATCAAACCACTTAACGGGGCCCATTGAATGTTGTCACATGGAGGACACTGCCCTAGGGGTTGGGTGGGGTCTCAGGGGACTTTGACCAAACAAGAAATACATGTTTCGGAATAGCCCAAGAGGAAAACAACCCACATGTCCAAATGATAAATGGATAAATTAAATGCGGTATATCCATACAATCAAATATCATTCAGCCATAAAAAGAAATACCGATACGTGCGACAAGGTGGAAAAATCTGGAAAATAGTATGCTAAGTGAAAAAGCCAGACCCAGAAGGCCACATATTGTAGGGTTAGGATATGAAGTGTCCAGAACAAGCAAATCCACAAAGAAAATAGATTAGTGGTTGCCAGGGGCTGGGTTGGGAGAGGGAATAGGCAGAGACTGTTAATGGGTACAGTTTCTTTTTGAGATGATAAGATGTTCTAAAATCAGATAGGGGTGACGGTGTCACAACTCTGTAAATGGACTAAAAACCATCAATTGCGCACTTTAAATGGGTGAATTTTACGGTATACGAATTTTATCTCAATATAGTTGTTAAAAAGAAACTTTGTTATGTTCAACCACAGAGATTTCATGGCTAATGTGCGACCATTAAAGCATAATGTAGTTAATTTTAAATAAAACACTGCCCAGGGTACCCACATGTCTGTAGTCAGCTTTGGCTGTAATCAAGTATGAATAAAGTAGCACAGGAGCAGAGATCAGGGGTCAACTAACTCTACCTGGTGACAAGATTTGAGCTCTGTATTGAATAATGAGTAAAATAGTCCTCTCCTCCCCCAAACTACATGAGAGGATAGATGGATAGACAGATAGATGCTTGGTGGGTGGATAGATGGATAGATGGATGGATGGGTGGATATGAGTCACTTATGATAAGATACAGACTCACTGAAAGAAGATATTGAGGAAACAATATGTAGGCTGTGAGAGACATATCATCAAAGGGCCTTAAAGGTGGTAGGACTGGATCCAATCAGAGGTGGTTTTAACAGAGGGTTGGAGTGGGAATATTTGTATTTTAGATCACCCTGGCTCCAGAGTAGAATCCACTGGATTCATGTCAGTGAAACGCTGGGTCAGAAGCTGAGAGCTTGAGTCTATCGGTCCCATGAGCACGTCTTGCTGTGGGGCCTTCACACATGCTGGTGCCTCTGTTGCCTCCTCGCCTGGCAATTCCTGTGCACCCTTCAAGCCTCAGCATCAAAGCCACTTCTTCCAGGAAGCCTGCCCTGGCTCCACAGGCTAGGGTCCCTTATTTTAGAGTTTGTGGGCCTTCCAGCACTGGTTTCAGTTGTAATTAATTGCCATTTGTGAGATTACTTGCAGATCGTTTGTCTCCCTCACTGAACTGTAAGCTCCAATGAGCCACGCTTGCCTTGTTCATGACTGCATCCCGGCTGCCGGGTACAGTGACTGGCCCATCATCAGTGCTCAATAAGTACCTGATGAATAAACCAGGTGAGCAGGCACATGGATTGGTAGACGAATCTGGGATTCTAATGGCTGGCTTAAATGTGAAATTTCTTCTTCTTGAATGAGAAGAAAAGCATGAATTTTCATGATAGCAGGGAGTGGTGAAGAGTTTGGGCTTTGGAGCCAGCCTGACTTAGTTGTGCCCCAGCTGTGCAACTTAGGGTAAGAAACTTTCCTTCTCTGAAACTCAGTTTCCTTCTCTGTATTTGTCTCGTTCAATCAGAGTGTTCACAAAGCAGTCAGCACTGTGTCACACAGTAGTAAACGCTCGATATATGACAATAATAATAACAAAAATAGAGCTTTATTTTCTCAATCCTGACAATAGTCCTTTGAGCATTATGATTTGGGGTTTCCCAAACTTGCCTGGTTATGAGTCACCTGGAGAGAACATGGTATTCATACAGATTCACAGACTCTCACCCTGGACATTGTGAGTCAATGGGACTGATGAGGTGTGGGGAGGCCTAACAAATCTGTATTTTCATCACACCTTCCAGATGACTCTTCTGATCAGGTAAGCTGGAGAAACACAATGCGTGCTTATAACCCTACATTACAGATGAGGAGAGCGAGTCTTACATGAGTGCTTCTCCCATGCACTTCATTGTACAGGAGAAGCACTAATTCAGTAGTCGGGGGTGAGGCCTGAGGTCCCCAGGTTTTAGCAACCTTGCAAGTAATGTCAACACAGCTGGTCTGAATGCCACACCGAGAGGAAGAGGCTAAGCTGGGGAGTCAGCTTACCGGTCCTCAGAGAGCTGCATATTGGAATTAGCTAAAAATGTTCATGCTAAGGTTCCGTCCCTACAGATTCTGATGTAATTAGTAGGCCTGGGCGTTGGAATTTTCATTTTTTTAAACATAAATTATTTTTTTTAAGTTTATTTATCATTTTGAGAGTGTGTGTGAGTGCGTGCAAATGGGGAAGGGCCAGAGAGAGAATCCCAAGCAGGCTCCACACTGTCAGCACAGAGCCCGTTGCAGGGCTTGACCTCACAAACCGCAAGATCATGACCTGAGCTGAAATCAAGAGTCAGACGCTTAGCCCACTGAGCCAGCCGGGCACCCCAGGCATTGGAATTTTCAAAACCTACCTGGATGATTCTACTGAATAGCAGAGTTTGAGGACTGCCGGTCTAAGTAAAAGTCGTGTAGTTTAAATTCATAGAGCTAATAAATGGCCAGGGTAGGATGCGATCCCACAGCCAAGCATCTTGTGAGAAGAATATACAAAATGGCAACTGGTATTATCATCACTAATATTATCACTATTGGAGTGGGGGTGCTAGAAATAAGGCACAAAGAGGTAGCATAGACAGGGGCCTAAATCTTGAACTTGCAGGCATGAGATGGGCCAGGCCAGTAGCACAAGCAGAGGGTATAGTCCAGGAGACAGACACCTGCGCTTATTCCACCAGCTGTGAGCATACAAAAGCAGACAAACATGGATGTACGCCACTTCCCTCTCCGTTTGGCAACCTTCCAAATGGCACGAGCAGCTACCGAGGCCTGAACTCACCTCACACCCACGCTTACAGCCTTTTGACAATGAAGACAAAAGCCAGGCTGCCCCAGCCCTGAGATGAGAGAGGCTGATTGGACAACCTTGAGAAAACTGTAGCAGCCCCTAACTCAATTTCTTGCCAATTATCCAGGCGAAATGTCTCCAAGGGACAGACGTCCATGGCCTGATTAACTAGAATACCAGACCACCGGAGACAGACAAATATTCCAACCACAAAATTCATTTGGAAGACTCAAAGCAGAGAAAGGATGTCAGAGAAAACCAGCTATAATTTCAGAAGCCATGAGATGTACCACCTGACCTGAATAATAAAAAGAAAAGCTGTCACTTTCCGACAGCCTGCTGTGTGCCAGACCCCATGCTGAGTATTCTCCGCACGTTTTCTTATTTAGTCCTGTCAGCACACTACGAAGTCGGTGCTCTTGGCCCCTCTGAACAGGTGAAGGGATTCAAGTTCACAAGCTGGGAGGTCACACAGCTAGTAAGTGGCAGTGCTGGGGTTTGAACCTCATCCCAGCTCCTAACCACTTTGTTTTCCTTCTCACTCTTGGGAGCTGAGCTTCATAGATCACTGCCTACTTTGGCCTTTACACAAGGAAAGAAATGTTCTTCCTCCAACTAAGCTGTGTAATAATTATCCCTGCTGAGCTGGGGAGACACAAAGCCCAGCTGTTCTCTGTACCCACATCCATCTCTCCAAGTGCTTGCTCTCTAGTGAGACAAGGGATGGACTTTGAATGACTGGAAGGCCCCAAAGAGAGAAGCGAATGAATTTAGAACTCAGCTTTGAAGGGTGCAGGCACCAGGGAAAGCGAGGTCCTTCAGGAGCCCTAGTCTTTGGTTTTTCATCAGAGCTTTCTGATGTTTTAATTTGCCCTGGGGATCTGGAAAGACAAGCCCTCTGTTCTAAAGGCTTCATGCAGAAACAATTACAGGTGTGGTCATTTAATTTCCTATCTTTGAAAAAGGAAAAAAAAAAGACCAGGTGACATTTGGAGCCAGCTGGCAGGTTTTGGTTCTAAAGAGCCGGGTTGTTACTAGTTCTTATTTTACGCTCTCCACCGCAGGGCATGACATGGTTCTACGTCCTCTTCCAAGGTGATGCCCAGGGAACAACATTATCTCCCTCCCATCTGATCTCTGAAGCCTGAAAACCCTTTCACTTGAGGACAAAAGCTTTCCTTCCATAATTAGAGACAAGGCCTTCAGGCAGATAGCCCAGAGAAAAACAAGGCGACTTTGACTTTCCAACCTGTCCACCAACAAAGACCTAGAATCATCACGAATCCCAAGTGGGCCTTTTAGCAACTCACAACTAAGAATGGTTTAGCGAAAGAAAGTAAGCAAAAAGACTGGGCGCAGTCTTCAATTTTAGGCTGTTAGCTATCTAACAAAATAGTGAGCAAAGAATTTGGATTGCCTTTTTTTTTTTTTTTAACTTGCAAGCTAATGAGGAAACGTCTTCCCTCAAATTCAGAGCTAACAAACAAGTGATCAGTTGGTGGATTTCAAGCTCTTTTGTTGGCTCAGATGCATGTTGGTTTGGAAACTCTCCAGCTAGCAAGCGTACAAGCAAATTGTTTGGGAGACCATCTTGATTTTTTTTTTTTAATCATTCTGGCTACAAAACCTAGATACTAAACTCTTCCCAGTTCCTTTCCTAGTTATCAAGCTTCTTCTCACCAGCTTAGGCTGCAAATTGGTCACATAATAGGAATAATAATAGCCGACCCTCATAGAGTGCTTACAATTCAGCAGAGATAGTTTTCCGGGTTTTATATATATTAACTCATTTACTCCTTGGGACAGTCCTACGAAGTAGGTACTGTTTTCATTCCAAATTGTATGTGAAGAAACTGGGACACAGGCATTAGGTTTTAACTTCTCTAAGGACATACACAATAAGAGGCCAAGTCAGGATGTGAACCGGATCTGTCCAATTCCAGAGCCCACACTCTTTTAAACATTTAATTGTAAACATTTTATAAAAGGATGACAGAAATTAGGAAAGTGCATGAGTCCTAAGTGTACAGCTTCAAGAATTTGCATCTGGTGAATATTGCCTATTACCAATACTCAGATCAAGAAACAGAGCCTAGAAGTGTCCTCTGGCTCAGTTTCAGTCCCTAACCCCCACCCCAGGTAACTTCTATCCCCAGTGCCTACTATCTAACATCCTACTATCTTTCCCCATTTTTGAACTTTATAGAAATCTAATCATATAATATGTACCCTTTTGGGTCTAGCCTCTTTCATTTCTCATGTTTGAGGAATGTAGTTAATGTAGTTATAACATAGTTACCTCTCTATCCCGTTCTGTTGGTTTATCCTCGGACCAACACTACCCTGTCTTAATGACTCTAAGCTTTATATTACAACTTCACAACCCACTAGTAACACAAAATTCTAGTAAGCAAGACAACATTGTTCTTCAAGATTGCTTAGGCTATTCTTTTTTTTTTTTTAACAATTTTTCTAATGTTTATTTTTGAGAGAGAGAGAGAGAGAGAACACAAGTAGGGGAGAGACAGAAAGAGATGGAGACACAGAATCCGAAGCAGGCTTCAGGCTCTAAGCTGTCAGCACAGAGCCCAACCTGGGGCTCAAACTCACAAACTGTGAGATCATGACCAGAGCCAAAGTTGGAGGCTTAACTGACTGAGTCACCCAGATGCCCCTGCTTTGGCTATTCTTAATTCTTTGCCAACTTTGTCAATCTTTACCAAAATACCTATTGGGATTTTTAAAAATTGAAATTGCACTAAAATTATGAGTAAATGTAGTGAAAATTGTCATGTTTACAATAATGAGTCTTTCAAATGAAATATCCCTCTGTTTTTTCTTTTCTTGGTCTTTAACTTCTCTCCATAATGTTTTGGGTTTGTTTGTTTGTTTTAGATCTTATACATCTTTCATTCAATTTATTCCTAGTCAATGCCTTTTATGCCATTTTAAATAGATTTTAAAATATTTCATTTTCAATTTGTTGCTAGTGTTTAGAAGTAAATTTATTTTTGCTAAATTCACTTATTAATTCATTTTTGTATAGAGTCTTTGGATTTTTTAATGTACACAATTATAATATCTAGAAATGATGACATATTAGTTGCCTCCTTTCCAATACTATGCTTTCACTCTTTATATGTGTTTATTTATCAAGTTATGATGCTTTCTGCCCCAAATAATGGAAAACCTGACCTTTGTGACATAAACAAATAGGAGGCTATTTCATTTTGCTTTGTTTTGTCTTGTTTTGTTTTGCCTGAGTCACCTAGTGGAGATTCTAAATAAATGGCCACTGCAGCTCTACCAATCAAAGCCACATTCAAGCAGGAAGAAAAGAAAAGAGACCATGTTTATACCCTGAACACTTTTCCAGAAGTCCCCAGAGCAGATTGCCCCTAAACGCACAGTGACCAGAATTAGGTCACATGGTCATTTCAACTTCAAGAGAGCCTGGGAAGGCGGTGGCGGAGGGGGGGGGGGGGAGAACTACAATTATTTTAATTGATTTAGCCCAGGGGTGCCTGGGTGGCTCAGTCAGTTAGGCGTCTGACTTCAGCTAAGGTCATGATCTCATGGTCCAAGAGTTCTAGCCCCATGTCAGGCTCTGTGTTGACAGCTCGGCTCCTGGAGCCTGTTTTGGCTCCCTGAGTGTCTTCCTCACTCTCTGTGCCTCCCCTGATGCACTCTGTTTCTCTCTCTCTCTCTCAAAAATAAATAAACTTTTAAAAAAGATTTTATAATTGACTTAGCCTAGATCCATAATTTAGGCCGGACATATTGCCTCTTTGAACAAGATGGTAATTCAGTTACCAAAGAAGAGGGAATGGTGTTGGGGAGACAACTTGTAGTGTCTACTACAACTCAGATAGACTTACCTCTACCATCATAGGCTCCTGCCTGCTCTCTCACACCCACTGAGTATCTCTGAGTCCCCTCTGGAAGACACCATCTTCTGCCACCACTGATGCCTTCGGTGGCCAAGCTGCCCTGTGATGTAGCAGATAAGTAGAGTGAATGCTTCTCATCTCCTTTCATGCTACCGTCTGTTAGATCTGTCGCAGAGTAATGCTGCTCCGGCCCAAAACATCATAGGATTTTTAGTACAACAGAGCACTTACAATCCTCTTCTTTGCAAAGACCTCAACGCAAGTGTCTAGATCTGAACTCAGAACCAACTGAGAACCACCACACTGTGCATATGGCCCTATCTGAAGACCATAATTTACTAGTGAGTCAAGCTCGTTATGCTAGGTGCCCTCTCTCCTTAGGATGAGCTCTTTCCCAGACGGCACTGGTGTGCTAGTGAGCCAGGATTCACATCTGAATTCCCACTCAGGCTTCAGTTGGAACCTTGGCTACACACAGAAGGAAGCCGAAAGCTAGAAAACCATTCTGGTTTTGACCACTTTTCAACTTGGATGACAAAGCAGTTTTGAATTTTTGTAGCTAGCTAGCAAGTCAAAAACCTGGAGTCTAGACCCAATCCTGGCACTGCTTGGCATCTTTAATCTTTTTTTTTTTTCAGTGTTTATTTATTTCTGAGAGAGAGAGAGAGAAAGCATGAGTGGGGGAGAGGCAGAGAGAGAGAGAGAGAGCTACAGGCTCAGAGCTGTCAGGACAAAACCTGATGCAAGGCTCAAACTCACAAGCCATGAGATCATGACCTGAGCAGAAGTCAGACACCAACCAACTGAGCCACTCAGATGCCCTGGCAAATTTAAAATTTCTCTCCCCTCCCTGGGCTTCAGTTTCCTCATCAGAAAACATAAAGGAATTAGACCAGATGGATTCTCATGTTTAACTCAGCTCAACTCTTTTTAGAGCTCACCCCATGGGAATGTACTAAGGGAGCCTGAGTAACCTAGGAGGCAGCCTCATATTAAAGATGAGGCAAACTGTGAGTCCCCGCAGTAAGGCAACTGTCCCATGATGGCATAGCTAGTAAGCGGCAGATTGGTAATTGAACCCAAATCGGTCAAACTCCAGCCTCACCTCTAGACCACTGCAACACGTGGCCTCTACCAATACTGATCTCCCGCTCCCTGAGCATGGAGCCTCTGGAGTCACTGTGTAAAACCTTGGCTGCAGGAAAGACATTCTTGCTTCTGGGTGAGTTGAAACAGCTCCCAGGTGAGAGGGAGGGCTGTCACCCACTTACCCAGGCTTCCTTTGTCTGCCTAAATGATTACAATTTTCTGCTCCGCTTCCAGCTTTCATCAGCTTTCCCTTACCATGCACTTCTTATTTTGTGATTTCAATATAAATGATTTCCTGAGAATTGTCCTTCCTTAGCCTGCTCAGCCTGCTATAGAAATGAGACTGCCCAAACCCACAGCTAAGTTGAACAGAAGAAGTAAACACACCCTTAGCTCTAAGGATTCAGAACTGAGGTAGCAGGCAGTCTGCCACACTTGCCACCTATGTAATCCACTCAGTGGCCCATCTTGGGGCCTGCCACACAGGAGGCCTGTAAACACACCTACATGTGAGTGTGCTCTTCCCGTGGTCTCCATGGGAGGCTACAGACACCTGCCGACAAGGTGACCTTGGAAACGTTTTGTGAGAACTTAGGTCATATTTGTTGAGCTGCCTCAGTTTTCCCAAAGCCATCAACCTTTGGGAGGACAAAAAGCAGAAAAGGCAAATGGGAGTATTCAGATTACTGACCATTCTCTGAAGCTAAGGCAGTCAGGATCTCAAACTCGAACTCTCCACCAGTCACTGACCGCAGTAGGTTTCTAAGAGAGATTTGCAGAAATCTACGCAATCCCCACTCCTTACACTGTTGACTCCTTTCATCATGAGCTTGGTGGTCCACATAGGAGCAGAAAAGACTCCTTTTGGGGCGTCTGGGTGGCTCAGATGGTTTAGCACCCGACTTCGGCTCAGGTCATGATCTCACGGCTTCTGAGTTTGAGTCCCGGGTCAGGCTCTGTGCTGACAGCTCAGAGCCTAGAGCCTGCTTCGGATTCTGTGTCTCCCTCTCTCTCTGCCCCTCTCTCGCTTGCTCTCTGTCTCTCTCAAAATCAATAAACATTAAAAAAAAATAATTAAAAAAAAAGACTCCTTTTGCCCCTTTCACCTGAGGCTCTCAGCCAGTGCTTCGGAAAGTTTCTTTGGTGAAGAATCATTTTTCCCCTTGATATGTCAGGGACTAATAATTTTACAAAATGTAATAACAGTGAATTGCCTAGAAAAAAATAAGAAAAAATACATCCAAAATAAAAGCCTGAATGCTTTATTATTAGATTCAATAGATTCCATAGATTCAATTAGATTCAATAGAGTCAATAAAATTACCCTGTCAAATGGCCATGAAGAGTTTTAAACACTCACTCTCAATTTCTGCTCTTACCTTGGCACAGACCAACTTCTAACAGCTTCCAGATCAGTGCTGGTCCACGGACCATGATTGAAGAGCACTTTGTCAGATCACAGAGGGGCAGATATCAGCACCAGTTCCCTATCCCACAACTGCCGCAGACATTGCTAATTGATCACAATCCTCACTCTTGAATGCAGCCCCAGATTCCTTGTCAGCACATTCATCGACTCCCCAGATCAGATTGGGTGTGCAAAGTGAGAACTGCTTGCTACCCCTGTTCTCTTTGTCCAGCCCCACGCTCTGACCCCAGCTCTTCTGACCCTGTGCAGAGCCGCGGTCCTGAGCCGTCCACTCCACCCCTATTTCCCACTAAAGGGGCCATAACCTGCCTGTGGGGCACGCAGCCCCAGCACTGGATTCATCGGACGGAAGAGAGAGAAGTGCGATCCTGATATTTCATGGATAAAGTCCGAGAATTTCTCCCTCACCCCCAGTTTTATTTATGATCTCTTTACACCCCCCTTGCAGCATTTATTAATCATGTGCTTTGAATCTTTTACTAGAGATGCCATCTGTGGAGCAATGTATCAGATGTTATTTCAGGTGGTTATTTTTGCTATCTCAATCCATCATACAACATCCCTATGGAACAGCCAGTATTCTATCCCCATTTTAACAGACTATGAAACTCAGAGATGGAGAGTGATGACATCATGCAGCTGTAAGTGACAGAGCTTAGATTCAAAGGTCTGTCACATTCCAAAGTCTGTTTTTAGATTTCTTTTATCTTCTTACCTCCATCCTGACCCAGCTTTGGAGTTGGGAAAGACCAGCTTCGACTCCTTCTAGATGGGACACGGTGCAACCCGCGGTCTACCCCAAGCGGCACCACCAGGCATTACAGGCAGCACTTCCCCTCCCCACCCCTAGATGGCAGTGGAGGGCAGACCAAGGCTCAGCTCCAAACCGCTTTTCACCTCAAAGATCACATATTCATGTGTATTGAGGAACTGCAATGTCCACTCCTATACTATGTGAGTGTTGTTAAGGCAGCTGATTAGACACTGTTCATTTGCTTCTCTGGTTCCTGGAATCTTGGCATTTTAAGGTGGGAGGCTACTGAGTGTCCAGCTCCAAAAAAGTGATGGAATGACTCAGTATTTTATCAAAAGCATTGGCTGGAGAATTCACCCATCTGGCCTCAGCAATCTGGCTTCCTAGACAACTGAGGAAATAAATAAAACCAAATAAGAAAATGGGAATAACAACCGCTACTATTTATTGAGCTCCATATGCTGAGCACTGGGATAAGCATGCATATATATATATATTCCTATATATATGTATTCCTAAAATCCAAACAACATTCCTTTGCATTTCTTCAGTGAAGAGAAAATTTTCATACTTTGGGAGAATGACTTTTCACAAGACCCTAAAGTCATTTGGTATAGAAATAGATGAATAAGGTGAATGATAGAACTGAATCACGGCTATATTTGGCTCACAAATGAAGTGATAACTATGGAATAATAGGATCTATTTCTTATGTGTCACCGAAACTAGCTCTTAAGACTGTTGCAGAGGGGAGCCCTGGAAGATTCTGAACAGTGGCAGCTCTCCAAAAGAATATTTGTAGTCAAGGTGGCATTCTTTCCCCTTTTTTGAAAAAGCAGCATTTATTTGTTGCTCAAATGGCAAAGGCCATTCCTCTTTACTGTAGAAAGTGGAAAATAGTAAAGAAAGTCACCTGCGATTTCCTGTCATAGTTTTCGTTGTTTCCAATGTTGTTGCCATTAAAATTATGATGCAATGAATATTTTTGTATTCATATATTTTTTGCACATCCCTGAATATTTCCTTAATATAAATTTCCAGTTGTGGAATTCCTAGATGAAAGAGTACATATAGTTTTATTTTTATTGTAAAGTTTATTTATTTTGAGAGAGAGTACACGCACGAGTAGGGGAGGGGCAGAGAGAGAAGGAGAGAGAGAATCCCAAGCAGGCTCCGTGCCATGAGCTCAGAACCCAATGGGGGGCTTGAACTCACAAACCTGTGAGTTCTTGACCACAGCTGAAATCCAGAGTTCGATGCTTAACTGACTGAGCCACACAGGTGCCCCAGAGTATGTATATTTATAAAGCTTTCCAAATCCATTGCCAGCTTGGTAATCGAATGATGTTATTTTAAGGTGAATATTTTGACTATTAATATGATGGAACTTTTTATAGGTTTATTTCTTATTTGTTTTTGTCCTTCTGTGGGTTGCCTATTCATAACTTTTGGTTACTTCCATGTTGAAATGATTTTTCTTTTTCTTTTTGTTAGGTGTGCTTACATACTAGGAAAACTCACCCTTTTTCTGTCCCATAGCTTGTTTTCCCTAATTGTCACTTCCCTTTCAATTTTTAGTGATTTTTTTAAATTACATTCTTTTACAATCATGTAGTCAGATATGTAGATCATTTTCTAAACGGTATCTGTCTTTGCTTGCATACTTTAAAAGATTCTTTTTCTATATGGAGATAAATATTCATTAAGGGGACTGCTTTGCAGGGAACATGTTTTTGGATGTATAAACACTGGTAATATTGTGTTTGATGTCTCCGTGTTTTATAGTCACACTTTCGATCTTTTTTTTTCTTTTGAACCACTATCAGATCAGCACCTTTACTTACTCTGTGATGACTGTTGGGGATGCTGTGATGAATATTTTAGAAGTTCAGAAATCACCCGGACCCCACTCTGTTCTGGCCAAAGCCAAATTCGACAACCCAGAAAGCAGCAGGAAGAAGAAAATGGGTCTCTCTCCTTGGCTTCCTCTTCTTGACTTCATTGTGTTTCTTAGATTCAGTGCTTCCTGGAGCTCCAATCTAGGTTTTTCTTTCCTCTCACTCTCATGAGGTCCTTGGAGGATGGTCTCCAATGACTGGGGGGGGGGGGGGGGGGGGGGGCGGGAGGAGGGTATGAGGAACCACATTGCCCTCCCAAACATCAGACCTCATATGCTGCATTCATCAACACCTATGGGTCCCCCAGGGACCTCAGGCTCCACGTGACCCAGATGGAGCTCCTTACCTTACCCACGAACCTCTCTCCCCTCATTCGGCTCACTTAATGGCCCTACCACGTACCCATGGATCAAGCCAGCAACCCAGGGCCGCCCCTCATTCCTAGCTTTGCTATCGCCTCTCTTACCTGATCAGTCACCAAATCCTGACAATTCTACCCCCGAACATAGTTTGTCCCTGTCCCTTTCTTTCCACCCACTACCACAGCCTTACTCGAAGCCCTCTCGTCTCACACCCAGTAACTGGCACAGCCTCCTAACCAAACTCTGTGCTTCCCACCTGGCCCCCTCCCAACCCATCCTCCACATAGCAGCCAGAGTGACCATTCCAAAGAGGAACTCTGGCCATGTCACATTCTCCTCCAGTTGGTCGTCACTGACCTCAGGATAAAGTCCATGCCCCTTGGCCTCCCCTACAAGACCTCCTCTGATGTGGCCCCTGCCAACCTGTCTAAGTTCATCCATCACACTCCTTGCCTATCCCTCCCTCCTCATTCCAACCACATAAACCGCTCCCAGATCTCTGAATGTACCAACCAAAAAGAAGGCTATTTCCTCTGCTTGGAACTTTTTCTTCCCACATCTTTCCGTGGCCAACTTCCATTTTCCCCAGGGCTCAGTTTAGATATTAAGTGAAATCCACCCCCATGTCCAATGACTTGATTAAGTACCCCCCCTCTCTGCTGACACAGTCTCCCTTCTTACTTATCTTAAGTACTGTACCACAGCTGTCCGTTCACTTGTTTGTCTTCCTGTCTAGACTGTGGCGGAGCAGCATGGGTTGGTTATACATTGCACAACTCATAAGACACAATGTGATGTAAGGAGTGACCCCTGAAGCTATGCAGTGTGCATCCTATGGAACTGTATCTGGAGGCTCTACATGTGATCCCATGGGGGAGCAGGAAAACTATATTTTGTTTACTCTTGTATAACACATGTGCTCAGAAGATAATTGTTGAGTTGGTGGATTGATAGATGCATGATGAATAGGTTGATGGAAAGATCAATGGATATAGAACTTGCTCCTTGGCCTTCATGTCTCCTGTCCAATGAAATCCACATCCTCTGTTACCCTTGTCATCTCCTATCTGCTCTGCTTGCTTCTAACCAATCCACTGTATCACCCAACTTCCAGGCAAGCACCTTATTTACGAGAGTTAGTTCTTATATTTCTTAAAATTGAGACTCATTTCTCTTTATTGTTGCCTCACTCCTAAGAGTCCCCTGAAGGTTTAATCAGGAATGACTGATCACCTAGGATTAAGTGGTTTTTTGTGTCTGACACTATGAAAAGTTGACCAGACTCCACGCTGTGCTTCCTACGGCGTAGAAGATTTAAAGAGGAAACAACTCAAATCTTCCTTTCTTCCCCACCTCTCCCTTGCCTCTTTTTTTTTTTTTTTTTTACTGTTGAAAGAGAAATTGCCTTTGGAAAATTACAGAGTTTTTTTTCCTGCATCATTGAAAAGAAAAAACAAAGAGTTTATGAGAATTATAATCAAGAGACTGTACCTAGGAAACATTTAAAGATGCACTATGCAGATATGCTAAGTGAATTAAGCAAGCCTCGAAAGGCCAAATATCATATAATTCCATGCACATGACATTCTTACAATGGCAAAACTAAGAGGTCAGAAAACAGATTGGGAGATGCCAGAGGTTGAGATGTTGGGAAATTTGGGTGGGGGATAGGGCTCTTCTATATCTTGATTACAGTGGTAGTCACACAACTATATACATTTGTCAACACTCACAGAACTAAACACTACAAAGGGTGAGTTTTACTGTGTGTAAATTATGTTTTAATGTTTTTAACTGAAGAAAGTTGTACCATTAACAACAATGTAAATGTGAAGAATACAAAAGGTAATGTATGGTAAATTCGGTTCTATTAGTCTCTATTCATTTTCTACCTCTGGAAATCCTTCAAGAACGTCATGTTAACTCATCCTTTTGATTGTGCTCTCTCTACCCCTCCCTTTTCTCCAACTAATACAGACTCGGGTTTGCAGTTTGCATTGCCACTTCCCAGCAGGAGAATCCTAGATAAATTGCTCAACCTCACTGAGCCTTGGTTTCTGGGTTTCCTTATCTGTAGACTGGGAATAATCATACCCGTCTTCAGGAAGTTTCAGTGGGTACTAAAAAGAACCTAATGTAAGCAAAGGCAGGCACTATGTCCTCGGAAAACCTGTAGTGTAGGTAGAATGCTGTTGTATCCATCCATCCATCCATCCATCCATCCATCCACCCATCCACCCATCCATCCATCCATCCATCCATCCATCCATCCATCCATCCACACTTCCATCCATCCATCCATCCATCCATCCATCCATCCATCCATCCACCCACCCACCCATTCACCCATCCATCCATCCATCCATCCATCCACCCACCCATCCGACCATCTATCCACCCATCCATTCACCCACCCATCCTCTACTGATCACTTCCAGATGAGAAGGAAAGGATCAGTAAATTCACTTGTTGAGGATCTACTGGTACTGTGGAAAATACTTTCATTTAAAGTTTCTCACTCAGGAGCACCTGGGTGGCTCAGTTGGTTAAGTGTCTGCCTTCAGCTCAGGTCATGATCTCACAGTTTGTGAGTTCAAGGCCCACATCGGGCCCTGTGCTGACAGTGCAGAGCCCACTTCAGATCCTCTGTCTCCCCCTTCTCTAGCCCCTCCCCTGCTTACACGCAGGCTTTCCCCTCCCAAAAAGAAATAAACTTTGAAAAAAAAAGTTTTTAAATAATAAAAACAATAAAGTTTCTCACTCAATTCTCCCAATCCCATGAAGAAATTCAGATTCAGAAACATCAGTTTTCACGTCCAGGAAAAGGAATCAACAGGATGCAATTTTTCTGAGTCCACTCATTCCTTCTCCAGGTATCAAAAGTTCCATTTTTCAAGTGTTACCAACTTTGGCCCTCACAACAGCCGTATGAGGTACACAGTCTTATCCACACTTGAGAGTTGTGGAAACGGAGGGGCTGTCTCTTGCCCAAGAACACATGAAGCCGGTAAGGGACTCTGTTCTGCAGCTCCAGTCCAGTTCCTGTCGCTGCCAACTGGCCCAGGACAGTTGCCAAGTGTGCCATGCACCCTCCTTTGCCAAGCAAAGCCTCAAGCTATATGTGATGCAGTGTGTGAGCCGGGCACATAGGAGGAGATACAGTCACTGTGTCACGCCCTGAGGGGGTAGGAGATGCTTGGGGTTTGAAAGCATCCTGGCAGGCAAAGAATCTTAATGGTGTGTGGGCTTTTCCATTTTTCACAATGTGACCTTCAACTTGTTACTTCTATCTTCTGAATCCCAGTTCCTTCCTCTGTTACATGAGGTTTATCGTGCGTGCCTGTGGGAGCTGGGTTGGGGATTTAATGAGATACTTATGTGAAGGTTCCTACATGAGGATTGTCACTGGAGACATTCAAGAAAATGTAACCTTTCTTTCCCTTCCTTTTTGCGGTCACTGTCCTTCCAAAGTTCAATCCGACCGGTAGCCGGAGGTCACAATACTGATGGCTTATTTCCATGCCCTGGGGAGCTCACACCAGCAGCACCTGTTAGGATGTTTAGAAGGGAATGGAGTCATCTCAGCACCCGCCCACGTTCAGGTCAGAGACTTGGGGGAAGAAATCTCAGGAGACTAATTTATGGGGTCCCCTGTGAATGTTGGGGGACATCTGAAGGCCATCTCAGAAGGATTAGGAGTGTCGGTGGAAGAGCTAAGAGGAGTTGTTGCCATAGTTACCCCATGCCCTGCACAATGAAGCTGGACAGGGACAGAGCAAAGTCTTGGGGTGCAAGTGGGCGGTGCTCCCTCAGGGCCCCTCTGGGTGCTGTTGAAAGAGGTCCTCACCAGCAGAAGACAGCAGAGCCCTTAAAACAGAGGTGGGGTAGCCCACAGACGCTGATTCATTCCCCCAGTTCTCCTGGCTGCAGGTGAGGGACAGCATCCACGCTGGAAGAAGCTGGATGGCGAGCAGAGGCTGACTCAGCTCCTGTCCACATGGTCCGTTCAGGCCCAAACCCACAAATTCTCTGCCTCCTCGAGCCTTCTCTGTCCTTCTCTCTTGGCACAGAAAATCATCCCGGAGCTTGGAGGACAAGAAGCCTTGGTCTGGGTCCTCAAATCCTTCTCTCAAATGTGTCGAATATGCCCTGACTTCTTTTCATTCTCATGAAAGCCTCAGCTTTGGGAACTCAAAAGCCAGAAGCAGCACTCTTTCCTCTGACAACGCATCCCTTTCCTGGGATAATTTGTCCCAGAATAATCTAGCTCAGTGGTGAGCAACCACCGCATCAGCAGGAAACTTGCTACAAGTGCAAATTCTCACACCTACTCAGTGGGACGCCCTGGGAGTGGGGCTCAGCAATGTTTTAACTAGCCCCAGGCCACTCTGACACAAGATATGCTATGAAAACAATTGCTTAGCTGATGGCTGAATGGTAAGGTAAGGTAGGTTAGGAAAGGGTCGAGGAGGAATTGAAAATATTAACGGCAACTAAAGCCGTTATTATATGAACTCTGTTCTCCTATGATAATAATAACTAATAATTGTGTTTGTTATGACAAACGTATTTGATACTTATGATGCACCATGCATCATGCACTACATTGCTCATGACAACATTGTGACATAGGCACTATTATAATTTCCATTTGTCAGGTGAGGAAACTGAGGCCTGGAGAGAGAATTAGGAATTTGTCTTTTGTTATACAGGAAGTGGTGGGGACAAGATTGGGGTCTGGTGGGTGAGGGTCGGGAAAATGGGTGAAGGTGGTCAGAAGGAACGAACTTCCAGTTATAAGATGTCATGCACAGTATGGTGACTGTAGTTACTAATACTGTATATTATATTTGAAAGTGGCAAAGAGAGTAGATCTTTTTTTATTTTTATTTTTTTGAGAGAGAGAGAGTGAGAGAGCACGCGAGTGGGAGAGAGGGGCAGAGGGAGAGAGAGACAGAATCGGAAGCCGACTCTATGCACAGCACAGAGGCTGACATGGGGCTCTATCCCACGACCCTGGGATCATGACCTGAGACAAAACCAAGGATCGGACGCTCAACCAACTGAACCACTAAGGCACCCCAGAAGGGTAGATCTTAAAAGCTCTCACCACCACAACAAAAAAAAATCTGTAACTGTGTGGTAATGGATGTTAACTAAACTTATTCTGGTAATCACTTCACAATACATACATAATGATATGTAGAACATATCACTAATGGTGCTACAATATTACATGTCAATTATATCTTAGTACAAAAATTGGGATCTTGTAACTATGATTCAAGAGCTCCATTTTAACACCAACTTAAAAAAATCAAGTTATAGGGGAGCTTGCATGGCTTACTTGGTTGAGCATCTGACTCTTGATTTCGGCTCAGGTCATGATCTCATGGTCATATTGGGCCCTGCATCAGGCTCTGCACTGACCGTCGGAGTCTGTTTGGGATTCTCTCTCTCTCTCTCTCTCAATCCCCAAATAAACAAATGAACATGTTTTTAAAAAATCAGGTTACAAAACAGGCAATAGTGTGGAAAGAAAGTGACTTCTATTTTCTTTCTGCTTTTCTGTATTTTCCACTTCTCTGCATGAACATGTATTGCCTTTTAATAAGACCAAAAGTTGCTATTAACAAAAAAGTAATCAAGGGGCACCTGGGTGGGTCAGTCCGTTAAGCGCCCAACTCTTGATTTTAGCTCACGTCATAATCTCACAGTTCGTGAGTTCAAGCCCTGCTTTGGGCTCTGCACTGACAGTGGCGAGCCTACTTGGGATTTTGTCTCTCTCTCTCTGCCCCTCCCATGCATGTGCTCTCTCTCTCTACCAAAATAAATAAATAAATATTTTTAAAAAGGTCATCTGAAGTAAATAATAAATAAATATTAAAAAGTAATCTACATTATAGGTACCATATGGGTTAAATAAAACCTATAAAACATAATTATCTATAAATGCACATATATATTTTACATAAATATATTAGATCTATCAGTAGTTATTTATTCACAAGAGAAAAAACTAGAAGGCTCAGCATCAAAACGTTGGCAATGATTATCTCTGCGGTAGAGATCTAAATGATTGTAATTTTCCTCTATTTGCAGCTCAGTTTTCTTGCATAATACCCAAAAATTACTTTGAGTATCAGAAAAAGAATTATTTTAAAAATCTAAGGCTTTCTGACTCCAACACCAGAATTCTCTCATGGCAAACTGTCAGGGCTTATTTTAAAAAGCCTTTTTTCCCCCCTAGCTTTTTCCAATAAGCCCGTTTTGTTTTTCTGTCACATGTATGACTCACCACTTCGTTCATTCCACATCATCCAAGAAGGAATCGAACCTTCCAACAAGGAGTCTCCCGCAAAGCTGCCAGGTGATAGCTCTGATTCAGACTTTGTCTGCAATCCTGTTGTTCTAAATAAAGACTAGAAATGCACTTTGCCTTTCACTGGATGATAGTTGCGCTCTAGTTAATTATGGAATGCTCCTCTCTAGATTTTTGACTATGAGTACATGAGAGGTAATGTTCCCTCCGGGCTTCTTAAAGGATTATGGAAATACTCAGACCTAGGTTCAAATTCTAACTATTTCCATTTCTTACCAACCCCATTGGTCTTGGGCAAAATGCTGAACTCCCCTAGGCTTTAGTTCTGTTCTAAAATTAGAGAAAGTGGGGCGCCTAGGTGGCTCCGTTGGATTAAGCATCTGACCCTTGACCTCAGCTCAGGTCTTAATCTCAGAGTCTTGAGTTCAAGCTCCACGTTGGGCTCTGCATTGGACTCTACATTGGGCTCTGTGTGGGGCATGACGCCTACTTAAAAAAAAAAAAAAAAGTTAGGGGCACCTGGGTGGCTCAGTGGGTTAAATGTCCAACTTTGGACCAGGTCATGATCTCTCAGTTCATGAGTTCGAGCCCTACGTTGGCCTCTGCATTGACAGCTCAGAGCCTGGAGCCTGCTTTGGATTCTGTGTCTCCCTCTCTCTCTCTCTCTGCCCCTCCCCAGCTTGTGCTCTGTCTCTCTCTCTCTCAAAAATAAATGAACATTAAAATAATATTTTAAAGCATTAGAGAAAGTAATGAACGTCTATCAATATTTTGAGGAACCAGGAGGAAATACATGTGAAATTTCCTAAAGTGCCTCGCACATAGTACCCTCAATCTTAGTTTCCTTCTTTCTGGAAGATTCAGTTTGATTATTGCTGGGCTGTAGTTACTTAGCCTTTTTCAGCCTCGGTTGTCTCATCTGTTAATGAGGATAAGACTTCTTTCACCTTTATGCTGAAGCAGTGAACACAGATGTGAGTTGCCCCAATGCCCCTTAAAAGAAGAACTTGTACCAGCTGTCAGCTTCTGTAGGGGTGGTCTCAAGGGGTGGCCTCATCCAGAGACCGATTACAGTGGGGATTGAAGGGTGTGCTCCTCTTAGCCTGCTGCAGCGCATCCTGATAGGGCTGCCCAGTCTCTCTCATGTCTGCATCACAGTTCGACTTCTCCCTCTGCCCAATCCCCCTCCTCCCTTTCCCTGCCACAGCTAGTGATCCCTGTTAAATGTCCTGCATGCCAAGTCTTATCTCAGCAAATGCTTACAGAGAATCCAAACTGTGACAGTATCAGGAGGAGTCTCAGAAAGCAAGCACTAGAGGAGGGGTTTAGACCTAAATCACTCATCGATGAAGACCTCCGTCACACGTCGTAGGTGCGATAGGGACAACCCCTGGCACAAGGTGATAATGGTCCAATTGTTAAAACACTCACCTGGAGTGAATCGGGATGGCGTGCACTGGTGGCAAGCACGAGCTGGTGTGATCTATCAGGTGTTTAGAAGTATGGGCACGTAGTAGCTCTGAGGACAATGGGATTGGATGGGGTAGTAGTGAATTACCACACCCGTGGCAGCTTAAAACAACAGAAATACATTCCTTCACGGTTCTGGAGGCCAAATGCCCAAAATCGAAGGGTCAGCGGGGTTGGTTCCTTCTGGAGGCTCTGAGGGAGAATCCGTTCCATGCCTCTCTCCTCAAGGCTGCTGGCAACTCTTGGGGGCTTCCCTTCTTCCCTCTGTACCTATGAGTCTCAAATATCCCTCTCCTTTCTCTTAAAATGAGCTGTTAGATGTAGGGCATACCCTACATCCAGGATGATCTCACCTCAAGATCATTAACTTAATTACATCTGTAAAGACCCTACTTCCAAGTAAGGCCACATTCTGAGGTTTGGGGTACACATATCTTTTGGGAGGCACACTTCAACCTACTACAGATGGTTATTGCATAACACCATTAATGCCTTTGACAGAGATCATGAAAAGCTGCTAGAGCAATAGGCGCCTGAAATCCACCTGTGAAAGCCAAGGGACCTCCTGATAGCTTACAGGGGAGCCAAGCACCAGGCCCGAGACCTAATAGAGGCTCAAGTTCCAGGGAAGATTAACTGCTCGATCAAGGCAGATCTGTCAAGCCAAGGTCAGGGGCCCAAGTTTGGAAAACATGGGCCCCTGATACTCAGGAAAGGGTATCTGGTCTAGACCTCCTCTAGAAGCCCTGAGCCAGCATAAGTGGTCCACCCCTTCTCAGTAAGAGCACTCCCCTTGCCTCTTGCTTGGAAGCCATGGACACACCTCTCTATAACCAGACAACAAGTACCTCCATTGAGGATCTGTCCCCACTTCCCATCCAGGTCACCAGGTCTATAGCTAGGTGACACGGTGGGCCAGGTAGGGAAGGAAAGGGGCTACACGTCCAAAGAGCTGTAAACACCTAGCAAGCTTGTATTTGCAAGAGCTAGGGAAACACATACAGGATTGGATTCTAAGAATGTGTGATCAAGGGAGCTCATGATCAAGAACATAAGATTGGGTTCCAGAGTATTTACTGATTGCCCAGCACTCTCCCCAGATACAGAAACTAACACCCTGGCAGAGAACTCCAGGAGATGGTACAAATTCGCACTTATGATGGTTCCTAAAAGCATGGGAAAAGTGATGGCCCGTGCTAAGTGAGGTTGCGATTGCTGTGGCTGACCGTGGAAGAGAACGTTAAAATGCTCCTGGAAATGGATATACTATGAGAGACCAAAGACTCGCCAGGTGATTGTGTTCCATAGGAAGGCCCAGAGGTTACATCGCTTACTGAGACTTTGAGGATGGGGTGGTGAGGGGGGACACTGGCATCACCAAAAATTCAGTGACAAATGACTCTCTTCCATAAAGCAGGCCTGGCAGTAGGAAGGAGGGGTAAGAACTAGGCTCATTGAAAGCAGGGGAGGTGATAGGGCCCCAAAATAGAGGCCAGGTGGTGGCATTTAATCGCCAGAAGCCAGGTGGATGCAATTATCACGGTGAACAGCAGGGTCAGAGTGGCCGCCGAGGGGCCTGACCCGCAGAGCTGGTTAATAGTGCGCAGCATCCTTGGGCAGTTTGTACAGTCAGAGATCAAGGAGGAAAGATCTGGAAGCTTAGGACAGTTGTCTTCAGAAAAAGCTTGATCCTTTGCCCAGTTCCAGGCCCGAGCCAGTTTTGGGACCTAGAATTCACTAACCAAATGGAGGAAGGACCCTTGCAACACCACGGCCTGTATACCCAGTGCAGGCCGAAAGGATGATTCCCAGTCTTTTCAGAAAGGATCTGCAGCCATTTACTCTGGTAACTGTTCTCTGGCGCCTGAGCAGACATGGTGAACTGTAGCCCGGAAGCGGCATTCTCCCCGTTCAAGTGGGGGCATAGGGGGACAAGACAATAGAGTCCTGTCCCCAGAAACCAGGAAAAGGATTCAGTCTGCTTTCAGGAGTCCTTCATGATCTGGTTCCTGCTCTCTCCCCAGACTTATCACTCAGCAGTCATTCTAGTTACTCCGCAGAACTTAGCTACTCGCACTTCCTTAATATTTCATCTTCTATCCCCGCAACCCTTTCAGCCTCTGTCTCTGTCTCGTCTCTCTTCTCTCTCTCCCCCAACCCCCTTAAATCTCTCCTGTCCTTGTCTATTTCTTTGTCCTTCATCTCTTTTTTATGTCCCTCATCAATCAGTCTGTCTCTGTCTCTGTCTCTCTCTCACACACACACAAACACACACACATACACACCAGGCTCTGTACACGCTTATTCACCAGTCTCGAGTGCTCCCCTCTCCCCCTCCCTTTCTTCTTGCTAACTTCTCTTTGTGCTTCAAACTCTTTTCAAGGATCACCTCTGAGACTCAGGGAAGCGGACTTCCTTATCCTCTCTGTGCTTTCCTCAATCACGATATAAACTAGACTCTGAAATAATTAGGACTCCCCACCTTGACCTGCATATTCAGTGCAATCCGTATCAAAATCTAAACTGGTTTCTTGGCAGAAACTGAAGAGTTGATCCTAAAATTCATGTAGAAATTCAAGGGATCCAGAACAGACAATGCTACAGTAAGTAAGTATAGAAAGACGGCGGGGTACTAGCCTAAGGGTAGACATGTAGATCAATGGAATAGAAGTGACTGTCCAGAAATAAACCCTTACATCTATGGTCAATTGGTTTTTGACCAGAGTGCTACGGTAATTCCGCGAAGAATGAAGAATCTATTCAACAAATGGTTCTAGAACAGCCTGATATCCACATGCAAAAGAATCGAGTTGAAACCCTACCTCGTCCCATACAAAAATTAATGCAAAATGGATCAAAGGTGTAAATACAGGAGCTGAAGCTGTAAAACTCCTACGAAAGAAACCTTGGATAAAATCTGAAACCCCTTCCCCTCAGGGAAATGCAAATCAAAACCAACATGAGATAGCACCTCACGCCTGCTAGGATGCCTGGAACCAAAAGGATATCATAAGTGTGGCACTTCCTCTCCAAACTAAATAGAATAACCGCAGGACTTAGCACCTCCACTTCGGGGTACATACCCAACAGCATTGAAAGGAGGGACCCAAACAGATATTTGTACACCCGTGTTCACAGCAGCAATATTCTCAATAGCCAAACAATGAGAGGAAGCAACCCAGAGTCCCTTGACAGATGAATGGATAAGCAAATGTGGTCCATACAGACAATGGGATACTTTTCAGCCTTAAAAAGGAAGGACATTCTGACACATACAACATGGATGAAACTTGGACGTGATGTTTAGAAACTAATTTGACAATAAACTATTTGTAAAAAAAAATAAATAAATAAATAAAATAAAATAAAAAATAAAATAAAATAAAATAAAATAAAAAGCAAAAAAAAAAAAAAAGAAACTTGGACGTGATGCTAAGTGAAATAAGTCAGTCACGAAAGACAAATGCTGTATGATTCCACTAATGTGAGGTACTAGAGTAGTCCAGTTCATAGAGACGGAAAATAAGATGGGGTTCGAGGGGGAAGGAATGGAGGGTTAGTGTTTAATGGGTAGAGAGTTTCAGTTTGGAATGATGAAAACTTTCAGGAGATGGCTGCACAACGTGAATGTATGTGATGCCACTGAACTGTGCACTTAGAAGTGGTTAAAATGCTAAAATGTATGTCAGGTGTATTTTATCACAATAAGGAAAAAGAACGTCTGTAGTTTGCCTACACTTACCATTGTGTTTTTAAAAAGACAGCATGTTGATCATTAAAGATGAAAACCCTATTAAAGACATATTACTAAATTTGGAGGCACTCGGGGGGCTGTGCACCTCCCTGAACGTCATGGCTTCACTCAAACATGAGGTGCGTGTGAACCTGGGTGGTTCGGCGGGCTGAGCATCGGACGTGCACTCAGGTCTCGATCTTGCAGTTCCCGAGTTTGAGCTCCGTGTCGGGCTCTGTGAGCTCTGACAGCTCAGAGCCTGGAGCTCGTTTTGGATTCTGTGTCTCTTGTCTCTCTGCGGGTCCCAGGATCACGTTCTATTTCTCTCTCTCTCACTCTCGCTCTCTCTCAAAAATAAAAAATTATAACAGTAAAAAAAAATTATTTTTAAATGAGGTGGGTAGGATCAGATCAGCCCTACCCCCGAGCTTCGAGCCTCAGGACCCCTGTGGACTCCAAATGTAATTTAAAAGATCCTCTGGTTACTTTCAATATTTCCAAATAAAACCTAATAAAATTATTCTTTTACCTTCCGAAAGCCTGCCCAGAGCAATGAAAAACACCAGGCTTCACAGGTTATTAGTTATCGTTTTTACAGAGGAGGGAGGGACGGATTTAAGCTGCTTATGTAATGGTGCCCCTGCTGCAAGGGTGGGGACCGTCACCACGGAAGCTACCTGGAGAGGTGTTTCAGAGCCAGCAAAGGGCACAGCGGTTCGAGCGTGGGCCACACCACCTACGGCCCGGGGGGAAGGGAAGGACGTCACGCCTGAGTGGACACAGGTGCCTCTGGTGGACAGAAACCTCACAGTTGGAGGACTGTGCCTTCAGGTCCTGTGACAACCGGGGCCAGGCTCAGCGGCTGGGGGAGGAGAGGACATGGCAGCTGAGAAGACCAGAGAGCCACTCCTGACGCTCCGGACTCCCTAAATTAGCGGTTCCCAAACTGTAGCGCCACGGAAGCGCCTGGAGGGCTTGTTAAACCACAAGGTGCCAGGTCTTGCCCCCCAGGTACTTTGTTACAACAGGCCTGGGTGAGGACCAGAGAATTAGCACCCAACAGGGCCTCAGGGAATGCGGAAGCGGCTGGTTTGAGGACCACACTTTGAGAAGTACTGCCCCACTGTATCCGTCAGGATTCGTTATGCTATGTGATGGCCCTGAATAACCCCCCAAATCTCAGGAGTTTACCACCGTGAAAGTTTAGTTCTTGCTCTCGCGTCTCAGTCCAATGTGCCTTGGATAGGCTTCTCCCCTATCTTACCTCCACCATCTTACCGACGGGGAAGCGCATGAGATGCTTTCAAAGGGCGATGCCTGGAAGAGGTTCACATCACTTCTTCTGCCTCCTTCTGTGACTGGTCAGATCGCAATCACAGGACTCCAACCTAACCGAGGAATGTAATCTTCCCGGGTGCCCAGAAGGAAGGAACAAGTGTAGTAAACACACAATATCATTTCTGCTGCACCAACCCACTGCCTATTCCCACTGTCCCTCCCCTCCTTCTTAGGAGCACATTATGTTTTAATAGAAACATATTTAACGTATAACATTGTTTAGTTTTTAAATGTTTATTTACTTTTTTCAAATTTTGATAAATAGTATTTTATTTTCATTTAGTTCACAATATATTTTAAATTCCTCTTGAGTCGTCTTCTTCCTTCCATGTGTTAAATTATAACATACTATCTACAAATATTTCGGGATGTCCCAGCTATGTTTTTGTTATTGAGTCCAGTTTTTTTTTTTGTTTTTTGTTTTGTTTTTTTACAAATAGTTTATTGTCAAGTTGGTTTCCATGTAACACCCAGTTTATTTACTTTTGAGGGAGAGACAGAGCACAAGTGGGGGAGGGTCAGAGAGAGAGGGAGACACAGAATAGGAAGCAGGCTCCAGGCTCCGAGCTGTCAGCACAGAGCCCAAAACAGGAATTGAATTCACAACTGTAAGATCATGACCTGAGTTGAAGTTGGACACTTAATGAACTCAGCCACCCAGGCGCCCTCATATATAACATTGTTTACATTTAAGGTGTAAATGTAAGGATACATTTATGTATTGTACTTTGATTACCACTATAGTGATAGCACCTCTATCATATCACATAATTATCATTTCTTCTTTGTGATTGGAATAATTAATATCTAGTTTCTTAGCACATTTGATGATTATAATACAATATTTTTGTCTTTATTCACTGTATTGTGCATTAAATCTCTAGTACTTATTTACCACTAGCTGCAATTTGTACCCTTAAATAACATCTTTCTTACTCTCCTATCCCCCCACCCCTGCCTCGGTTACCACCATTTTACTCTCTGTTTTTACAAGTTTGGCTTTGTATATTCCACATATAAGTGATATCATACAGTATTTGTTTTTCTCTGTCTGACTTACATCACTTAATGTAATGTCCTCAAGGTCCATCCACGAATGAATGGACCTTTCTCATGAATGAATAATGTTCCATTATATGTATACACCACATCTTCTTTATCCACTCACCTGTTAACAGGCACTGAGGTTGCTTCCATAGTTTGGCTGTTGTGAATAATGCTGCAGTAAACACAGGAGTGCATTTATCTCTTCAGTATTCTGCTTTCATTTCCTTTAATGAAATATACCCAGAAGCGGAGTTGCTGGATCCATACTAGCAGACTTTATTTCTATGCAAGGAATTGACTCCTCCAGGAGGGGGAAAGCTCCCTCAGCCCTAGGAGATTGTCTATTAGACTAAGACAATCCGCCTTGCTCATGATTAATTCAGGTACCCAGACTCAAGCCAATCAGTGCCAAACAGTCAACTGTCACAATTGCACGTGACCCAATCAGGCTAAAAGGAATAAGGAGGATAGAGAGAGACTTGGAGTTGAGGAAGCATGCTGCTTCAGCTGACACCAGCAACCATCTTGAAACCAAGAAGCCAAGCTAAGAAATAGAATCTAAAAAAAGAGGAGAAAAATTGAGCCAGAACCCTGTACTATACCTGAAACCTACTTTACCTCTGAATTTATTTTAAGCTACTTTGAAGCCAGACCTATTGCATGTAGCACAAAGTAGCCAAATGAATACACCTCTCTACACATAAGAGTGGGAACAGAAATGTTCTGTTTGCTAATCTTGTGACCTTACTCTTACCCTATGGGTCCTACAGATGAAGAAATGGGTTACACTTAATAAGTGCATTTTGTGTGATAGAAATTATTTCAAAAGGTAGAGCCCACAGGGTATAGCTACAGCAGATTGTAAACTTTAAGGAGGCAGAGACTAGGTCTCTTTTTTTCCCTTTTATAGACCTACGGTCCAGACAGTACGTGGTGTACACATACACGCATACGTACACATGCACGTTCATAAAATCTGTGTTGAATGAATACATCATCAGAAACTCATAAAAATGGGTCCTTGGTGGTGAGAAAGTTGGGAAATTATCGAAGCATTGTAAACACAGACACAAACTGAGGTTTGAATTAAGTAACAGTGTGTGTAAAATGCCTAGCACAGGGTCTGGCATCTAGTTAATAAATGGAAATTGTCATTTACATTACTGGACTTACCTAAGCCATTCTGTCTTGAAGGTTCCTTTCAAATCTAACTACATTGTTCGAGGACACACAGTACAGTGATTAAAGAATATAGATTTTAAGGGGACCTGGGTGGCTCAGTTGGTTTAATGCCTGACTTAATCTCAGCTCAGGTCTTGACCTCAGGGTTGTGAGTTCAAGCCCTGCATTGGGCTCTGTACTGAGTGTGAAGTCTACTTACAGGAAAAAAAAAAAAAAAAAAAGAATATAGACTTTATTCACAATTTTCTAAAATTAGAACAACACAATCCAAATTCCATCAATAGGTGAATGGATAAATGAATTGTGGTATAACCATAAAGCAGAGTACCACTTGGCAATAAAAAAGAACAAAATTCTGTCTCTCTCTTACACACACACACACACACACACACACACCATGGATGAATCTCAAAAGCATTAATGTTAAATGAAAGAAGCCAGAGAGAAAAACCTATATTCTATATGATTTCATTATATGACATTATATAATATTTTTAAAAAGGCAACACTAGAAAGACAGAAATCATATCAGTGGTTGACAATAGCTGGCAATACAGGTGAGAAATTAACTAGAAAGGATCATGGTGGAGCTTTTTGGAGTGATGAAAATGTTTGATACACTGGTTGTTGCGGTAGTTACACAACTACGTATTTGTCAAAACTCATTGAACAGTATACTTTTTTAAAGGTGACTTTTACTGTAATTGAATTGTACCTCAATAAACTTGGCTTTTTAAAAGAATGTAACATGTAGACGTTTATGTAGATTGTACTCCTACAGATTCAGTTTCAAATTCTGGCTTCATCACTTTCTGTGTAACCTTAAAGATACTTCCTTAATCTCTGAGGGCCTAAGTTTCTTCATTTAAATAATATCAAAGGAGTTTTTGTTCCAGTTAAAATGGAGTAAGCACAGTCTACAGTCTCTCACTCACTGCATGAAGCTGTAAACCTAAACATGATGCTTGAAGCAAATATTTGAGGTCTCTGAAAAATAAATAAAAGCAAATTAGGAAAGAAGACTAGAATTTCAATTAAACTGAAAGAGAGTTTGCCATTTTTTTAAAAACTCCATTGTCTCCCAGCCTGGACTCAACACAGCCCCAACCTGGAAGAAGACATTTACAAGGACAGAGAGAAGTCCTTTAGTTATGGCTCTAGGAGCAGAATAAAGGTGTCACCTGAAGTTTTTTCTTTTTCTTTTTTTCTTTTCTCAGCTTCTTTGCACTAGTCCCCAAGCAGTTGTGCAGTGTTGGTAGTGACAGCTGCAGCAACAGGGGCTCACAGGAACCTGAAACTCGAAGAGATGTGGGAGACTTCCTTTCTAATCAGAAGAGATGTGGTCCTAAGAGAGGTAGGGCAAATCTGCTTATTTTTCCCTTTCTTGACCCCTGATGTGGGTGTACTCATTGGAAGTGAGCAGCCGAATAGTGCCAGAAAATAAAGTGATAAAAGAAAGAAACTACTAAAGAAACATGAATAAATGGAGAGACTGACATACTATGTTCATGGATTGGAAGACACAACATAGTAAAGAAGTCAATTCTTTCCATATTTATCTATAGATATAACATAATTCCAGTACAAATTCCAGTGATATTTTTGCAAATATAGACAAGCTGATTCTAAAATAGAGGGAAAGACAAAAGAACTAGAATACAAAATAATTTTTTAAAAACAAGAATAAAATTGAAGGAGTCACACTACCCAATTTTAAGACACTCTAAATCTCCACTAATCAAGACAATGTGGTACTAGAGGAGGAACAGACATATAGATTAATGGAACAGGATGGAGAGTCCAGAGATACACCACATAAAACATAACCAATTGATTTTTCACAAAAATGCAAAGGCAATTCAACAGAGAAAGAACAGTCTTTTTTAAATTGCTGCTGGGAGCAAAGGAAGCAATCGAAGGGGCACATGCACCCCAATGTTTACAGCATCACTATCAACAATAGCGAAAGTATGGAAAGAGCCCAGATGTCCATTGACGGGTGAATGGATAAAGGAGGTGTGGTATATATACATTGGAGTATTACTTGACAATCAAAAAGAATGAAATCTTGCCATTTGCAACTACATTGGTGGAACTAGAGGGTATTATGTTAAGCGAAATTAGTCAGAGAAAGACAAATATCATATGACTTCACTCATATGAGGACTTTAAGATACAGAATAGATGAACATAGGAGAAGGGAAACAAAAATAATATAAAAACAGGGAAGGGACAAAACATAAGAAACTCTTATAAATGGAGAACAGAGGGTTACTAGAGGGGTTATGGGAGGGGGGATGGGCCAAATGGGTGAGGGGCATTAAAGAATCTACTCCTGAAATCATTGTTGCACTATATGCTAACTAACTTGGATGTAAATTTAAAAAATAAATTAAATTAAAAAAATCTTAAATGGCAGTCCTGGGCCGCCTGGGTGGCTCAGTCGGTTAAGCGTCTGACTTATGCTCAGGTCAAGCCCCGTGTCGGGCTCTGTGCTGACAGCTCAGAGCCTGGAGCCTGTTTCGGATTCTGTGTCTCCCTCTCTCTGTGACCCTCCCCTGCTCACGCTGTCTCTATCTCTCTCTCAAAAATAAATAAAACATTAAAAAAAAAATTTTAAGAATGGCAGTCCTTCAAAAATAAAAAAAACAACAACAACTACTGCTGCAAAAATTATACATACTTATGTAAGAAAATAAACCTTGAGTTAAACTGCACAATTTAGGGGCACCTGGGTGGCTCAGTTGGTTGAGCGTCCGACTTTGGCTCAGGTCATGATCTCGCGGTTCATGGGTTTGAGCCCCACATCGGGCTCTGTGCTGACAGCTAGCTCAGAGCCTGGATCCTGTTTCAGATTCTGTGTGTCTCCCTCTCTCTCTGACCCTCCCTTGATCACACTGTCTCTATCTCTCTCAGAAATAAATAAAACATTAAAAAAATTTTAAAAAATAAACTGCACAATTTATAGAGAAATTAATCCACAATGTATAAGATCAAATTGTAAAACCTAAAATTATAAAGTGCTGAGAACACAGTATAGGAGAAAAAGCTTTTTGTTCTAGGATTAAGCAGAGTTCTTAGATGTGACACCAAAAATATGATCTTTAAAAGGAAAAATTATCCCCTATTGATAAATCAGACTCAATGAAAAGGAAAACTTCTCAAGAGAACAACAAGATTAGCTACAAAGTAGGAGAAAGTATTTGCAAACCACATACCTGACAAAGAACTTGTAACCAGAATAAATAAAGAACTTTCAGAAGTCAACAGGAAGAAAACAAACAATTCAACAATAATAAGATAAGCAAAAGATCTGAATAGACACCTCACCAAGATGGATATAGAAATGGTGGTGAATAATCACACAAAAAGATGTTTTGGGGGTGAGGGAACTGTTCTATATGATGATTGTAGTTAAAATCTATAAATGTGTTAAAATTCACGGAGCTATGCATCAACAAAAAGTCAAAAAGCCATGATAACTTTTTAAAAATAAAAGTAAAAGAAAAAATAACATCACGCTAAGAGGACTTTACCTGTAGGGCTTTGGTGTCTCACCCACGGAAGTTCTAATAAAGAGGAGTGTGGGCCCTGGCTGATATACTTCTTCTTCAACCATTTCCATCCATGACCCAGGTGCTGCCCAACGTAGTAATATGCCAGGCAAAGGGTCACATGCTCAAACCCTGGAGATTTGGAGAGTGGCTTCCTAAATAAGAAGATCATTCATAGAATTTTGTCAGTTTGGAGTCTACACAAAGACATCCTCAGAATCAAAGGCATAGACATTCTCGGGTTTTTCCAACCACAAATTACACCTGTAGGTCATGTTTCTCCTTAATTTCTCTCTTAGGTTATGGCATCCTTCAGGCAAGAGGAGTCTGTGTAAATAAGTCTTGACTGGTTTGGGACCATGATATGATTCTCTGACAGCAAGGGAGTGCTTGGCACCAATGTTTCCCAAATTGATGCCATGAAATATTAGTCCCAAAAGATATTGAGAGAGGAGAGGGGGAAGGGAGAGAAGGAAGGAGAGAGAGGAGAGGAAACATAGTCTGGGAAACTCGAAAGTGCTACGTGCTCTGTGTTCCTCTTAGAGATTCACAATGTACGTTGATCTATTAGTGCTCTGAGAAACCCCACAGCAAAGAAATCTCTAAGCTTCTATTTAATCCAGTTTCCCAAACTCAGCTGACCATGAATTGTTTCCCCAAATAAGTCTGAATAATAATAATGCAATGAAAACCCACTTTAGGATACAATGCTCTACACCAAATCCAGATTACAGACTTTGGTGGCTGCAGACAGACGTGGTATACAGTAATTAATTATTTCTCCTCCAACTGGGGTCTTCGCCGACTAAGTTTCTCCCAAAATTTAGGCGCAGTTTTACAAAGAGATAAAGTAGACAGTTTCCGACTTGCTTAAATTTAAGGGACAATAGGTGATAAGAATTAATAACAATAATAATAATAATAATGGCAACACATACACAATACCTACTCGTATCAGGTATTTTCCTAAGCACTTCGTGTATGTTAACCACTTTAGCTGTTATGACAACCCTGCGAGGTAAGCACTATTATTATCCTCAATTAAACATGTGGAAACTGAGGCACAGAACCACTTGCCCAGGGTCAAACAGATAATAAGTGGCTGAGCCAGGACTCGAACCAGGCAGTCTGGATCTGGAGTCCTCTCTCTTGGCCACTATATCATGCTGCCTCTCAGATGAGACACCTGCTCTGTTTCTTAAAATTCTACCATTATTCATTAATTTCTTTGGTACTGTAAGAGTCTGTGATCTTCCAGAACTCCACTGGAAAACACGGTGTCCTCCCTAAGTGAGAATTCGCAGACCTAGTGTCGAGGCTGCTGTTTCTCCCTAGAATGTTTTCACTACTCCTTCCCGTCTGGTGAGCTGCTGATCACCTTCACCCATAAGAAGTTTCCCAGAGACCCTTAAAGTTCTTATCTCCCCACAGTTGTGGCATAGACCTTACGATCATTGCTTTGTATACATGTTTATTTTTTGTCACCAGCCTATGACATTCTCAATCGCAGAAACTTTGTTGCAGATACTGTACTAGGCACCAAAGGGTAGAAAGATAAACAGGAAGTGGTCCCTGGCTTCAGAGAGTCCCCAGGCCCTTTATAGTTGTTCTTAATGGACACATCTGATATTTTAAGACAAGAGCTGGAGAGCTATAAGCAAAGGTTATGTGGATACAGAGGGCAGAACAATTACTCCCAGTTAGAAGGAGGTGATATTTGAGCTAAGACTAAGAGATAAGGAAGATTACAGTGAGAGAATGAATAAATAAATGGATGAATCCCTCAGGGAAATGAACAGTTTCTGTTGTTTTTATGGTGCAAGAGGAAAAGGATTGGACGTGGAGACTGTACTGGCAGGGGCTGCCGTTAGCCCTGTGCCTTCAGGCAAATCACTTCCCTTTCTATACTTCAGTTTATCCATCTGTAAAATTGGAATAATAACCATTCATTTCCCAGGATTTGTTTTAAGAATTAAATAAAATCATGTCCGGAAAAGTGCTTTGTGTAAAATGCTAAATGTCGTAAAGATGTTAGGTTTAATGATGCTTCCTAACTCCTTAATTGTATAGCGTACCTTAAGAATTGAATGAGATGAAGAATTTAGAGCGTACTCTGTGGCACGCATTATTCTAGGTACTTTCTGGGTACGATTCAACCATTTACTGTCCCAACAGTCCTATAATGTCGGTGTCATTACTATGGCCATTCCATAAATGTGGAAAAGAAGGTACAGAATGCTTTTCCGTGGTCTTGCCGACCATTTTACAGCTATCAAATCTCAGGGCCAGATTCAAACTCAGGTGGTACCTGAGGGCACCTGATGAGAGAGACTAAAGATAGAAAAAGATGTCCTCGGCCTGGCCCAGTTATTCTACACAAAAACATCAGCTGAGATTGGACGGATATGACAAGGTGACTCTCCTTTGACCGGCAGAGATCAAGACCCCTCTTCTTCACTCCCAACACCAGATAAGTTGAACATGTGACTAATCATAAGAAACACAGAGCTTGGATTTTCTCCCCCAAAATATTCTCTGTCCTTTACTAAACACTGATTAGATGAAAAACTAAGGCACAAAAATTACAGAGATTTCACACAGCCTTTTTAAAAAGTGGGATAGGTGAGCCTTGTCCTAGTGAAAGCCAACCTGACAAGGTCATTGTTAATGATACAAAACCAACAGCTGGATGATAAATCAGAAAAATGAGGCCCAACATTCACTCAAATCAAGCGGCATTTATCTGTAGTTTAAAGGGCTCCCTAACGTTTGCATTTCATTGGTGTGAGCGTTCCAACAGAACCCTAAAGCGATTATATAGAACATCGAGGCTTTTGAAGAGGTTCTAACTTAGCAAGCCATGGTAATTTAAAAGGGAACGGATGAACTGCTAGAAGCAAGGAGCTTTCTGGTGAAGAATACAAATGTGTTCTGGGCTATTGCTTCTGCCTGTTCCTGGGGAAAGGCAAAATGCACACGGGAATGTGATGGAACTTTCCAGCTGGTGGTTTTGCATTATCAGGAAGGAAAGTGTTTGTGAAAATGAAAATTACTGATAATTAGCTGTGAATGCCTGCATGGGAGGAGAATGGAGAACACTGCAGCATCTTGCTTTATATCAAGGGCTGACCCTCATGGGCGGCAGTGAGTATTGGTACAACACTTCGGAGAGGACTGTAGCAAAGCACTGACACTTTGACCCAGCAATTCCACTTCCAAGAATCTACTTTATAGTAATATTTGCACACGTACACAAAGGTCTGTGTTTGAGGATGTTCACTGTAGCATTGTCTGCATGTTTGAAAAATGGAAATAAGCTATATCTGTTGGTATGAAAATGTTTCAACAAACGATGGCATATCCATAGTTTTAAAAAATTTGCTACTAGTGAATGGGATGACATAGATCTATATATGTGACACAGAAGATGTCCCCAATATATTAAGTGAAAAGAGCACATTGCAGAGTAGTATCTGTCATATGATTCCATTTAAAAATGTTTTTAATTTGGGGCACCTGGATGACTCAGTCGGTTGAGTGTCCAACTTCAGATCAGGTACTGATCTCACAGTTCGTGAGTTCAGCCCCATGTCGGACTCTGTGCCGACAGCTCAGAGCCTGAAGCCTGCTTTGGATTCTGTGTCTCCCTCTCTGCTCCTCCCCAACTCATGCTGTCTCTCTCTCTCTCTCTCTCTCTCTCTCCCTCAGAAATAAAATAAATATGAAAAAATTTGAAATGTTTTTAATGTTAACATGTGTGTAGAAAAATATCTAGAGGAATATGTACCAAAGACTATCAGTGGCTATTTCTGAGGGATGGTATACATATATTTGTAATGTTTACATTTTTATGAGCATAGATTGCTTTTGCAAGGGTGGGGGGGGAATACAAAACAAAGTTGAATTATTTCCTCAAGGGAAGATTGAAAGAAACACAGCTGGTGGATATTTATTCACTGTATTTGGGTGAAAGGTATTAGTGTGATTCTGCAGTGAGTACCTCTCAGATTCTGCCAATCTGGGCAACGGTGCTATTTAGTCCAAATGAACCAAAATGACTGTGCTCACACTGGGAGCCTGAGTCGCGCTGTGTCTCCCTTCCCCTGCCCTTATTCTGGTCTCTAGGTTGTACCTCTGGCTCTTGCTGCTGCTCAAAACCTTGGCTGACACATTTCCCTTTTCCTTCTCTTGCCTCACAGGTTGGCCATTTTTTTTAATTATAAATTTTTTGAATGTTTTATTTATTTTTGAGAGAGAGAGAGAGAGAGTCAGAGAAAGGAGGAGACACAGAATCCAAAGACAGGGTCCAGCTCTGAGCTGTCAGCTCAGAGCCCCACGCGGGGCTTGAACCCACGAACTGTGATATCATGACCTGAGCTGAAGCCCGACGTTCAACTGACTGAGCCACCCAAGTGCCCCAAGTTTGGCTGTTTTAGAAGGTACTAAAATATGGTGGTAAACAGGTTGGCCTTTGGAGTTCCAGAGCGTTGGGTTCAAATCCCAACTTCGCCACTCTCCTAAGTACGTGACTTTGAGAAATTTGTTTCTCCTGTCAGGCTGTCTGTTTCCTCATGTGAAAAATGAGTTTAGAGAACCTGTCTGATGGGGTCTTTGGAATGATGAAAAGAGATAAGTAGAGAAAGCGCTTGGGAGTTTATCTTGATGAGTAATATTTGGACCTGTTATGTCACTATAATGAATGCCTGAATCAAATGTAACACTGAATAGGAACTAGCATGAAATTAAATTTTCCAAAAATTAAAATTAAAAAATTTAAATTTTTCTAAGAAGCGCTTGGGAATGGTAAATACATAAACAAACATTACCTGTAATTATTGTCACCATGGCCTATCAATCTCTTTGTAAAATGTCTTCTCATCGGTCTTCTGCCTAATAAACTCCTACCCATTCTTCAAGCCCCCGGTCAGATGCTCACCACTCCTCTGCTCTCTCCCCCACAGACCCAGAACTGATTAGCACTCCCTCATCAGAGGTCCTGCAGGGTGCTGGGTGCCCAGGCTTCATTACTGCTGGTTACATTCTGGGTTTGCTCATCCCTCTCCTTTATAGACCCCGAGGCATCAGCCCTGCAAGGCATCAACCCTGTTCAAATCATCTCAGATCCTCAGCACTTACCTCAGTGCTGTGCCCAGAGTTTGAGTTCACATAATTACCTTTCAAATTAAATCAATCCCATCCCTGCCTCTATCATCCCAGGCCAGGCATCTTTAGTTCCCGGTGAAACTATGGTAACAGCATCCTCACTGCTCTCCCTCCTCCTTCTTACCCGATTCCAATCTAAACTAACATTCAGCCCTGGGTTTCAGCTCCCTTTTGCCACAGGCTAATGTGATCCTAAGCACATTGCTTTCTCTCTAAGAGTTAGCTTTCTCATCTGTAAAGCAGAGACAGTAACTTCCTCCCATCAGGTAGTAGAAGGAACTCACTGAAAACTGCACGTGAAAGGCATCCACATTACCTGAATTTACCTATTGCTACTTCTGCTTTTTGAAAGGCAGTGTACGTCAGGGCAGAAGAAAAGAGAATCTGAAAATCTGTGTCCTGGGAGTTAAAGTACATCCTGAATAGTCCTGTGATTTTTATTAAGTTTCTTTAGTTATACATAAACGGGCGAGCTCTCACCTGGGGTCCTATTTCCTCCAGAAATCGCATTTGATGTGTCTTCTGTGAGGTTAATCTCCAAGGCAAAGGGGCGAAGGCTCTTCATCACCCTTAGAATGAAATACAAACCTGAGAGCACATCGGTGTAGTCCTTCCATTCATGAACACTTTCATACCCATCACTGGATTTGAAAAGAGCTTTAATGGGGGGGGGGGGGGGGGGGGATCACAGCCAGATCTTAACAGTGATCATCGCTGGATGGTGGAAATGGACATGATTTTAATTTGACGTATGTTTTCCTAAGCCTTCAAAATCTTCAATTTTGGAGCTGGGTAGAGATGATGGTAACACAACATTATGAATGTACTGCCACTGAATCGCACATAAAGTGTACACTTTTATGTCAGTTGGGTGAATTGCACCTCATTAAAAATATTCTGCAATACACACGCACGATTTTATAGCCATTTGTTGAAATGTGTTTGAGGCGAGAACAAAAACGGATTCTTTTTTTTTTTTTTAATGATTTATTTATTTCTGAGAGAGAGAGAGACAGGCAGCATGAGCAGGGGAGGGTCAGAGAGAGAGGGAGATACAGCATCCGAAGCAGGCTCCAGGCTCTGAGCTGTCAGCACAGAGCCCGATGCGGGGCTCGAACCCACAAACCGTGAGATCATGACCTGAGCTCAAGTCAGACGCTTAACCGACTGAGCCACCCAGGCGCCCCCAAAAACGGATTCTTAAAGCTCAAAAGCAGTTCAGGCGGCTGACACTCTCCCGCACCCGTATTTCCGAGTCACTCGTCTAGGCGGCTGGCCTGCAGCGCGCTCCTCCGACCACCAGGGGTCTCCACGGAGCCCTCGCGTCCCCACCCGCGGAGGAGCGTCTTCTCTTGCGCCTTTGAAGCGCGTGCGCCGGCGAGAGGCGTGGTCGGGGTTGGCAGCTCGGCCCGCAAGCCCGCCGACCGCCTGTACCTCTGCCCTGCGCTGCTCCGACCAGGGCTGGGGCTGGCCCGTAGTCCCGAGTCCTCGCCTGTCCCTCCACTCCCCACCCCTGGCTGCAGCGCTCTGCTGTCTCGGCCGGTCCCCGACTTCCACCTCCCACGTTAACTGCCTGCTCCGGGATCTGCCCCCGACCCGCTGTCCTCTGCCGCGCCCGCCCCGCCGGGGGCCCTGTCCCTGAGCCCCGACCCCATGGCGCTGCAGGCGCTGCAGAGCTCGGGGGTGGCCTTCCGCAAGATCCTGTCTCACTTCCCCGAGGAGCTGAGCCTGGCTTTCGCCTACGGCTCCGGGGTGTACCGCCAGGTGGGGCCCAGTTCAGACCAGAAGGTGAGCCTGGCCCCGGGGCAGGCCCCACGCCGGGTTCGGCCTCTTCTCACGAGGTCCTTTCCACCTGGGACCCCTCCAGAGCCCTCACATATCAGGCAGCAAAGTACAAACCGCGGGAAAGTGTTCCTGGTTTAATGACCTCATGAGCTCAATTCTGAAGGATAAGTAGGAGCCCACTTATCTCCGGTCTAGAGCAGGAGATGCAATTATGCGGAGGGAAAAGCTGATGCAGAGGCAAGATGGAAGGAAGGAAATATTTACCTGGTGCTAATTCAGTGTACTTGGCCTCTGCTGAACATTGGGAGTTTTCTGAGACATGTAAAATGCTGATGCCTGGGTTCCGCTTGCAGAGATTCTGAGTTACTTGGTCGAGGGCTGAGACCTGGGCTCCAGAAAATTTAAAAACTGCCCTGCTGATTCTGATACGCAGCCAAATTGAGAGTCACATCTTTTGCAGTGGGGAAAAAAAAATGCAAAGATCCTCCTGACTTCAGGAAGCTGAAGGGTCAGGGCAGACGCGGGGAAGTTATCAGGAAAAGTTAGTGAGTGACCAGTATATTTCCGATGCTCAGATTATGTAACAAGAGTCAGTTTAGGACTAGGAGTTGTTACACTTCAAAGTTGGCTGAGCGCAGCAGCCGTGAGGATACAGTGTTCCTTGTGTCGCCGATTTTTTTTTCCTGTAAATAAAGTGAAAACAGTTTGCTTCCTAGGTGGAGAGGAGATTCAAGACCTAGCAGAGGAGTGGCAGGCAAATGTTTTCATTTAAACGAGGCCATTAATGACTTCTTCTGCTAAGGCTTTAGAGCTTTTGCTGAATTAACGTAAAAGGAGCTAGAGTCTAAATAGAGATATTCTCCCGTGAACTTGGAGTTTTACCTGCTGTAGTTCATGCACAGGCTAATAATTCATTGTCGTCTTTCATAAACTAAGGAAAAAAGTGTGCAGATTGTGGCAGGGCCCATCTTGGATTTGGACACCCGACTGTAATGTATCCTTAGGTTAAAGTTTGCCTGTTCACTTCCTGGTGGAGCCGTCGATACTGTCGCTTGGACTTCCTTTTTCCCACCTATACTGTATTTAAGTAATACTTTGCTTTAAATTGACAATACGTAAAAAAAAAAATTTATAGATGGTAGGTATGTAAGAAATTCTATAGACTTATAGAATGGTTATTTTTTCTAACCCACATTAATATAATTATACATTTTTTTAAAACATGTCCACCCCAAATCTTTCACCAGTGGTTTGTGGATTACGTTTTGAGAAACCTAGAGCAGGTCTTGGCCTCCTGATTTGCCACATACCTCTTCATTTTTCCATGATTTTCCTTTGAGTAGACCTGGAATTTCCTCCAAGAACAGGCCCTTTTTTTCCTTTCCCTCACCCTCATTGCCTACAAGATAACAAGTCTTATAGATTCCAATAGGAAGTCTCAGATCAGTCCTTCCCCTCCGTGTCTGACTTTGTATCTTTTTCATTTCTCACCGGGAATTTTGCAGCTAGCCTCCTGTGTGGTTTCCCGGCCTGTAGTCTTTCTTCCCTCCAGTGAGCTCTTCTGTAGGAAAATTCTTTCCCCTGGCAACCAGCCTCCCGCTCTGGTCTCAGCTCGTGTTCTCTTCCAGCCACATCAAACTCGATGCAGCATCGAGAAAGCCTGTCCAGCTCTCATATCTACAAGAATGTTTTCCTTTAACAGGACTCCCTTCCCTTCCCCATCCTTCTAATACTTCCACCATGCACATTCTTCAAGGCTCCAATTTATCAGAGTCTTGAAGAATGTAATTTTATAGCAAGATTTCTCCTCCCTGTTCTGACCCCATTCTGAGTGAAATTAGTACACTTTGCATTCCTCTGTCAAGTTCATTTCGTGATCATTTGTCTTTTCTCCCCCAATAGACTTTTTAAAATCTCCACCCCAAGATCTATCAGAGCTCCTTGTAGGTGCTCAGTGAGTGGTTGGCGAATGGGTAAGAATTAAAATAGCATATTTCCCTTCCTATAATATTTTACAGAGCTTTTCCATACTGTGTTATTTGATCTGGAAGAAGAGCAGAACACATTTAGATGAAAGGCCATGTGGCATAAGGTTCACTACCTAGAATTTGTACCAGACTGTGTCTTCCACTAGCTGGCTTTGTGTCCAGGGCACAGAGCTTACTCCGTGCCTTGGTTTCTTTTTTTCTGAAGTTGGGGCAATAACAGCATCTATCTTGTAAGATTGTTTTGAGGATAGAATGAATTATGGTACTACGTATAATATAAAGGATCTGGAAAAGTGCTGGCAGGAAAGTACATGAGGAAACACTGCTGTTACTATGCATATTGATGAAAACAAGCTCAGAGGGGTTCTGGAGACTTGCTTACGTTTTCCCTGACAGCCTCAGATCTTCTATTTATTAATCACAATGCCATTGAATTTTAGAGCTTTCCACTCTATCTAGCTGCCTTTCTAGGAATTAAAACTAAAACCATTCTCTTCCTTCCCAGAATGCCATGCTGGACTTTGTGTTCGCAGTAGATGACCCCATTGCCTGGCATTCAAAGAACCTGAAAAAAAATTGGAACCATTACTCGTTCCTGAAAGTTTTGGGGCCCAAGTTTATCACCGCTGTCCAGAATAACTATGGTGCTGGCGTCTACTATAATACGCTGATCACGTGTGATGGAAGGGTAAGTGACTTCGGACCTTCGTTGTAAGTTGGGTGGTTATTAAATTAAATATTAGGCTACCAGCTGAATATACATGTTGTTGCAATCGGGAACGGGTCACATTCCTGCTGGGTAAATGCGGTTGAGGGTGACTGTCTTTAATTTTTACCTCCGGCCAGTGGCTCTCAAATTTTAGTGAGCCTCAGACCCCCTAGGGTGCCTCTCAGACATACAAATTAGGGTTCCCCATCTCCAGAGTTTCTGATTCAGTAGGTCTGGGGTGAGGTTTGAGAATTTGTATTTTTTCTTTTTAATTTTTTAATGTTCATTTTTGAGAGAGAGACAGACAGAGAGTGAGCGGGGAGGGTCAGAGAGAGAGGGAGACACAGAATCCAAAGAAGGCTCCAGGCTCTGGGCTGTCAGCACAGATCCTGACGAGGGGCTCTAACTCACAAACTGCAAGACCACGACCTGAGCCAAAGTCTGATGCTTAACTGGCTGAGCCCCCCCAGGTGTCCCTGTGTTTTTTCTATTGAGATATAATGATACAGCATTGTGTTAGTTTTAGGCGTACAGTGTGATAATTTGATGTGTGTGTATATTGCAAGATGATTGCCACAGTAAGTTGAGCTAAGGTTCATCACGACACGGTTACAATATTTTTTCTTAGGATGAGAACTGTTAAGATTACTCTCAAAGTAACAAGGATTTGCATTTCTAACAAGCTTCCAAATGACGGTGCTGCTGCTGGTCTGGAAAACACTTTGAGAAGCACGGGTTTGGTCGGTGGGAGGAGAAGGCGGGACCATTAAGGATGAGCGTGAAGATTAGTCTTCTGTATGTGCAGGGGCACGTACTCCCAGGAAGAGGTTGGAAGTGACAGGGAAGTCGGGAGACTGTGGTGCCATGTGACAGGACCTCTTGGTGCCGGCAGGCGGGTGGAACTGAGGAGGCGCCCGGCTCCCTGTTGCAGAGCAGATGCGACGCGCAGATCCCGGCAGAGTGCTGTCTGACATCGGGAGCCCTGCCTAACGGGCTTTCACGTGAAGGGGCGAAGGGGTCCGGTCTGGAGGAGAGCGGCCTGACGAGCAGAACCGCAGCCGGAGAGGACCAGTGCAGCGCTGCATCACATCCGTCCGAAAGATTAGCTGCGCTGCTGCTGACATGCAGCTTCCGCCGGCGCCCGTCCTGCTTCCACGTGCCAATGCATCATCTCGAAGGACCGCGTCGAAGTGCAGATTATGAATCAGTTTCCTGGAACGGAGCCCGGGATTCTGCATTTTCTGACAAGCTCCCAGGTGCTGCTGCTGCTGGTCAGTGGACCACACGCTGAAGGGCAGGAGGTTGGAGTACTGACCTCAGAAGGGTTTTGAAGACCTGTGTGAGCTGGGCAGGGGCGGGTCCGAGGACCGGGGATGTCTGCACAGCCTTCGGGGTGTTTACTTCTCTGGTTGAGGGTTCATCCTGCCCCGCCTGCAGTCTGCAGTTGAGAAGATGAAGGTTCAGAGAGTGGACATGGCTTTCCTAAGGTCATGCAACTCGTTAGTGACAGTTAGTGACTTCCAGCTGGGTGTTTCCATGATCTCAGCAGTGAGGTGCTGCAGCAAGAAGGGCTTTTTCTGCAGTGCTGAGGCCGGATCGGAGGGAAGATGGTTGCCCAGCGCAGCTTTCCACATCCGCTTTAGTCGTGCCAAACACAGAGCTTCGTTCTTCCTCCATAATTAGCATTATGCTGAGCCCATCTCTAATTAGCGGTTCCAAACAACATGACAAGCTCCAGTAACCAAACGTTGGGGCATAATTATATGCCAAAGAGGTTGTACTTTTTAATTGAAATGCCTTAGCTACTTTTTAGATATTTGTAGCTGGAGAAGGCTGTTTGGATACTGAAGTTCAGCAAAGTGAGTCCGAAGTGATTCGTTGAAGCCAATAGGATTTTGTGACCTGCAACAACTACATTTAGGGTTTCTACAGATTGCTTTTGAAATGAGCTGGGCCGTAATTCCACGTGTTCAGCCCTGATAAAGAGGTTTCATTTTTGGAGATGTGGCTTTGTAATCCCAAATGTGTCTGACATTGTCAGTAGTAAAAGAGAAATTCACCATGTAGAGGATGTTCGTGAAAACTTCTAAAGAAAATGTCTTGGATTTTGCGATGAAATGAACGTCGGAAGCCCACACTGAAATTCAGGGACCTAGTTTTTACACTGCTGCCATGGTTACGCCATTTATTAGGTTTCTTATTTCTCAGATGAGAAATAGGAACTATATCTTCGCTTCTTAAACTGTGATACAGACTCAGCTTTTATTTCCAATCCAGGCAGGACCAATATGTGCTAGATTCCCCATAAGACCCATTGTGCCTTTAACGTCACAAGACCCTGAGTAAAGATAGTGGTCACTTTACCTCCCATCCCTGAGGGGCCAGATCAGTCTTGGAAACCAATCCTTTGTGACAGATTTTGTGTTATTCACCAGGTAGATTTTAAATGGCTTTGGAAATCTAGGTGCTACTCTGGTCAGAAATAGATTACCTTGTGTTTTGCATTTGCAAAAGCAATGGTATGGCGGTTTGCTCTCTTTCATGCCCATTTCTTTTCTTTTCTAGCTTATCAAATATGGGGTCATTAGCACTAGTATTTTGATTGAAGATCTCCTCAACTGGAATAACTTATACATTGCTGGACGACTCCAGAAACCGGTGAGCAAGTGTCTTATTGGCTGCCACAGTGAGTGATGTCTCTCCCCTCTGAACCTGACCCTGCTTTCGTCCTTGTGATTCCATTGAGATGGAGCTCCAAGAAACAGAAATGAGTTTCAGACCCCTTTTACTCACTATAGAATTCAGTGCCACACAATATCCAGGTATCACCCACACCGCTCCTGCCCACCTTCTAAAGAGACTCCAGTTGTCCGAATGCATCAGCCTCAGAGGCAGTAGCTGTAGATGGCATGACTTCTAGAGGCAGAAGAGGTGCTCCGTGCCTCAGCGGAGCCTCTGTGAGCAGGACGCAGATCACCAGTCCAGGACGTAAGTGCCACAGTGTTTGTCCACTGATGTGTCCCAGCGGTGCCTGGCACGCTGCCTGGCACACACAGTAAGCATTCAGCAGCCATTTGTCGAAGAAACCAGGTAGTCTTTCCGAGGGGAGTAGAGTCCAATCCCCTTTCTTACTCTCCTCAGGCCAGTGGTGAGATCCTGTCGTCTAGTCCTTCCCACATTTGGGATTCTGCTAAAGGAGGCAATGGGGAGTAGGCTTCCCCTTGGGCACAGGAAAAAAATGGAAAGGACTTGAACTACTGACATGTGTTTACATATTACATTTCTTCTTTTTTGCAGATATGTAGCCTATTTTCTATGAAGGAGTCTTCTCGTAGTTTAAGAACCGTGTGAAATAGTCACAGTTGCTAATGTCACAGCCAGGAACAATTTTTGTGCTGCTAGAGGGTCTCAGGCTCCACAACAGGGTACATAGATTGTTCTCACATGTCTCCCATAAGAGTGACTCTGCTGCTCCCCTTTTTGTCAGTTATGGCAAAAATTAAAGATTTACACAACCTCAGCTCACTTGGTTGTATCGTAAGAGTCTTGATCTACACAGGCAGTCACAATTCCCTTGCCTTTTGCTTCTGAGCTTGGAGTTTAATGGTGTAGCTCATTGGAACATCCAGAAACCCTTTATCAGGGCAAAAGTTACATGGGTATGTCCATATATAAACATTTGCCAAGCTGTTCCCTTTAGACTCATGCATTTCACTAAAAACATTCTTTTTAAGTCCAGAAGCAATAGGCTTCCTGAAATAACTTCATATTTATGTTGATGAATTTCTCATTTCTAAGCTGGACAATTAGTAAGGATAATCCAGTAAAGCTGGGTAATCCGTAAAATAATTGAACAGATAGATGTAGTTGAAAATTTGTAAATGTTTGTTTTCTTTCCAAGTTTTTTTTTTTTTTTTTTTAATTTTCAAAATATATAGCCTGATGGAAAGAGTAATGAAAGTGGAATTAGACGCCTTGGGCCTTATTCATTCCTGCCCCTTACTAGATGTGGACTTGAGACACTTGTTTGATTTTTTTGAACCTCTGGTGATTTACCCGTAGGACGGAGTAACAATACAGTACTTTCCCTGTCTACCTCACAAAGGCTTTGACAAGTGGAAGCAGAATGGAAGTGCTGGAAAGAGCCAGGAGTATTTTAGACTCAGGTCTAGGGCTTCGATCCCAGCTCTGACACTCCCCAGCTATGTGACCCTGCACCAGTGACTTAATTTCCCTGAGCCTTGGGACATCCTCATCTGTGGATGAGGCTGACAGACACCATCCTTAAAAGGCATTTGAGAAATGCCTAGATCTAAAATGCCCGGCACTTAGTAGATACTGAGGAAGTGGTCTTTCCTTTTTCTTTGTCCTTGCCTGTCTCAGTTATTTTGAGATACAGTGAGGTATTGAATGAGAAAATGTTGTATTGTGCTCTGTACAATGCTTTGTGCTTAGAATATTTCCATTAAAAAAAATAAGCTTTAGAAAATGAAACGCCATGAAATCTCAGAATTTAGGCACTGGAGATGACCTCAGATTTCATCTAAATGTCACATATCCTGGTAAAATAAAACCAACAACTCAAGACAAGTAGTAGCTGCTACACTCATCTTGATAAAGATGGCATTTCTCATCTACTTGAAAAAAAAATGTTATCGAGAATGATGACTGTTCTTCAGGCTTATTAAGTTTCTAACTCAAGAAAATTAGGCTATCTTGGGAATCATTTGAAAGTGTTGTACATAACACTTGGCAAAAAATAAAAGCATAAATTATAAACGGGCAAATTAACTTACACCCATTAACAGCTTCCCTATCACATAGAAATCACTGCTAACCGGAGAATTCTCGGTGAGAACTATCTTTAAACCAATGATTTGTACCAGTAGGTGGCAGCAAATGGTAATCAGACTTGAACAAATCTGCGAAAGAGAAAGGGTTGCTAGCATTGTGGACAAAAAAATAATTGAAGCTCTTAGAATTGTGAGAATATGAGTGCGAATTCTTTGCTTTTATGTATTTTCAAAGGAGGAGTTACATTTTCTAAAGCTCTAAAGTTATCTTCCATATTGCAAATAGAACAGAATTTCTCAACTCAAGTGTTTAAAAGGAATATACAGAGGGTGTGTGGGAATTCACTATACTTACCAGTCAGTTTTGCTATGACTCTAAAACTGCTCTAAAAAATAAACTTTATTAATAATAATAAAAAAAGAAATATAGGAGCACCTGAGTGGCTGAGTCAGTTGAGTGTCTGGCTCTTGATTTTGGCTCAGGTCATGATCTCAGAGTTGTGGGATTGAGTCCCACAGCAGGGTCTATGTTGAGCATGGAGCCTGCTTAAGATTCTCTCTCTCTCTCTCTCTCTCTCTCTCTGTCTCTGTCTCTGTCTCTGTCTCTGTCTCTCCCTCCCTCTCTCTCTGGCTCCCCCTTCTGGCTCCCTCTCCCTGGCTTGTGTGCTCCTGCTTGCTTGTTCTCTAAATAAATACATAAATAAATAAAGAAATATATGAAATATAAAAAGATGGACATTTCTGGAAAAAATTTAATGTGAATTAAATTTCTATCATACTTTACCATTAACTTACCTCGTAATTGAGAAGATGAGCTGTTTTTATTTCTAGTGCAGCTTTAAGTTTCTGAGTCATTTCCCAAGTCCTGTTTCTATGAAATATGAAATTTAAAGTATTTAACAGAATCTTCTGGCCAGTCCTATTTTAAGTCAAAAGAAGTTTAAAGTAAAATTAAGTAACTTCCCTAATTTATTTACCGTAAGTCTGGATTTTTGGGTATCTATGTATAGATAATTTGGCTTGTTTTAAATCATTCACATTGACGTACAATGGTATTTTGCTACCTTGCTAAGAGGATTTTAATTTATTTTAATGTATTCGTTGCAATATTTGTCTCTTATTTGCTAGTAACAGAGCTCTTTATAATGAATTATTGAGCTATAATTCACACATCATACAGTTCATCCATTTAAAGTGTATATAGTTCAGTGGTTTTTAGTATATTCATAGTTGTACAATTATCATCATATTGTAAATTTGTTGATTTGTTTTTTGCGGATAGAAAAATCCCAGTGGTATTAAAGATCCCTGAAAGAGAGTTGGAAAACCAGACTTACTGGTTTTGGCTCTGCCCAGCTGTGAGCGAATGTTTGCGTCCCTAGCCTTTGAAATGCAAAATTTGAGCCATTCATTTACTTATTCAAGAGACAACTAAGTTTTTTCCCTGTGGTTGCTAAAGGAATAAAAAAAAATAATAATACCATATTTTTGGCCCTGGAAAAGCCCACAGTTCAACAGGTATATAATAAGGTTTCAACTAGTTCCAATGTTCAGTGTTTCTTCTTAGTCCTCAAGCAGTAACCATTTAGAAAAATTCGCCTTTCTGGTCACTTGGGCTGGAAAACTTCTGTGGAAAGTGTCATTTGGTTGAGTATCTGAGCGCTAGGTAGAGCTGTGTTCTTTGTGACTATAACTTCACTTTTTACAATTCAAGGACTGTCTCCCTGTGACCGTATTATAGAGCAGCATGTGACTCTTTTTTTTTTCCTCTTTTGAAAGGTACTCACAAATCTCTCCGGAGTTGGGCTTTAGAAAGTCCCTTCAAGCGTTGCCCCTTCCTCTGTCCAGTAAAGACTTTCTCCTTGGCAGTGGAGCTAATGCTATCTGTGCAGTTCAGGTCGGGGCATTCCCAGTAAGATACAAACAGCTATTCACAAATCTGAGGGCTTTCTTTTTTTCCCAGGCCTCTCTGGCAGTGTCCCAAAAGTTCACTGGCTTTTCGCGCCGAACCACAAATAACAGTGCTGCCGAGCCAAGTCCCTAGGTCACCTTACACTGCAGAGCCCGACCAGCACAGGAGCGGTCTCCTGGATGGACAGTTTTCCTTTGAGGAAGGATGCCTTTATTTTTACTCTCTTAACCTTAAATAGCAAACAGGCTGCTTTTCTACAACCTAAGTAGAACAGCTCTCTTAGAGAACAAGTGTATTGCTTTGACTAAGAACATTTTTCCCAAAGTTACTCTTTGCATCTGTGATTGGTGAGCATCTCAGAATAACCTCTGTTTTCACTGAGTTTCTGTAAAAGCCGCCAGAAAGAGAGGATGAAGAGTTACTGAGCAGGACCTGGTGAATGAGAATGAAGAGCAGGGCTTTGGAAGTAAGCCTGTGTCACAGGGTTGTAGAAAGAGCTCTGGATAAATTGGGACCTACGTCCTCTCTTGGGGTGCTTCTCAAGGGGAAGTCTTTTAACCGTTTGGGCCTCAGTCTCCCCATTAGTAAGATGAGGAGGTTCTCCTTCTAGATCCATGACCCTATACAGAATACAAAGTTTGTGAAAGTTATTCAGGAATAAACATGAGCGTTATTATAGCACCCTGACATTTCTTTTAATCATCTTTCAAGATAAAAAATTAACCAGTACCCCCCCAAAAAAAAAAGTTAGCCAGAACAGATCCCTAACTGAATGCATGAGAATAATTCAAAATATTCAGAGCTGGATTTGCCAGCTGTAAGGGTGTTACCCTGATTTTTGCCATCGACTCATGATGCAACCTTGGGCAAGTCATGCTCCTGGGCTGCACCTTGGTTTTACTTTCTGCAGATGATTGCAATAATGCTAAACTCACCCAAGTGCCCAAAGGCTTAATTAAGGGCCATTAAGTGCCGTAATTACAAGGGAGGAGTTGGTAGTAGGGAATAAAGTGGCTTACCTACCGTTTGAGGGGTTTGGATGTTATAAATATTCCCTTAGAGACAAAGGTAGAGACAAAAGGTGAAAGATAGAAGTGAGGGTCTTAAGTTTATAAAATAGTTATGTTTTATAATATTGTTTTTCACACTTAAAAAAAGAAACTCTCTTTTGAGATAGACGTCCTTTTTCCTTGCCGTCCAGTAAAATTTCAGAGTTTCTCACAGTGTATGTCTTTTACGTGCCATCTTAATTTTTCTCAGAAGTCATCTTTCTTTGACAAATAAAAGGTGACTTAAGCCCTGTTTCCTAGAATGGGGGAAGACTTGGTGACAGCATTACATGGTGTGCAGAAAGTGAATACGTTTCACATACATGAGAGTCTTTATTAGGGGCTTTTAGACCCCTTCCTTGTTTCGGAAACCAGTCAGAAGCAGCCTGATGGCTTATGGATCATGCCTGGAGGGCAAATAGGCACAGCCACTCCAGGGAGCCAGTTGGCACTTGTGCTTCTGAGTATGTACTGGAGAGCAGTGGTTCTCCAAATGTGGCTCCTGGACCAGCAGCATTAACGTTCCTGGGAACTTGTTAGAAATGGACATTTTCAGGCCTGATGCAGGCCCACTGAATCAGAAACTCTGGGGATGGACCTAGTAATACGCATTTTAACAAGCTCTCCCAAGTGATCCTGGTGCTTGCTAACCGTGAGAACCTGTGGCTCAGAGAAGCTCTTGCATTGCACCCCAAGAAAGAGACAGAAGGAAGCTACGGGTCCATATGCAGTCTCTTATTAATCTAACCAACAACTTGATCAATTTGATTGTTATTAACCCCATTTTACTGATAAGGGATTAGGGCCATAGTCACAGAGCCAGTAAGAGGTGGAGCTGGGTCTTGAACACATTTTCTTGACTACAGCGCAGTCTTCAAAACAGAGAATCTCAGAGCAGACTGGACCAATTTGTAGTTTCATGGACTTAGGGGAAGTCAAAGAGAGTAGCTTCTGGTGTGTATTTAGGAGAAAAATCCTTTTTATTGATCAAAGCACTCACTCATTCACTAGTACATGTGATAGTTTACATTTGTCCCTTCATTCAGCCTTTGAAACAATTCTTCGGTGCACATTTATCTTCATTTTATAGATGAGGACTTAAGTTCAGAGAAGTTAAGTAATTTGCCCAAATTCACACAACTAGTAAATCCTTAGACCCGAGCCAGTACCTATCCCCCAAACCCATGCTAATTTTCTTTCCTTTTTCCTTAGTGAAGTTCAAAATCAGTTCAAAATAAAGCATGAAGTGCTTAGGTTATACATGGATAAGAACAAAGGTGAGTTCTAAACAAAGGAGTAAAATGCCTTTGTCTACCATGAAATTAAGTAAAGAACACTGAGAGTATAAAATTGTAAATACAAAATTTCCCGAAGGACAGTCATTCCTTTTATACGGACTTCTGTTTCAAAACCCATAGAGTTTATTCATTTAAGAAAAATATTTCTTTTCTTTCTTGTGTCATGATATCTTTGGTTTAGCATAAAATGCAAGCCTCTGGGATTGCTTATTAGAATAACAATTATTTCCGCCTCGACTGGCCTAATCTTCCAAGATCTTTAGGGCTAAGGGTTTGGGCCCCGTCCAGTGCATGTGTAAACCCGTAGCTTGAGCAATACGCTACTCCTGCAATTTTTCTTCCAAATGTTCTGCTTTTTTACAGGTGAAAATCATCGCAATGAATGAGAATGTTGCTCTTAGGTCAGCCCTCGATAAAAATCTGAAGAGCGCTGTGACCACGGCTTTCCTGATGCTCCCTGAAAGCTTTTCTGAAGAAGACCTCTTTATAGAGATTGCCGGACTCTCTTACTCAGGTTAGTGGATCTGCTGCTCACGTTTTCTGCAGGAAGATTTGTTGCGCAGACTAGCCTCGCACTCCTCACACTCCGCGGCCCCCTTCGTCCTGGGCCCTGTGGCTTCCTGTGCAGGTTACTTACCGCAGGAACCCCCCACGATGTGCCTCCTAGGTCTCTCCTCCTCCACATCTGCATATAGATCACCCCAGGGTCATCTTGCTGCTGCTATTACTGTTCGTTTTCATTTTGAAACAGTTTCAAACTGACAGGAGAGTTTCAGTGATAACACAAAAAACTCCCATCTACCCTTACCCCAGATTTGCCAATTTTAATGTTTCACCACATTTGTGTTCTCATTCTCTTTGTACCAGGGGTTTTCTGACTCTGGTGTGCCTCAGAAGCCCCTGGAAGGCTTGTGAAAACAGACTCGTGGGCTCCCTCGCACACAGCAGCTTTGGTAGGTCTGGGGGTGGAGCCTAAGGATTTGTATTTCTAGAAAGTGGATGATGCCATCGCACCTCCGCGGTTCCCACTTGGAAAACCACTGCTCTCTCTGTACCTGCAAATACTGTGTTCTGTATTCTTTTTTTCCAACTATTTGAGGGTAGGTTATTCATATCCTGTCCCCATCAGGCCAAATACTTCAATATATGTTTCCCAAGAACAAGGACATTCTCATACATAACCACAGTACGGTCACCAGATTCAGGAGGTTTATCACCGGTACAGCACTTATAGCAGATGACGATCCATAGTCCCTGTGTTATTGCTGGTCACAATGATGTCCTTTTTAGTGTCCCCAACTCCCCCCACCGCCTCAAGTACACGATCCAATCAAGGATCGTATTTATTAAGATGGCTTCTCTCTTTTATCTTTTAATCTGAAACACTTACTTAGTCTTCGCTTGTCTTACATGACGTTCACATTTTGAAGTCTCAGGCCAGTGATGTGTGTGCCCTATAAGCAGAGCTTTCTGTCTTCCAGGCCATCCATGGAGAGGCATCTGGAGATCATGTGTATATTCTGCTTCCTATCACACTTTCCCTCACAGACTGAGCATTCATTGATGGTTCTTGCTCGAACCAGTCTTTACTATGATGGTTACAAAGTGGTGACTTTCCAGCCCCACCTCTCCTCACCCCATTAAGGAAAAGCTTTCCCTTCTTCCCCATTCATTACTTTATTTATCAAATCTTAACGTCCTTCCCTTTCTCCTTAAACCAGTTGTGTTCCTCAGAGATGTCAAGGGCCCCTTCAGAGGGGAAGGGGAGAGCTGCGAAGATGAAGCCCCTGGCCCCTGACCCTAGCTGCAACCAGAGGGGAGCCCTCTTCCTGTTTGATGTAGTAAGGATCCACGTAAAACTTCATTTATAGAAAGAACTCTGCTACTTTTAAAATAGTTTCAAAACCACTGTCTTAAATAAATATCTTCTTTCCCAGCTTTTAAGTGTGAGTCAAGAAACTATGCTCAAAACACTGCAGAAGCAGTTTACACATTTACTGAATCCCTATACAGATAAGATTTCATGGAAATTTGAGGCTGAAAGAGACCATTAAGGTCTGTCCTTCAGTCTTTTTTTTCCCCCGAAAGGCCGCTAGCAGGACTACAGCTACACCTGCAATACTGGGCAGAAAGGAAGTGACGTAAGCTCAGTCTTGGTAGCTTCCCGCTCCACGTGGCAGTGGCCCTGCCTTTCAGCAGAAAGCGGAGGGGCAGAGGCGGTGCGGCCGGTAGCGGCATGAATGGGCCTGCATACAACGTGTGGGCAGAGGGGGCCACCTTATTAGGGTGAGGGCCTCCCCGTGCTCCCTTGTGAAGAAGGTTGGACCAGAACGTTTTATGAAGAGCTCACTTTGTGGGAGAACGATGCAGAGCCGATTTCTACTTTGCCCACACCGCTGCCTCTCTCCCATTCCCTCCCCCTGATCGACAGCAGCATAGCGGTAGCTGGAGCCTAGGAGCTCCCATACACTGTGAGCATTGACTAACGAAGTTTATCGAACGACATAACTGCCTGCACCTGTGAGCAGACTGTACTTTAGCGTTCAAGCTTCGACCAGGCGTCAGCCGACTTCTGCTTTGTCTCCTGGAGGGGCCGTGGTGTATCCTCCTGTATACTGTGACACAGGTACGGGGTGTTCAGTGAGTACTTGCTGACTCACAACAGTGTCACTCTCTGCTTTTGCTTCTTTCATAATGATTATGAAGGGCTGCTGGATGGCAGTGCCATACCAGACACAGATAGGTGAGTGCGTGTAGGTAGCTGAGCAGTAGGTGGGTCGGGGGAAGTTAGATACGTAGAAAAGTCGGTCATTTATTCCATCATTGAAACCTCACACAACAACCCTGTTCACAGCTATTTCTAGTGTGCCTTCCACGTGCCACACACTGCCCTGGGTCCTGGCTGTACCCTGGTGAGCATGACATGAGTGAGACTCCTCAGGGAGTTGCTGTTCTCTTAGGTAGAGCCAGGCAGTAAAGAAGCCGTATGGTCATTTCAGAGAACGGTAAGTGCAATGAAGAGAAGAAAATAAATCGGGACAAGGGCCGCCATTACCTTGGATCTGAGGTAGTGATGTCTGCGCTCAGGTCTCAAGTGGCAGGGAGCTTGCCCTGGACTCCTGGGAGAAGGGCCGAGAGACAGAGAGAGAGCTGCTTCCTACCAAGCATCCTCACCTTGGTGTGCCTGACTCGGCTTTCTCAGCTTCCGCTTTCTCCCATCTCTTACCTGGTCTCCTCTTGCTCTCTAACCATTATGTTATTTATTGCTTAGCCCAGATTTGGGTCTGAGAGTCTGCCCAAGGATCCCACATTACTCATTTCACTGAGGTTGGCTTCTTTTTACCGTAAAATGTAGGACACAACCTTGGTGCCTCTTCTCCAGAGGGAACTGAATCCAGCTCGGTGCAGTCCCTGGCTTAGGAGTGAGACGCTCCGCCAAGAGCACTTTATTCGGTTGTGTGGAGCTGGGGACATATTTTTCCAGCAGGACATTATGTGATGGTTGTTCCTAAGCCTGGACACAGTACACTCAATGGTCACCTCCTCCATAATATAATGGAATTAGCATGAAATTGTGAGGGTAGGGAAGGATCTAGGCCCTGCAGGTAGAACCTTTCTCAGGTATGAGACCTGCCTCAGGCCATGTGCTGAAAGGCAAGCTTTTCCTCTGGCCTTTCCTAGACTTCTGGGAACCTATCCTTGAACTGATTGGATTCTTTTTTTTTTTTTTTAATGTTTTTATCTATTTGTGTGTATGAGAGAGAGAGAGCGTGAGCAGGGGAGGGGCAAAGAGGGAGATACAGAATCCGAAGCAGCTCCAGGCTCTGAGCTGTCAGCACAGAGCCCGATGCGGGGCTCGAACCCACGAACCGTGAGATCATGACCTGAGCCGAAGTCGGATGCTGAACCGACTGAACCATCCAGTCGCCCTGAACTGATTGGATTCTAACCTCTGCAAACCATGTAACTCTCCCAAGCCCCCAGAATATTCCAAACTTCAAATTATCCACCAACCTCACTTTGATTTACAACGTTGACATTTATTTTGCACCATTTCCACGTGAGAGATAGTATGTTGTTCCTAACCTGCCCAGGTGGGCATTCCTTCTGGAAGGGGGCGGGGATGGGGAGACAGGAAATGTGTCTCTGTGAGTTACTGGGCAAGCTCCTGCCAGTAATTACGAGCAGAGACAAGGTCTGTCTGTATTACTAGTAGTAATAATAACCTCTTACGTTTTATATAGTATTTAAGGATCACTTTGCCTTGCGGGTCGGTATTGATGGCATGATTGTTGTAAATGATGGTGAGAAAGGAGTAGGTGGAAGATGAGAGGCTGCAAAATTGGGAAGGGGAAAGCTTTCTAATCCTTCAGTTATTCTTAGAAGTCAGCATTTAAGTAAACAGAAAAGGAAAACCAAATGAGCTTTAAAGGGTCACCTTGACCTTTCTCATGTAAGTACAAACTATTAAAGTGACTAATTTTACATAATGATCCTGGTTTAACATTTATCAAATGAATCAGCGTCCCATACCTCATGAAGAATTAAAGCTATAATTTCTGCTCTAAGGAACTTCACATTAATAAACACGCAGTCACGGTGAGTCAGTGATAGACTTAAAAACAACACGTAGAAAAGGCAGGGAGTGTGAAAGAACACGGCAAGTGCAGGGAAGAAGGAATAGATTGCTGTGACTGAAGTCCATGGCTCATAGCAAAAGAAAACAGCACTCATTATTATGTGCCAGGAACAACTCTCAATATTTTTGATTGAATAACTAGTTTAACCTTCACAGTAACCCATTCCTTTGATTGTGTGCTGATTTATTGCCCCATTTTAAGATGAGAAAACTGAGACCCAAATCTGTCTAAGGTCATTTGTCTGGTAGGTTAGTAGGTAGTGGAGCTATAAGTTTATTGTATTTTTAATTTTTTTGATGTGTATGTCTTGAGAGAGAGACCGAGCAGGGGAGGGCCAGAGAGAGAGAGAGAGAGAGAGAGAGAGAGAGAATCCCAAGCAGGCTCCACACTGTCAGTGCAGAGCCCAACATGGGGCTTGAACTCACATACCCTGAGATCATGACCTGAGCCAAAATCAAGAATTAGATGCTTAGGGGCGCCTGGGTGGCTGGGTCGGTTAAGAATCTGACTTCAACTCAGGTCATAATCTCACAGTTTGTGAGTTTGAGCCCCGCTTCGAGCTCTGTGCTGACAGCTCAGAGCCTGGAGCCTGTTTCAGATTCTGTGTCTCCCTCTCTCTCTCTGTGCCCCTCCCCTGTTCACACTCTGGCTCTCAAAAATAAATAAACACTAAAAAAAAAAAAAAATGGGTCAGATGCTTAACTGACTGAGCCACCCAGGCGCCCTTGGAGCTAGAATTTTAGCCCACCCTCTTCACCATTGAACTTCACTGCCTCTCGGGTATTTTGGAGAAGAGGTTCTTCCCTGGGCAGGCCAGGCCAGGCACTGGACACAAAGGCCAATGAAACTGGAATTTGACACCGTGTGCACCCCTAGGAGCCACGGGAGGTTTTGGGCTTTGCAAGAGGTGGGAGGTGCGTTGCCGTGGAAAGCTCATTTTGCCAGCACCGTGCAGGAGGCAGAGAGACTAAAACAGGAAAAAGTCTTACTCACTCAACAAATAATGCCCAGAGTCTCCTATGCCAAGCACTCTTTAAGCTCTGGGGATGAAAGAAGTAATGAAGGCAGGCATTGTCCCTGCCACTGTGGGGCTTTCATTCTAGTTGAAAAGTCAGTCAGCAAACACGTGGCAGCACCAGAGCCCGGCATGGAGGCGAATGTATACGTGTTACGTTAGTGTAACCAGGGGAGGCCTGGGGGAGGGACATCCGAACTGAGGACCACGGCTGAGGACCCATGAGGAGACCCCCTCACCCCCACCCCATGAGAGCCGTGCAGGCAGACGTGAGGATAGTTAGGACTGTGTCTGCCTTCGGCTGGCCGTGCATCCTCAGCCTCTGGGACGATGCTGGTGCACACAGTGGGTGCTCAGCACGTCTCTGTGGGGTGGACGGATGAGCCTGATGGTGATGAGGGCTCGAACTAGAGCAGCACCTCCACCAAGGACACAAATTCAAGTCACGTCCTTAACCTCTTACATCGAGTGTCTTATTTTGTGTCTTATTTTGTATCTTGTTTTTTTCTTTTCTTCAACATTGTATTACTTCACGGAAGTCAGAATTAGTGAACTATTTAAAAGCTGGGGCTCGGGTGCCTGGGTGGCTCAGTCGGCTAAGCGACGGATTTGGGTTCAGGTCATGATCTTGCAGTTCGTGAGTTTGAGCCCAGCATCAGGCTCTGTGAGCCTGCTTCGGATTCTGTGTCTCCCTCACTCTCTCTGCCCCTCCCCTGCTCTTTCTCTGTCTCTCTGTCTTTCAAAAATAAATAAATGTTAAAACAAAAAAATTTAAAAGCTGGGGCTCTAGAATCAGACGCCTGGATTCAAATCTCAGCTGCCCTCTGAACTTTTTGTCTTTGGGCAAGTTTCTTAGCTCCTTGTGACTCAGTTTCTTCATTTCTAAAGAAGGGTTATATATGGATTAAATTAAATCATACATGCAAAAGTGCTTAACAAGTGGCTGGCACACAGAAAATGCTCAGGTATTATTATCTTAGATGTGTGTATGTTTACACTAACACAGCCACTTGAGGTTGTAGACAAAGGAAAGAGAAAGACGGCAGTCAGCCGTGAGTTTGAAGACTAGCTTTGTAGAAGTGCTTGAACCTTTCTGAGCCCATGTTCTTATCTGTAAAACAAAAATAACTGTTTTCTAATAAGGTTTTCAATGAGATAATATATGTAAAAGCCCCCAACATCATACCTATTGATAGTTGGTGCTCAGAAAATGATTACTATTATTATTTATTACTGTTATGTATCATTGCTGGCCACATAAGTTTTTCTTAAGCTGAGACACCATTATTTGCTCATTCAGTGACAGATCAGTGATAGATGGACACTCAGGTTGGCCACATTTATCGTTTTATTAATGACACTGCTGTGAATCACTTTGGAGAAATTACTTTGTAGGGGAAGGGGGCAGAGAGGGCCATGAACTTCCTTGGAGATGTCCTCCAAAATGGAGTAATATTGTTAGTTATAAGAGTTACAAAACTTCTTACATGTTGACAAATAATGCCTGTCAAAATTTGGAGGCATTAGAGTTCACTTAGGTCAGGTGAATTATTTGGCCCGTTCCTGTCCTTAAGAGTGAAAAACACAATTAAGCACTCTTGTGTAAGAAAGAGAATGGGTTCCTTTCAACGTTAGATTGTCTGAACTCAGGCTCAGCTACTTCTAGGAATAAGACAAAGCGAGGAATTTACCAGCTGAGTGATTCTTGGAGGAAGAAAAATCAGTAATGGGTGCCAGCCCTCTAAAGTGTGAGTAAACATCCTTATTTCTGGACCCTGGTTAAAGCCAATGAAGAAACTTTCTCTGGAGTGATAGCTATTAAGATTTATTCTACGAGAGTCGCACCATCTGAAACCTTGCAAGCAGTGTCACTGGATAGCTTGCATATGGGAGATTTGACTATTTCAGTAATTTGGAAGCATATTTTTCTCTACTTGCCAAGCTTGAGTTTTTGCTGAAGCCTCAGTTGGAACTTTGTGCTTAGTCACTTGTTAATTTCTCAGAATGCAGTTCTCCAGAAGGAATATTAATTGTCAATAATGCCTTATGTTTATGGATTACTTACTGTGTGTCAGATATTAGTCTAAGTGTTTTACATGTATTAACTCATTTAATCCCCGAATCTTATAAACTAGCTACTATCATTGATTCCATCTTACATTTGAGGATACTGAAGCCCAGAGAAGCTAAGTAGCTTGTAAGCTTGGGTTTAAACAAAGGTCGTCTGGTTCTAGAACCTTTGCTCTTCTACAAAGGGTCTATGGTGGCTGGTGTGATTCCTGGTTCATAGCTGGGACAGCCTTCCCCCAGGCCTCAGGGCCCTGAGTGTACCTCCCCTCCCTCCATCCCCCCCCCCCACTTTGTCATCTTCCTCTGCTTGTGTTCTCTTCATAGCACTTCCTATTGTCTGAAATATTGGTTATTTTATTCATTTGTTGGTTTGTCTTTGGTCTGTGTTCCACTATTAGAATGTACAGGGCAGAAATGTTTGTCTTTTTTTGCTCACTCTACCCCATGCTTACGGTGGTGCCTGACACGTACTGGGTGAATGAACAGATGAGTGGCTGTCATATTGGTCCCTTCCTGGATCAATATCGTAAACCCCATTCCTCCCGTCCCTTACTATACTCGTCCATTTTGTGTTCTCTAAAGCATGGAAAAGAAGGGTGATTCAAATATTTGTCACCAAGTGCATCAGCTGTTTATTCTTACCTCCTTTTCTTCCACGTTATGCGTTAGTGCGATATGATGTCTTTTCTGCAACCATGGAGATATTTGGGGAGTTGCGTTTTGAGTGGTGTGCTAGACCGCCTTCTAATAATGCTGCCTTAGTCATCTGTGTTCAAATAGGTATTGTTTTGTATACACGCAAAAGAATGAAGTTGGACCCCTAATTCATACTATGCACAAAATTAGTTCAAAATGGATCATGGAAATAAGAGCTAAATGTAAGAGCTAAAACTATAAAGGTCTTAGCAGAGTGGCTTTGGGTTAGGCAGTGGTTTCTTAGATATTCACCAAAAGCACCAACAACAAAGAAAAAGTAGATAAAATGGTAAAACTTTATGAAAATTAAACTTTCATGCTGCAAACAGTACCCTCAAGAAAGTACAAAGGCAGCCAACAAAATGGGAGAAGAGATTTACAAATCATACATCTGATAAGAGTAGTACCAGAAAGTATACAAATAACAAGTAAGCGCATGAAAAGATGTTCAGCATCATTAGTCGTTAGAGAAATGCAGTTAACACCACAGACACAGTGCTTCCTACAATGGCTAGAATAAAAAAGACACGAGTAAGTGTTGATGAGGATGTGGAGAAATTGAAACTCTCATGCATTGTTGGTGGGATTATAAAATGGTGCAGCTGCTTTGGAAAAACAGTTTGGCAGTTCCTGAAAATTAAACATAGTTACCATATAGCCCAGAAATTCCACTCTTAAGTATCCATCCGAGAGAAATGAGAACACATATCCTCACGAAAACTTGTACACAAATGTTCATAAGCAGCATTATTCAAAATAAATAGCCCAAAAGTAGAAACAACCCAAATGTCCCTCAGGTGAGGAGTGGATAAAAAAATGTGGTGCATCCATCTAGTAGACCATCATTTAGCCATGAACAGGAATGAGTTACATGCTACAACATGATAAACTTTGAAAACATAACAGTACCTCATAAAAGACCATTTATTGTACAATCCCATTTACATGAAATGTCCAGAATGGGCAAATGTGTACATACAAAAAGTAGATTAGTGTTTATCTGGGGCTGGGGATGGAAGGGTGGAGGGAGACAGAGAGTGGCTGCTAATGGATACGGGGTTTCTTTTAGGGAGGCCAAAATGTTCTAAAATTCATTGGCTACATAACCCTCTCATATATCCTAAAAATACTTAAAACATGAAATTGTATGTTTTACATGTGCGAATTGTATGGTATGTGAATTACATCTCAAAAAAGCTGTTCAAAAAATATTATTCTGCCATATCAGCATCCAATTTGGGCTACTGTTCTTAAACACCACCACATAAGAAATTCTACTTGTGTAACCCTCACTGAAATGATCTGTTTCCATAGCACTTCCTGCCTCAAATAGTACGTATATGTTTATAGCTCTGATGTCTGGCCCAGCTCCTGGTACTTACTAGCCACCCAAATAGTTATTGAACTGAAAAAATGGCAGTGTTGCAGTTAGTTTAAGAGGGAAAAATTAGCCAGTTATTATCTTCAAGGACTCAGGGCCTCCTCTGCCCTCTCTCCTTTCCCGTCCTGTGTGCATATCATAGCAACAGTAACTGTCTGCTTTCCCATTTACAAAGCATCCTCTACTGCCTTAGCTCATTTAGATCTCAAAACAACTTTGTGGGGTGCCTGGGTGGCTCAGTAGGTTGAGGGTCCACCTCTTGATTTCAGCTCAGGTCCTGATCCCAGGGCTGTGAGATCGAACCCCGTGTCAGGCTCTGTGGTGAGCATGGATCCTGCTTGGGATTCTCTTTCTCTCTCCCCCCACTTGCACATTCTCTCTTTCTCTCTGTCTCCTCTCTCTCCTACTCTCTCTCAGATTAAAAAAAATAATAATAAGAACAACCTTGTGAGGTCAGTATGATTGTCACAGCCACTTTACAGAGAAGAAACCGACTCAAAAAGGTTCATCACCAGTCTCCCCCCTCCCCCCCGCCCCCAGACCCTGCCAGACTGCTCGGTGCAGCCCCTCACATCCCTACATTCATAATGAGGCCCCTGACCCCTGGGGGCATGCTAGAATCACAAAGCAGGCCGACTACACACAGTTCACCGGTCTCTGGGTTTGTTTCATTTCAAAGTCGAAGAGAAATGACCCTTTTGGTTACCCGTGGTTGTGAGCCTGGCATTTCTCTGGCTGGAGCGGTCAAGATTTAAACTTAGCAGTCAAGGTGTAAAATAAATAAAAGTCAGCAGTCGGTTTTTCTCAATCCCTGGGTTTTGTTGCAAACATCTGTGGAGGTAAGAAAACATGATTCTTAGGATCAAAGTGCCAGGTCATGCCATGCCCACAACTCCATTCCTGTTGCTCTGAAGAAGCGGGTCGTAAGCCCATTTGCTTCCTCTGCCCTGCAGACAACCTAGTTGCGCGGCCCGGCAGCCAGAGAAATTCAGTTCAGCGGACACTACCGACGTGCCTTCCCTGTGCCCGGCGGCACACAAGAAGCTGGCGGTGCGGGGGGGGATGAGGCCCAGCCCTCGTTCTCTGAGAGCCCCTCGTATCTTCCAGGTCTTTCCTTTAATCATGACACGCCGTTGTTCTTTGGGGGGAGGATTTGGATTAGTCGGCTTTTACATTTTAGTAAAATACAGCCACTCTCTAAGAAAATTACTGTCTAAAATACAAGAACACTTCATTGAATGTACAGAAAGAGAAGAAATGACCCAAATGTTTAGAACTCAACAGTGGTGCACACTGATCTTTCACTTCAGAGCCAGCCAGGTTGGATTCAGAGTTGGAGGACCTTTTATCCCTTCAAAGATTGACAGAATCCATTTATAGGCTCTAAATACAAGCAGGAGGATTCACACAAAGGAAAGGTGACCCAGCTGCCCCTCCATTCACATTTGCCAAAGTCCGCATGTCCGCATCCCGTGCATCTATTTAAAAATGCTAGAAGTAGTGTGCCAGCATTATAGAAGTGAGGGAAATGGAGGAAAATTGCAAAGTAGAGTACCCCTAGTCGCCTGAAATGTCACCTAAAATGTCACCACGCTGATACTGAGGGGTGGCTGGACCTTTGCACCTCAGTCTCCTCATCCGTAAATTTGGGAATACTTAGTAGCTTCTTCAGGAGGCTTTGCCAGGACTAAACAAAGTTAACAGTGCAATGCACACACATACCACAAAAAGCCCACAATAAATGTGTACTTATTAGAGCAAAAAGAACAGTTTTCTGTAATCTTTTCGTCTTGCTTTTCCTGTTTGTTTTTTTACACAAAGTTTTCTTGTACTTTTGTGTCTTAGTTTCTTGCTTATTATTATATGATCATTTTCCATGTCGCTGTGTGTGATTACTGTAATTTTTTAATGGCCGCACACTTGTGTGGTAGCGTGTGGGTGTGCCGCTGTAATTTATCCATTTCCCTGCTGTTAGACGTTTGGGCTGCTCCCAGCGTTTTGGTATTATAAATAGCACCTCGGTGCACAGTTGTATATATGTAGCATTTTCACTTACTGGGAAATCTCAGGCAGGTGACTCCAGCTCTGTCTGTGTTGCCCTGATGCTGACTGGGATCAGAATCTACCTGATAGGGTAGGGGTGGACAGATTGACGTGGTAATACAGCAAAGCACTTGCAACAGGGCCTGGCATGTACCAGATGCTCAGCGAACATTACCACCTCACCGCTGTCTGGGTCTGTTTCTTCAGGCTCGCTCTCCAGAGATGGGGCTGTTCATTCCCTGCTTTCCGAAGGACTTTACCAGTTAATGAAGTCGACAATATATGAAAGGTTCGATTTCTCTACACAATCTCTGCCAGTCATCCCAAGATTTAACTATGTAACTCTCTTTCCCTTTAAAACAATAGTGGAAAAAAATAAGTTTGTTCATATTTGGGCAGCCCGTTATGGCCGGAACTCACTTCTGCTCACTGCCTTGAACAGACCTCATTCACAAAGATTGGGGTCCAGAGGCTGTTTCTCAGTCTGTTTTCATGAAGCTGGCAGTCCCCTGCGGCTTTCTGTAAAATCATAGCATAAATTGGTCCTCGGAAGCTTCAAAACCCATACATTTTACTCCTTACTGAAGTACCTACTATTGGGTATCTTTATTTTTTTTCCCAAAACAAAGCAAAAGTTTGCTCTAGTAATACCTGTTGTGGTCCATGAGAATTTCAGTGATCCCTCCTCTCCTGTCTCCCCAGAGGAAACGGACTAGCAAGGTTAACCGTATGTCTGGGTTTGCCCAGTTTTTACTTATCCTAGTATAATTATTCATCATGCCCCCTTCACTCTCAGAAGCGACCTCATTTGGATGATGAATTACATTGTCACGTCTCACCTGGGAATTAATTCCTCAGCCGCTGGGGCATCTCCCTACACTTGCTACCTCATTTGCATGGACGACTTTCTCCCCCTCTCCAACAGAAGTTTCGGCCCCAGTGCTTTCGCCAAGCTTCACCTGGGAGGCCCTCACATGTGTCCAGCCTGTTTTGAATGCAAGCTAGCCCAGTAGGCATTCCCTCATGTTCTCACATTGTATCATCTTTTTCCCCCCTCCCTGTATCTTGCTGATAATTGTCAATGGCATAGGCAGGCAAGGGCACTTAAATTTGTGTCAAAAGTGGCTCTTTGTCCTTCAGAACTGTATATTCTGCAGCTCAATTCCCATCAGCAAATGTAAGGGACATTCCTCATTCCTCACCACTCACAACTTAAAAAAATGATAGATACCTGCTTTCAAGAAGTTCATCTTAAATGTAAACCTCTTCTTACTAGGACTTTTAACACCCACTGCTCTTGCCCCTTATCAAATATAAGGCTCTTTTATATTCATCAGGTCTCTCAAAGGCACTCACACAAACACAGCAAAGAGGTTCAAGCTGAGCTCCATGGTTGGTCCCAGGCAGTTTTGTTCACAGGATGGGCCATCATAAGTACGGGCCTTCTGCACTAGGAAAACAAAAACAAAAGTCCGCTCCTCAATGATGATTACCTTTTGCACTTAGGTAACTGTACTTTCACCGGCATAAAGGGCTTTACGATTTGGAGGCTCCCTTTTCCCCAAGAACAAGTGTCCGCATTCCTCGGGGAAGGTGTTCGTGGCACAAAGGAGGAACGGCAAGTGTATTGAATGTGGGATGCTGCTCTCTTGAGCTAGTGCAAGGTGAATGTTGGCGCCGTAGTCGTGGGTCGCCTCAAGGAAATCTGTTTTTCCATTTGTTTTAACCAGGCGACTTTCGGATGGTGGTTGGAGAGGATAAGACAAAAGTGTTGAATATCGTGAAGCCCAACATAGCCCACTTCCGCGAGCTCTACGACAGCACGCTGCAGGAGAATCCCCAGGTGGTGTATAAAGTCCAGCAAGGCCGACTGGAGGTAAACCCACCCCCGCAATAATTTACATGGCTTCTAAGGCAAGAGCTATTTTAAGGGGAAGAAAGAAGGGTTAGAACAGTATGACTCCTGTGATAACATTTGCAGTTTAAAAAAGTTTCATATGTAAACATACTCTTCAGTGTACTTGGAATAATACTAAAAAGTAACCCAAGAGACCAGTAGTGAGGGGCCACCTTTGGGGAAGGGAACTGGAACCGACTTGGTAGAAGGACTGTCTTCACCAGGTGTATCTTTTTTGCCATTTGAAATTCTTAGTATGCATACTAATTACCAATCAAAAATGAGTGAAAATAAACTCTCGGATTTGCTTTCTTTTCATCTCCAATCCCATTTGTGTCCCAGGATGTAACCTTACTGACAGTTTGGCATATATTCTCCCAGATCTTTTATTTATTTATTTATTTGTACGTATACACATGTATGAGGAAGTTTGGTCTTTGGTTTTGTTTTATATAAATGGACTCTTACACATATTATTCTGATGCTTATTTTTCCCCACTTGTTATGTTTATTATGTCTGGAACTTCCCTCTTAATGTATCACATAAAACTTTCTTTCAGTGTATCTTTAAAAATTATATTAGTAAATATTTGAAAATAATTATTAAAGAGCTCTTCCTTTGACGAGAGTAATTTGGATTTGATTTTTTTAAACTGTAGAGACCACAGATTTTTTTTTTAATGTTTAGCGTAAAGAACACTGTGTTTTACCTTTTTTTTTTTTTTTCTTTTTCTGAAGAGACAGAGAGGGACAGAGCACCAGCAGGGGAGGGGCAGAAAGAGAGAGGGAGACACAGAATCCCGAGCAGGGTCCAGGCTCTGAGCTATCAGCACAGAGCCTGATGCGGGGCTCAAACCCACAGAAGTGAGATCATGACCTGAGCCAAAGTCGGAGGTTCAACCTACTGAGCCACCCAGGTGCCCCTGTATTTTACTTTTTTTAATGCTCTTCCTCTTCCAAATAAAAGGAGCACCTAATAAAGTTTTTTTTTTAATTTTTACTTTTCTCAAAGTAATGCATGCATGTGGGTTTTTTAAAAGCCTATTTATTTTGAGAGAGAGAGAGGGCAGGAGGAGCAGTGAGAAAGGGAGAGAAAGAATCCCAAGCAGGCTGTGCACTGGCAGCGCAGAGCCTGATGCAGGGGTCAAGCTCACAAACTGTGAGATTATGACCTGAGCTGAAACCAAGAGTGGACAATTAAGCAACTGAGCCACCCAAGTGCCTCAACATGCATGTGGTTTAAAAACCAAGTGGCACCTCACAGTTTATAACAGGAAGTAGAGGCTCCCTACTGTGTACCTTCCTACTCTTCAGTGCTGCTTCCCAGAGGTGAGCTTCCATCCGGCTAGGAGGCCCGTGTTTCCCTCCGTGTCTCTAAACAATATGATTTGACTGTTATTTCTTGATTTTTTTTTCTCTCTTATACTTGATTTTTGTCACCCGTCTATGAGACAAAAGGATTTTTTTACTCTCTTATTCCTCTCCCATCAACGTCCATTCACGCATGTGTGTGCACACCCCCCCCCCACACACACACTTCCCTTCCTGCCTCACTTCCTCTTGCTTCACGTATAGTTATTTCATAATTTTTGGTTAGGTTAATATTCAATATTTACTCTAGTATGACAACTTACTTTTCTTCATTGCTGAGGTATAAACTATGAAACTTCCTTTCCTGAACAAATTTGTTTTTCTCGGAGTTAATAATTGTCTCATTTTCTTCATTTGCTTGGTTTTCTTTGTACCTATCACTAATCCATACCGTCTTACAAATCTTTTAGTCTTTCCCCTTACAGGCAAACATTGGGTATTTTCTGTTTCTTTTTTTTCTTGGGGACACTTCTTCCTGGAGCCCCGTGTGCCCTGTTTTTTTCTGTACTGGTTGTTTTCTAGGCTTGCTGCACAGCTCTTCTCCTGGACCTTCTTTTTGTTATTTCCCTGGGGAGTTTTCCTGCCTCTCTTCTTGGGTAATTTTTTTTTACTTTCTGCATCTTTTATCTTCCTCTTTCATGGTAACACTTTAATTTTGGTGAAGTATACCTTTTAGTTCTAATGTCAGTTGCGAGGAAGGTAGATTTTTTGAGATCATGTACATCTGAAAATTCTACCTGTGCACTGACTGATGGGCTACCTATCACATTCTAGGTTGGAAATAATTTTCCCTCAGACTTTTTAAGTCGTAGCTTCACTTCTTCTAGTTTCTAAGTGTTGTATTAAAAAGTTCAGTGACAGGGGTGCCTTGGTGGCTCAGTTAACGTCCAACTCTGATTTCAGTTCAGGTCATGATCTCATGGTTTGTGGGATCAAGCCGCACATCATGGGATTCTCTCCCTCTCTTTCTACCCCTGCCCTGCTCATGTGTGTGTGCTCTCTCCCCTCTCCCTCTCAAAAATAAATCAATAAACTTAAAAAAAAAAAAAGTCCAGTGACATTCAGTTTGCCTATCCTTTAGATGTGACCTTTTTAGCTCTTGGACAGTGTTTAAGATCTTTTCCTTTTTTCTGATATTCTTAAATTTCATGGTGGTTTGTCTTTATATACAGGTTTTTCACCACTATTCTGGTACTTCATGAGCCTTTTCAGTCTGGAAATTCATGAGCTCCAGTTCTAGGAAGCTTTATTATTTCTGTAATTTTCTTCCTACCCATTTTCTTACTTTGCTCTTTCTGGAATTCCTGTTAGCTGGATGTCAGACCTCCTGGTTTGATCTTTTTTTATTTCTCTTTTCTCCTTCCTATTTCTTTGGAGGTTTTGTTCTGCTTTCCAGAAGGAATTTTCAAATTGGTCTTCTAGCACTCCTACTGAATTTTTCATTTCCTCTGAATGTTCTTTCTTCCTTATAGCATCCTGTTCTTGTTTTACAAATGCATTAGCCTTCCTCGGCCCTTTAGTGGTCTTCATTATAATTTTTGAAGTTTTCTCTTTCTTCCTATGTTGTCTCTATTTCTCTTAGATACGTTTTTCTTTTGATTCACTCTTGTCTGGTGTTAGCTTTCCTCAAATGTTTGGGTATCCTTTGTGGACTGTTTTTAAAAAGCGAGGCACTTTTCAAAAATGCAGACTGGAAGTTCTTTGTGATGGACAGGGCTCGTCAGCTATGGGCTTCACTGTAGGGTCGTGGGGCAAGGACCTCCCTGTTTCACTGAAGGACCCCAAGTGTCAGTATCTGTAGGATTTCTCCAAAGGGACATCATCTACTCCCTGGTTCGGGATCAGGAAGGATAGCATGCCTACCTGACAACTCTCGGGAAACTTTTGGGAAACTGAGCCGGGGGGAAAGGGCTGGGAATTTTCTGTAACTATGAAGATAAACGTTTCCAAATTCCTCCCTATGGCCTCTGAAAGTCTGTGTCATGTAAGCTCTCATTGTTCTCTTAGTCTGGAGAAACTTACGAGGGTAAGATGAATTACAATTCCCAGGCTGCACCTGGTGTGAGGCTGTAACTGACACCCACCTGCTCCTTCAGTTACTACCCATTCCAAACTCCCCTCACCCTCATCTAGCATTTGTGCTGGGCTAGACTTGGTGGCCCAGACTGTCATCCTCAAGGGGCCTGAGACCCAGTTACCACGCCCATCTCAGGCTATGGTTGCTGCCCTTTGCATCCACCCCCCAAATTGGGCAAGCGATGCTGAGAGATTGTACCAGCAGCCCTACCCCTGATGATCAGCACCAGTTACTTCTGCCAGTACGGTGACTCCTTTCTGTGTCTGCTGGACTTTGGCATGGGATCTGAAGGCAGTAGGTGGCGGTCCTAGCTTTAAGTTTAAAGCCCTAAAGTTGTGGAGATGGGAAGCACATATTTCCCTAGTGGGCCGCTGGGAATGATGGTAAGCAAGGCTATCTCTTACACCCTTTGGTTCCCAGGCCTGTGTGTTCCACCAGATGGGAACAGAGCACTATAGAGGGGGCATTAATTTAGGACGCCTACTGCACCCCTCATTCTCACAGAGTATCATCGCCAAGCGGCTGCCTCCACTGTTCTTCATTGTTCTGTCGTGGAATTCCTTAACAGTGGCACCCCTGGCATTTTAGGCTGGATGATTCTTTGCTATGTGGGCCCCAGATTTCCCCTTATTAGAACTTAGAACTGTTCCGTCAGGCTGGCAGCTTTGGTGCAGCGTATGGTAGAAAGAGGGAGCCAGGGTCCTGTGGCACTGCTGTATCTTTGTACCTCTTGTGCTCTGATGCTACACAGTACAACCGTGCTGGGGAAGCAAGCATTCTGTAAGCCCTGGAGTGGTCCTGGCTAGGCCCTGCATGCAGGAAGGGCAAACTCATACTCAGAATATATGTGTTACTTCCAGTTGAGATGAACTGCTGCCCCTTCCCAGGCGGAAGGGGTTCAATGTAGTCAGCTTCCTCCAAGTGGCTGGTTATTCTCAAGAGACGGTCCTATTAACAGGATCTCAGTGTTGGCTTCTGTCGCTGTCAGGATGGAGTTTGAACAGCAGCAGTAGCTAAGTCGGCCCTGGACCTAGGCAGAGCCTCTACCCCTGTCACCATGGCTACTCCTTCAAGGAGCCAGATGCCAGCCCTGGGATGACAGAGGCTATTGAATCAACTGGCTGAATTGTTCTTTTGGTTATTGTTAATTCTTTTGCGAAGGATGCTCAGGTGGACATTAACATACAATACAGAGATCTTCACACCTTGTGCCCACCTCCAGTTGGTCCATCCACAGGCCTCTTCTCCCCAGTTTTTTGTCTTAGGTCTTCCAGTCTTTTTCCTTCCAGGCGCAACCAGCGAACCATGCTTCACTCCCCACGAGTCTTTGTATATGTTACCTGCGGCTGCTTTCCCATGTTAACTAGATGACCAGCTACACTCCCTGAAGCATAGCCATGTGGGAAGATTTTCCCCCATTAATGTCTTCCTGGGCCATCCCTGAGTGGGGCTGTCGTGCATCATCATAGCTTGTCCGTACCAAGCCAAATCATCCATGAAGCAAGCTCATCCTTTATCTTCCTCCAAGGGCCAGTCACAAGGGCCCTCCATTTAGCCATAGGCATGGACCAGTGGGGAAATAGAATGGAATGCACTGGTACAGCTGTGCTGTACTATACCCAGTACAGCTGTACATGATTGTACCAGTGCGTAGTAGATATTATGGGGGCTTAGGTGCCCTGTTTTGTGCAGCTTACTGCCTCTGGCCTTCCTGTCCAGTGCTTGTGTACCTCTTCCATCTCCATGGCATTACTGTTGAGCCTGCCTGACCATAAGACTTGATGGATATGGGAGATTCCAGCTCGCAGTGGGCAGTTCTTGATGCATTGTGACTTGATGACCCAAGGTTAGAAGCCCCATCTCTCCATCTCTCCGTCTTGTATGTAAGAGCCGATTTCAAATGGTGTGTGGTTCCTCCCTGCGGGTGGTACGGCCTTGCCCCAGAACCCTAGCAGTCTACCTCGTGATTCTCCTACGGGAGCCCACCACAAGCTTCCTGTGGCTTCTTTTTGTATTGATGATACCCTTCGTATAATAGACTTTACAGGGTTGTATGGTCCAAGGGCTGGGGCTGCTCGCACTGCTGCCTGGATCTGCTATAGAGGTCTTTTCTGCTCTGAGCCTCACAAACCTGGAATCCTTTTATATCACTTGGGAGACGGGTCTGAACATTACACCTAAGTGTGGAATATGCTGCCTGCAAGACCTGAAGGGCCTACCAGGCATCATGCTTCATTCTCAGCAGTGAGAGGTGCGAGATGTGAGAAGTTGACCTTAACTTTGGAGAGAATGTCCCAGCATGCTTCAGACCGCTTAACCCCTGAACACTTCACTGATGTGTTAGGCTCCCGAGACTTCTACCCTCTGGAGTCTGTGTATCTACCAAGGACTTCATGTACTTGCCTCTTGTTGTTTACCAGGTAACAGTAGCAACATACCATTGATGGAGTGGACCAGCATGAGATTATACAGAATGGCCAGCTAGTCTGGGTTTCTTGGGCTGTCTTATGACAGAGGATGGGCGAGTTACCATAGCCCTGAGGCAAACCATAAGAGATACTGTTGTCTGTCTCATGAATTGAGCTGCTTCTGATCCAACTTCCCAATAAGAATGGAAAAGAATGCATTCCCCAGGTCTTGGCCCCGTCCAGATGCCTGCAGTTCTGTTGACTTGCCCTAGCCGACTCCCCACATCCAGCACAGGAGAGTGACAGGGGCTCTGCTTGGTTGGTAGTCTGCTGTAATCTTCCAGAACCCATTTGGCTTCTGTGAGGGCCAGACTTAATGGAAATATGATGGAGACCATTAGCCTTTGTATTAGGGTTCTCCAACAAAACAGAGCCAGTATGGGAGAGAGAGAGAGCCAGTATGGGGGGGAGAGAGAGAGAGAGAGAAAGAAAGAGAGAAAGGGAGAGAGAGAAGGAGGGGAGGAGGGAGGGAGATTTTAAGAAATTAAATCGTGGAGGCTGTCAAGTTTGAAATTTTCAGTGAAGAGTAGTTTAAAATCTGAGGGTAGTCTGGAGACAGAATTCCTTCTTCCTCAGGAGACTTTAGTCTTTTTTCATAAGGCCTTTGGCTGATTAGATGAGGCCCACCTGCATTCTAGAGGGTAGTCTGCTTTACTAAGTCTGCTGACTTCAATGTTAACTACATCTTAAAAAATATTTATAATAACTTCTAGACCAAGTTGGACCAAGCAACTGAGCACTATAGCCAAGCCCAAGTGACACAAAATTAAACATCACACCCCTGCATCTTTTAGGTTTACACATAGCACTAATCTCAGCCTTTCCTCCCGAGATTTGTTGGGTTTTTTTAATTACTCTTTTGGATAAGAGATGAAAATGGCAGCTTCAGAGGCTTCCACTTGCCTTCCATACTGCGACAGCTCCCGAATGCCATCATGGAGTATGCTTCTTAGGACCGTTCCTGGTACCTATTGGTAGGATGGGGATTGAGTGGGTCTGAGACAAGCCCTCATCTGATCCTGTGGTGGCGTTGTCGAAGCTCGCTGACCCTGGTTATCGCGGCTTGGGGAGGAGAAGCCAGGCCTTTGTACTCCTTCACCTTCCCATATTGGGATCCACCAGCTCCGTTTGGCTGAAGACAAGTCTGGGAGGGACTCTAAGAGAAGGAGCCAGCCAGCTTTCCCAGCAGCTGGGGGACTGAGTACCTCGGCCCTTAAGCCAACATCCAGTATCATATGACCTCATTTGCTTTCTTAAGATGTCAGTTTTATTGAGATATAATTCATATACCATAAATTCAGTGGTTTTTAGTATATTTACAGAGTTGTGCAACAGTCGCTACAATCTAATTTTACAACATTTCCATCAGTCCGAAAGCATACCCATTAGCAGTCCCTAGCTCCCCCTCCCCTCAGGCAGCCCCTAATCTGTTTTCCAGGTCTATGGATTTGTGCTGGACACTTCGCATAAACGGAATCATACAGTATGTGGCCTTTTCCATATCTGCCTTTAAAATGCAGTTTGATCGCTTCTTGGCCTTTTGGCTAAGATCATGTGTAGTATCTGTTCTCAGTTTACAATGCAGTTTGACTCCCACAGTTTAACTCAGTGCTTTCACTTCCATGTTTTAATGAGACTCAAAGAGTAAGGTTAATTACACAGAATTTAGCAATTTATTTGAACATGTCACCTAATATTTTGTCTTTCAACAAACACATGCGTGTAAGCAGAAATTCCAGTGCATTCTTTTCCTCAAGAGAAAGCTGTGGCAAATGCTAGTTTTTAATTGCTCATATTACTCAAGCCATTTAGGCATCTCTAAAGTTGCTGAAAGCTTCATAGATAAAGCCTTACAGAAATATAAGGTCCTTTTGACTAATCTCAATTCTTAGCCCTAAAATGTGAGTCTCTAAATATTTCTAGCAAGTTTACAGAAATATCCACATTTTTTTGTCCTTTAAGGAAAACTAAATAGAGGTCAAATCCTGTGAATTTAGAACCATCTTAATGATGAATATGAAATATTCAGTTTAAGTAAACCTGAATATTTTTACTGGAGTCATGAAATGATAGCATTTTCTTCTTCTTTGCATTAATTTCATAGAAAGCTAGAAAATCCAGGCATTAATACTCAATAAATACTTGCTGAATGAAAAAGTGAGAGAATGAGTGAATTCTAATTAAGAAAGTTAGTCATATCTGGAAAATCTGAATCAAAAATTGAATACATTTGTCTAGTTTTTTTCTCACTGTTCTTTTAGTCAAAGTGAAAACCTAAACATTCGTTGAAAGAGTACAAGCCAGATTCTTCCCTGGAAGATACTGGATGAGCTGTTGAGGGCGGGGTTACTGGTCTCAGCTTGGCAGGCAGGCAGCGTTCACATGGTTTTATAAAAACTTAGTTCCATGGAGCGAAGTATTTGAAACTGTAGTTAGGGAAGCAGGGTGTGGCCTCAGCTCTGTGGCTAACTTTTGATTCAAAGTAAAGTCTGATGCATAGTTTTATATGTTTTGTTTCTGTATTTATCTTTCAACTTGATGTATGTAGAATACTTGGGAATAGAAACCACTGGTGTCATTTAATCCTACTTAAGAAATAGTGACAACTAAGTTTTATTGACGCAGTTATGCATTCCCTTATTCAACCAATGTTTTTTGACTGCCTACTGGGTGCCAACAGATTCAAAGTGAATAACTTACTCTTTGTCATCAGTGTATTCCTACAGTTGATGAACCCAGCATGGTAAGTCAAAGGCCCAGAAGGCAGGGGACACGAGGTTAGAGTGCCACTCTCCCCTAGTGGCTGTACAACCCTGGGTGTGTCACTCAGTGCCCTGCCCCTGTGTTTAAAATGGAGAGAGCGTGAGTGCCTGGATTTCCTGAACCTCAGTGAATGTTAACTATAGCCTCACTTCCTTTAACTGCTGGATTTAAGACAAATAGAAATTTTAAAACTGAGAGTGAGAAATTGATCCTTGAAAGAGGCTTCTGTTCTTTCTTTTCTCATGTAAAAATGATAGGAAAAGAATTAGCTTTTTTGAAGGAACACAGAATCTGAACTCGCATGCATTCAGTTTCAGAAAAGGAATAAGTCTCCTTAGCATGGTGGCCAGGATGTGGGTCCATGTATGTTTGTGTGAATTCAAAGAACTTTCCACAGATGTTATCTTTTTTTTTTCTTAGATAGATAAAAGCCCAGAAGGACAATTCACTCAGCTAATGACATTGCCCAGAACTTTACAGCAACAAATAAATCATATTATGGACCCTCCTGGAAAAAATAGAGACGTGGAAGAAACTTTATTACAAGTTGCTCATGACCCGGACTGTGGAGAGGTGGTGCGACAAGGTATGTTTATGAATTTGACATTGAGGAAGTGCTGGCCATGGGTAAAAAGCAAACTTTGTGACAGAGACATATTCTTTATTCTTTCTTGCTTAGTTGAGATCAAGAGACAGATTATCTCAGGGAAGAAGACAGCACTAACAGTCTGGGGGGTTTCCAAATCTAAATTGTCATTTGTTTGAAGTAGGGCGGCGTAAGTCCTTCTGTTTTAAGCTTCCTGGGTCCTAAATCACCGTCAAAGGGGGAAACAATGTTTGTTTTGGTTCCAACAGCGTAACTTCTAGAAGTTATTCCAAAGATGACTCTGTTCTTCATGGTGGTCTGAGAAGGAAGGAGCCTGGTGACATTTTTAGTGCTTTTGTAACATCAGGAACACAGCTTTCACCAGCCAACTCCCCTTCGATGTATCTCTCAGTGTGTTCACCAGGGCTCCCTCGGACGTGACCCGTAGTATGTTCCACATATTATCCCCAAGGCCTTCCTCATGTTTACACAGAAATCTTATCTTCAGAGACCCACTTCCCTTTGAGGTGTTAAAGATAATTTAGAAGGGCAGTCGGTAAAGAAAGAGTTATGACTGAAAACAACCCCCTCCCCCAGATAGCACGTTTTCCTGTTTCGTGAGCTCCTCAAGGATTCAGGCTTCTGCGCTAGGTGCGCTTCACAGCGATGGTACCGAGCCGGCGGGCAGACCCACGTCCCCTCTCAGGGACCTGCCCCAGGCCTTCAGAGCATGCGTTCAGGCTACCACGTACCTATTCGGAAGATAAGTGAGGAGGCCTGTTGTTTGTTTGGTCTTTTTCACGTAACACGATTCTGGTCACAGGAGTCCTACCTGTGTTTTCAGAAGGAAAGCTTTTCTCCTGGGCAGAAACTTTGGGATTTTTTAAAAATCATTTCAAATCTTGGGGTTGAGAACCAGCAGCCTGAAGCAGGTTTCAAGTCATAAAATAACCTTTGAGGGTGACTTAATCCATCCCCAATTTTAACTAAGGTGGGGCCCAGGCCCAGCGAGGGCCAGGCGTTTGCCTGTGCTCACAGAGCCAGTCGGGGACGCGGCTGGCAGTTCCAGGCTGGCCCTCAATCCTGATTCCCTCTCCGCTGTCATTCTACAGCACCAGGGCAGAGGAGGATTGGCTAGCTTTACTGGATAACTGGAGAGAATATTTAGTTTTAGGCTTTAAAAGTGTTAAGATGACTAACATCTGGCATTTTGGCATCCTTGTTGGTTTCTTCTCACAGGACTTTCAGCAATTGTGAGACCTTCTAGCATGAAACAGAGCACCAAAGGCATTTTCACTGCCGGTAAGAACGTGGGAAAACTCACGCTTGAGGTGCTGCTGGACTGAGTGGCCTCAGCACTCCTGATCAGAGCGTAAAGCTTTATCTGTATCCGCAAGTGCTTCTGAAGTGCTCGGTTTTGATGGGCATGAACGGGGACATAGCCATGGTGTACACACAGGCCAAACAGCACCGTCAGCTAGTCTAGAAAAGTCAAACCGTGTGAGGTGGTGGCGGAAGCCTTACTCCCCTCTCGGTTCTCTGAACAGCTCCTCACGTGCAGCTTGTCCCTGGATTTGGGATTTCTGAAAGTTGCGTGTGCATTTTGTTGCAAAAGCAGCCGCCCCTTGCCCTTCCCCCCACTTCCCCTCTCCAGAGACCAGTGGCGGGTTATTTGTCCGCACTGCCCGTTTTCTCGGTAGCGGGTGCATCCCGCTGCCTCCCTCCTTTGCAGTTCCAGGCATCATCTGCTGAGTGCTCGCTCTGGTGGGCCAGAATTGGGCTCTCGCAGCCAGCCCGCCCTGCACACTCAGCCCTCCCGCCCCTCAGTCCTCAGGTAGTTGCTCCATAGCTTCGGTGAAGTCAGTCGTCCAAGTTTACAGCCTATGACTCTGCTACTGTGATTCACAGGTGAGCACATCATCCCCTTGCCTGCCCTGCACCACTGCCTTTTCCCACAGAGATCTTCTGTGTCTCGTGGGAGGGATCCCGTCCCCTGTTGCTTTTGCGGTGCACGCTTCCATTTTGGTGAAGCATGCCATTCCTCGCAGGGATGCAGGGAGGCACATCTGGAGACCGTGTGTAACCAGAAATGTCTTGAGCTTACCCTCCCGTGGAATTGACGCTTGGGCTGGACAGAGATTAGAAATCATTTTGTAAAGACTTGCGATATCATTATTCCAATTGTCTTCTCACTTGAGGGTTGCTGTGGAAGCCCAGCCATTCTGCTTCTCAGTCCTTCGTGTGTTCTTTCTGGAAGCCGGTTAGGTCTTTGCTTGCCCCAGGGCTCTGACATTTCTCAGGGGTAAGCTTTGCCAGTGAATCTGTTTTTATCCATTTTACTGGGTACTCATCACCCTTTCAGAGAAAAAGAATGTAAGAAAATTTTCTTTTATGGTTGCTTTAAGTTCTCATCTGCTTTCTCGCTTCTCTTTCTGGAACTCCTTTTTTTTTTTTTCAGATACTGAACCTTCTTTGGTTTTGAAGAGCCCTTTGATTTCCTTTCATCTGTTTTTTATCTCTTTGTCTTTTTGCTCTGCTTTCTGGGAGATTTTCTCAACTTTAGTTTGCAACCATTCTATTGAGATTATTTTTGTGCTATTATATTTTTTAATTTCCAGGAGCTCTTTCTGTTTTCTTGTTGTTGATGTTGTTCTCTGAATGTACATTTAAAAACATTGTCTTAAACATCCCGTTATTGTTTTATGGGCTTAAGCATTTGTACATAGCTTTGGACATTGCTACACTGCCATCCAGAGTGATTGTATCAATTTATAGTCCTACTGTATGCAGTAAAGGAGAGTTCACGCTTCTCCCCTTTTTCTCCAGTACTTGATATTGTCAGATGATGGACTTTCCTCATTCAGCCTTTCGTGATGCGACCATCTGCTGAGCCTCCCTCATATGCTAGCCATGCAGGATGCAAAAGTGAACATAACACCATCCTGCCTTCAAGGAGTTCAGAAACTAGATGCATAAATAGAAATTTGCAGTAACGGGGCTAGATGGCACAGAGGTAACCCGGAGCAGGGAGTAAGCCTTTAGCCAGATTCTGATCCCTGGGCTGAGATTGCCAGGAAGCTGGTGTGGCCACACCTCCTAACTTCTCACCTCAGCTGCCTGGATACCTGGCCCAGTGTTTGGCCCCGAGGACACAGTGTTGCCCTCCCAAGTCTTCGGAAAGATTCAGCCAAAAATTCAACAAAGATTTAATAGCACATGGGCCAGATCTACTCAGCTGAAGATTTGCTACCACTCAGGAGTGTATATAGCTTTGCATTTCCAATTAAGATATTTATTTAATCTATGTTCCTGCTGGTTTATCCTGGCAAGGCTGAAGATGAGGTGTTTTTGTTTGCTTGGGTGGTTTAGGCTATTAATCTGTGATTTGCATGATTGCAGCTTCTTGCGTGAGGCTGAATGCTTTGGTTTTTTTGATTTTGGGCTTCTTTTGCTATAAGGAATTATTAGATTCATGTATTTTTTTTGTTGTGATCATGTGATCATGTTTTTAAAAATTCCTTTTATTTATTTATTTTTTTTTAAATGTTTTATTTATTTCTAGGAGAGAGAGAGACAGTGTGAACAGGGAAGGGTCAGAGAGAGAGGGAGTCACAGACTGAAACAGGCTCCAGGCTCCGAGCTGGCAGTCAGCACAGAGCCCGACGCGGGGCTCGAACCCACGAACCGCGAGATCATGACCTAAGCGAAAGTCGGACGCTTAACCGACTAAGCCACCCAGGCGCCCCTAAAAATTTCTTTTAGAAGTACATATTAAAATTTCCACAGGGGGCGCCTGGGTGGCTTAGTCAGTTAAGCGTCCAACTTTCGCTTAGGTCATGATCTCGCGGTTCGTGGGTTCGAGCCCCGCGTCGGGCTCTGTGCTGACTGCCAGCTCGGAGCCTGGAGCCTATTTCAGAGTCTGTATGTCCCTCTCTCTCTGACCCTCCCCTGCTCACGCTGTCTCCCTCTCTCTCTCTCCTAGAAATAAATAAAAATATTTTAAAAAAATAAAAAAAAATAAAATTTCCACAGATGGAAGGACAGGATGTCTGAGATTTGCTTCAAAATCAATCATGGTGAAGGGAAGTGGGTGAGGGGTAGATGACACCAGACTGGCCATGAGTTGATATATCGTTGAAGCTGGGTGAAGAAACATGAGACATGCCATACTGTCCTTTTATAGTTTGAATTTTTGTCTAATAAAACATTTGTCAAAATCCATCATCATCATCTCTAGAGCATCAATCTGAAATGAATCTTCGGTTTTCTTTCCACTCATTCTTTCCAGTGGCCAGCAGAGGGCAGTGGGTGACACCTAACGGAAACCACAGCCCAGTGTTTTCCTGTGGCTGCTCTAGTTAGTCCCTAGTGCTGGTTCCCAGAGTGCTCACTGCCTGCTTCCTTTTCCTTTCTAAAGATGCCTTACTGGGTCGTAGAAGCCCAGAGTAACAGAACGTATACAGCCTGTTCTGAGGCTGCAGAAACTGTGAAAAGTGTCGGGCATCCCTCCAAAGCCTGTGGGTTTCCCGACCTTAAGCTCCGGTTTCTCTGGTTTTATGGTGGCTGTGGGAGGTGATAAAGGCGGCCCAGGCCAATGACAGGGATTTACGAGCCCCAGAGACTAGGGTTCATATTCCGACCTAACTACTGTGCCTTGGGCAAGTTACCTAATTCTTCTGAGTTTTAATTTCATAGGGGTAATTATACCTGCCTCACCAGTTTGTGACAGTTACAGCCTAAGATACATAAATGCATCCAGCACTGTCTGTGCCTGGTCTTTCCCTTTGGGGTATTATCACCTAACAGGTTTCCTGACCCCTGCTTAGCATCCGCCTCTTTGCACTGTCATATCCAAATGACATGAGGCCACCCATTAACCAGGTCTCCAGTGGGAGTAAACTACAAACAAAAGGCTCCGAGTGCCTGGTTTAGCGTTTCTCTTCCCTCTCACTCCACAGCAAGGTTCGTAACCTCTGTGTTTCTGCACGTTGTTCTTTAGAAGTGCTTTTGCTGTGTTCGTGGCTGTGGTTGTTCTGCTTGCTGCGCTAAGGCCAAATCCTCCACGTCCTACCTGTGTTCAGGTTTTCAGCTAGCTGGTGCGTCGTGTGCAGGTGAGCAACCCGGCTGTGCGATGGAGTTCGTATTCCTTGTTAGCCGTTCTCACGCTTCCACTTCGCAGCCTCCCACTCGATGGGGGTGAAAAGGAAGGTTCAGTCTTCCCCCTTCGCTAGTGAATACCTTCTATATTGAAATACAGTTAACTTCAGAGGTATATAGCTAACCAAGGAGCTTAGCCTGGGGTCAGAAGACCCGGACTTGAGTTGTAGTTATTCATTTCTTGCCCCTGTAACCTTGGTGTGTTAATTAGCCCTTCTTCCTTGAAATGGAAGGGATACTAATACCAGCTCACCACAAGTTCGGAGAGGGTCCAGTAAGTACCTAGTAGGTGCTTTAAAAACTTGGGTGAGTCTAGATCTAAATATTATTCTATTCCTAGAAAAGATAGAGGCCAGGCATCTATAGCCAGCCTAGAGGGTGGTCTTTCCTAACGAGCTGTGTTGAATAGCACGGTTGCCTGTTTTCGTGTGGTCTGACCCTGTCTTTACTAGTTCCTTGAAATCCCCTCACCTTCAGATGCAGCAGGTTCAATGGTGAATACAGAAATACCCCAAAGCCAAACACTGTTTTGTAGCCTAACTCACCAGCAGCGCAGAAGAAGTCAAAAGCCCTTTTAGACTCCATACCTGCTCCTCTTTCCTCTTTCCGTGATGGCAGCAGATGGCGTCACATCTCAGACAGGTCACAGAAGACCAGCTAAGCAATCTGTCATATTCCTTTTTTTTTTTTTTTTGAGAGAGTGTGAGTGGGGGAGGGGCAGAGAGAGAGGGAGACACAGAATCCAAAGCAGGCTCCAGGCTCTGAGATGTAAGCACAGAGCCTGACATGGGGCTTGAACTGGTGAACCACGAGATCATGACCACGGCCGAATTCAGACACTTAACCAACTGAACCACCCAGGTGCCCCCTCAGTCTGTCATATTCTGATCAGCAGCAGCCTTCCCGTTGCCAGCCAGCCTGAGTATTCTGGTGTGGGAATAAGGGAGAGATGGGGGAATCTAGTCATGAGACTGAGGAGTAAGCAGGAGCCAGCAAAGAGGGGCCTGAAATGCCCCGTGGAGGAACTCAGAGTTTATTTTGAGGGCAGAAGGAAGCCACTGGAGGATCGTAGCATGACCTGGACGGCTACAGAAATTGAGAACAGAGGGAAGGGAGATACAGCCGTGGCTCGGGAAGCCGGTTAGCTGTGGTTGCAGCCCGTCAGCGGAGGAGTTAGGCGGCCTGAACTCAGGTCACTGCAGGCAGAGAGAAGAGATGTGCACAATAGAGGGCAAGTTACCTGTTCCAGATGCCTGGAGGGACATGGGAAGTGAAGGAGAGAGAGAGAAGTCAGCTAGAATTCCCAGGTTTCTGGCTCGGGGAGCCGTGGATGGTGGTGCCATTCCCAGAGATGGGGGCGGCCGGGGAGGATGATGGGTTTGATTTCTGAAGTGTTGTTTTATTTTGCCCCACCTCACTTCCTTGTCCGTCATCACTGACTCTGGGGACAGACACCTGTTTACCTCTCCAGCTTCAAAGGGTTCAGCTGAATTAACAAGACAGGTTTAGTCTTGCCCCTGAAAAGTCTCTGGCACGCCTGAGGGGTTCCTTCCCAGCCCTTTCCTGGAACACAACAGAATGATCATTGATTATCATCCTCTGCTTCTGATTCCTCATTACTAAAAACACTTCTTCCAGTTTTTATTACTTACATATTAAAGAAGAAGAACATATAATAGTTACAGGATTCTTTTTTCCAGAGATGTGATTATTTAACCTGCGAGTCCTTAAAATAAGTAGTATTTCTGCTTCAAGAGATTTTCTTTGTAGATAATATCTATGTTTAGAAAATAATTGGAGGAATGCTTGGGGGCTTACTGATTTCCCCTCATAAATATCTGACAAGTAGAATTATCTGAAGGGAGAGACCCCTCACAACCTACTGCTGTCTCTGCCTCACATGGTTTCCTGGAGAACCGTGTCTGCCATTGGGCCGGTCTTACTTAAAGTCACATAGGGAGTCACGGTCGTACATGTGAGTAACTTTGCTGCGGGTCACGGGAAACAAGCTGGAAATCAACAGAAGTAAAACCTCAGAAGCCCTATATTTGAAGTAGATTTCTGTATGCTTCCAAAACAGACCTGACTTTAGACACTGATCAAAATTCATAATGACTCAGTTTAGGTAGGTAAGGATCTGTCTAAAGATGTGGTATCCAAAGAGATCTTCCATCTTTATCCTTTGGGGAAGGAGCAAAGACGATGATGGTGGCTCTTAATGTCTCTCTCTTAGCAGGCTGTCCTCCCTCAGGACACATTCTAAAGGCAGACTTCCTATATCACCACTCTTTTCTGTGGAAAGAGAGCAAAAGCCCTAAGTGTTGTTCATACCAGTATCCCCAACAGCCAGCTCAGTGTCTAGTATTATGTAGATACTCCATAAATACTGGCTCAGTGTATTTCAGTGACCATTATTTGATTTATTATAAAAGATTCTGGGTTTTCCGGTAGTAGCAAAAAAAGAAAAAAAATCTCCATACATACAGAAAAATGTATGCATCAGAAGTTGGGTGAGTTTTCACAAAGTGGACACTCATGAACCTAGACCCGAATGAAGACATAGAACAGAACCATCCCCCGGATAGTGGGCCCGTCAAAGTCCCTATTCCTCCAGCACTACCTACTGTCTGACCTCCAGTGCCATGCTTCTGTTGTGCCCATTTTGAACTTTAAGTAAATATGTGGTCTCCTGTGTCTTTCACTCCTCATTATGTCAACATGGCGTCGAGAGCAGCAATAGTTCATTGATTCTCACTGCAACGAGTCCATTGTATGATTATACCCCAGTTTACCCACTCTATGTTAATGGTTTCTTGGGTTGGTTCCAGTTTGGGGCCACTACAGATGGTGCTGCTGTGAATGCTCCTGTATCTGTCTTGTGGTGGGTGAACGTGTGCATTTCTCTTAGGTGCGCGCTCGGCGGTGGAATTACAAGGTCATAAAGTATATGAATGTTCACCGTTCACCGTGGTAATCCCGCCACACAGTTGTCCAAATTACACTCCCACTAACTGAGCCCCTGGAGTAGCTCCTCCTTACCTGATATTCTATGTCTTTTTCATTTTAGGCATGCTGATAGGTGAGTAGAGGTATCATATTGGAGCTTTAATTTCCATTTTTCTGATGACTAATGAAGTTGGGCGTTAGTTCATATTTATTTGGATATCCTCTTTTGTAAGTGCCTATTCTAGTCTTTCGCTTATTTTTCTACTGAATTGTCTACTTTTTCTTTAAAAAATTTTTTTAATGTTTATTTATTTTTGGGAGAGAGAGAGACAGAGTACAAGCAGGGGATGGGCAGAAAGAGAGAGGGAGACACAGAATCCGAAGCAGGCTCCAGGCTCTGAGCCGTCAGCACAGAACCCGGTGCAGGGCTCAAACTCATGAGCCACGAGATCATGACTTGAGCTGAAGTCAGACGCTTAACCAACTGAGCCACCCAGGTGTCCCTGAATTGTCTACCTTTTCTTAGTGAATTCTCTATAAAGTCTGGATACAAGTCTTTTGTCTGATATGTGTAACGCAAAATTCTCCCAGTTGGGTGGCTGTCACTTCACTCTCTTGATGGTGTCTTTTTAAAATTTTTTAATTTAAATCCAAGTTAGTTAACATATAGTGTAATAATTCAGAATTAGAATTTAATAATTCATCACTTACATATAACACCCAATGCTCATCCCAACAAGTGCCCTCCTTAATGCCCATCTCCCATTTAGCCCCCACCCCACACACCTCCAGCAACCCTCAGTTTGTTCTCTGTATTGAAGAGTTTCTTATGGTTTGCCTCTCTCACTCTTTTTATCTTATTTTTCCTTCCCCTCTGTTTTGTTTCTTAAATTCCACATGAGTGAAATCACATGATATTTATCTTTCTCCGACTTAGGTCGCTTAGCCTAATATACTCTAGTTCCATCCACGGTGTTGCATATGGTAATTTCATTCTTTTTGATTGCTGAGTAATATTCTGTTGTATATATATACCACATCTTCTTTATCCATTCATCAGTCGATGAATATTTGGGGTCTTTCCATACTTTGGCTATTATTAATAGTGTTGCTATAAACATTGGGGTACATGTACCCCTTCGAATTGGCATTCAAGTATCCTTTGGATAAATACCTACTAGTGCAATTACTGGACCACAGGGTAACTCTATTTTTAATTTTTTTGACAACCCTCTGTTTTCCAGAGTGGCTGCACCAGTTTGCATTCACATCAGCAGTGCAAAAGTATCCCCTTTCTCCACATCCTGACCAACATCTGCGGTTTGTTGAGCTGTTAATTTTAGCCATTCTGACAGGTGTGAGGTGGTATTTCATTGTGGTTTTGATTTGTATTTCCCTGATGATGGGTGATGTTGAGCACTGTTTCATGTGTCTGTTAGCCATCTGAATGACTTCTTTGGAAAAGTGTCTGTTCATGTCTTTTGCCCATTTCTTCACCAGATTATTTGTTTTTTTGAGGTATTGAGACTGATAAGTTCTTTATGGATTTTGGATACTAACCTTTTATCCAGTATGTCATTTGCAAATATCTTCTCCCATTCTGTCAATTGTCTTTTAGTTTGTCGATTGTTCTCTTCGCTGTGCAGAAGCTTTTTATTCTGATGAGGTCCCACTTGTTCACGTTTGCTTGTGTTTCCCTTGCCGCCAGAGTCATGTCTAGTTAGAAGCTGCTGTGGCCAAAGTCAAAGAGCTTGTTGCCTGTTTTCTCCTCTAGGATTTTGATTGTTTCTTGTCTTACATTTAGGTCTTTCATCCACTTTGGGTTTATTTTTATGTATGGTGTAAGAAAGTGGTCCATGTTCATTCTGCTGCATGTCGCTGTCCAGTTTTCCCAACACCGTTTGCTGAAGACAACACCATTTGTCTTTTTTCCATTGGATATTCTTGCCTGCTTTTCAAAGATGACTTGGCCACACATTTATGGGTCCATTTCTGGGTTCTCTCTTCTGTTCCATTGACACGCATAGGTGTGTCTTTTTGTGCCAGGACCATACTGTCTTGATGATTACAGCTTCGTAATACAGCTTTAAGTCTGGACTTGTGGTGCCTCCAGCTTTGGTTTTCTTTTTTAACATTACTTTGGCTATTCAGGGACTTTTCTGGTTCCATACAGATTTTAGAATTAATTGTTCTAGCATCTCTGATGAATGCTGGTGTTGTTTTGATAGGGACTACGTTGAATGTGTAGATTGCTTTGAGTAGTATTGACATGTTAACAATATTTGTCCTTCCAATCCATGAGCATGGAATGTTTTTCCATTTCTTTGTGTCTCTTCCAATTTCTTTCATAAGTTTTCTATAGTTTTCAGTCTACAGATCTTTTACTTGATGGTACCTTTTGATGAAAAGATGTTCCTAATTTTATTCAGTCCAGTTTACACTGTTGCCCTTGATAGGAGCAGCTTTTGTGCCCCGTTTAGGACATGTCGCCCACTTCCAACCGCATGCACTTTTAGTCTTCCACCTGCATTGCAGTCAGAATATTAAGGCTGAAAGGATCCTTTGTTCCCATGTGTTGGTTCTTAACCTTCTGCAAATCCTGGGTCCCTCTGAAAATCCGACAAAAACTGCACCGTCTGCACATTAGTGCGCACGTGCGCACACACACAGCAACCCTCCCTGCAGTTACCTCCTCGCTTCCCTACAGACTGCCGTTGTGAGAGAGCCCTGAACTAGTCCAGCCAGTCTTTTTGCAGATGGGAAAGTCAAGGCGCAGAGAGTGAGTCACAGACTGTAGGTTTGTGGTCCAGCTGCAACTAGATTTTAGGTCTCATGACTCCTATTCTAGTGCTCTTTCTGACACGATTCCCTGCAAGTCATTCTGAGACTCGCTTTGTCAGAGCCATCAAAGGGCGAGACTGTTTTCAGTAGAGAAAGGTTTCTGCGCAGTAGCAACAAAACACGGCTACAAGGTGACGCTCAAGTACTTTCAGTATTTACCTTAAATGTTACACTCCAAGGAGTCTGTAGGTAAGGTTTGTGAAGTTGCACTGGGACTTATCACGGTCGATGCATCTTCCTCTAGCTGAGACTCAATGCCCTGGGGTTGCTGTGTCGAACCTTATTGTAAGCTCCACCTGTGTTCTGCTTAGTGTCTCGATTGGTTCTGGCTGGAATATTAAAAAAGCACCTTACGTAATAAGTTTCCAGTCTCAATGCTCAACTGGGTGAGGTTCACCAAAGTGGTTGCTCCAGGGAGAAAATTAGAAGAGGTGGAGGCAGGGAAAGGAGCTCTGCGTTTCTTGATGAGGCTGTGTCAGTTTGCAAGGAGTCAGTAGACACGCTGGGCCAGAGTTTCTAGAAGTATTCGCTAACAATGTTCCTGGTTTGCTGCCCTTTTTACCTGCCTCTGCCTGCAGTAGCTTCTTCAAAGGTTCTGAGCAGACCAGGCAGCTTATGGGCAATAGGCCCAGGTATTTTCAAGAGACCATACCGGGTCCCCAGAGTTAATCCTGTCACCTCATCCACAGGCTTCAAGTGCACTGCCAGGGGTGTGCGTTTCAGACTTGGAACACACACCACAGTTTGTACTCGTGGTGCCAAAGGCTGTTGGGATCTTTGGGCCACACCCTGAAACACAGACTAAATGATCTCATCCTCAGCACAAAGGAAGTGGAGCCCATAATACCATCTGCAAATTGGGTCCTATTAGATCTGACAGACAAATAGCATCCCATTATCCTATCCCATTTGACTGCTGTCCCGTTAGCCCCCAGAGAGCCTCTCCTCTGGTTTCATCAGGTACTTGTGATTACGAAGCTGGGGTGCCGGACGGCTGGGTAGCTGGACGAGGTGCATCCGTCCTATCACTTCAGAAGCGCTTACCGAAGGCCTGCTGTGTGCCAGGCTCCGTACTAGATGCTGGGGATACAGAGACAAGGGAGACACGCTCCCTGTCCATAAGGAGCTCCCAGCCTAGGCAGAGGGACAGCTCAGGAAACTGCCAAGCACTGCACCGCCTGGTGGGTGCTGTACGAGCCAGTGGCCAGCACGGGTGCCCTGGGGCCGGGAGGAGCAGTGTCCAGGATGGCACTTCTGAAAGGGGATGGGGAGCGAGCAGGCCGAAAGTGATGGAACCAATATCGTTCTGGGCAGGGGGTGGTGTACGCAGCAGCCGGGACCTGGGGGGTGGCTGCGATGCGGGCGCTGCAAGTCAGGAGGGGGCTGAGGATGTCCAGTTACATACAGAGTTTTGTCTCTGTTTTCCTTTCTCATTTTTAAATGAGCCACTGAAGTCAAAGGCTGATGATAAACTCGTAACTTGAAGGATTCACTTATCCCGTTAGCTCAGGTACCTATGGCATCCACGTCACTGTGGCCATAATGCCTAAATCAGAACCTCTTCCCCTCGTTTTGGCCGTGGTGATCTTTAATCATCTTCGGCTCCCAGGGTCTCCTGAGCCCCACCAATGAGCCCATCACGGCTGCCCTCCAAAGGCAGGCCTCTGGTGAGAATATCCTGGAAGCTCTCGCAGCGGATCTGGTCACCAGCCCCAACTTTCTCACCATCTCTTCTTTTTGTCTTTTAGGCATGAAGAAAACAGTGATTTATAGTTCACTAAAACTACACAAAATGTGGAAAGGATGGCTGAGGAAAACATCCTGATTTTGCTCACTTGTATATATACATTATGTGTGGTTGAATAAAGTGATCCTTTTCAACAGAGCGGCGTTTGTCGCTTTGCCCCACTGCTTGAATTTGAAGATACCCAAAAAACATTTGATTTTGAGTGTACGTGTTAGACGTGTATCTGGGGGGACCCAAATACCTTTGAGACTCAGCAAGAGAGGAGAAGAATCCTCTTTCCATACACACCCATCTGGGTCCTGCCCAGGTAAGAGCTTCAGCTGCGGTCTGCGTCGTGGCGCGGGAGAGTCAGTGGACTGAGGAACTATGCACACGGCTGTGCACTTGCAGCCCATGGGTTACAAGCAGGGAAGTTTGGCTACCTCTGTCTCTCAAGTCTCCTCTTCCCCTGACTTTTTCCATTGAGAGCTCACAAGTGTCACGTCAACATTTTCCTGGACCTAGGATTTTTACGTCTCCCTTTGTTCTCCAAGAGGGTGTGTGGCAAGAGCGACTTGCGGGTGAAGCCTGTGACTGTCCCTTGCAGAGCCTTCCCTATTGTAACAGGAATGTTGGAGTAACAGGTAACCCACCGCAGAGTGCCTTGAACAACAAACAATACATTAGCTCAAAGAACTGAAAAGTTAGAGGTGTGGTGGGCTTCAGGGTTGGTTCGATCCAGCAGGTTAACAGGATCGCTCAGGACCGTTTCTGTCCAACTCTTCTCTCTGCTTTTTGTGGTATTGGTGTTATCCTAAGGCTGGCTCCCCCTCATAGCTCTGAGACCCTGGCAACAACTTCAAGGGCTATATGCTTCCCTGTTCGCATTTGGGAAAACAGAGAGCGTTCCTTTCCAACTCCCTCTTAGGAAAGGCCTCCATCTGGTTTCATGGGCCCTAAGTGGGTCACTTGCTCATCCCTGAGCCAGTAAGATAAGCTTAGGCCTGAACCACTTGCTCCAACCTAAGAGCCAGCTGCCCCTCAAGCTCATGGGCCATAGGGAAGGTGTGGACGCCTGGACCTTTTCTGATGAGGTGACCCAAATCCTTATTCCTGAAGGAGGTGTGTCCTTCTTGGATCACTCTAGTCTTTCATTAACGTTGACTGTGGAACATGGCTCCGGGTTTTACATGTGGGTCAGTGAGGATTTGATAGCGCTTACCACTCTGCAGGACCATTCTCATTACTCCGGTCTTCACAGCAACACTATCAGTGGGCACTGCTCTCCAGCCTGGAAATGAGACGGAAGCTCAGGTCAAGTAATAGGCCCAAAGTCACACTGCTAGTTAAGTGGTGAAGCCAAGATTTCAGATCCAGATATTTGAATTATCTGAATCGAGCTCAGTGCTCTTCACCACCGTGCTATTCCGCAACTGAGCACACATTAGATGCTCAGTAAATAGTAGTGTTATTGTTGATATTGTTTCCATTTGACTGATACCTGTCTCCTGGAGAATCTTTTACTCACTCCCCTACCAAAATAACCAGCTAACTAAATCAAGCTTAAATAAAGAAATTTCTCTGATTTCTGGCCAGAATTCTTTAAAACACTGTTTCAGAATTTACAGCCATCTGATGAAAGACCTGATCCCCAAAAGAGTGCTCATGATCAGATTCCAGGTCAGCTGTGCCACAAATCAGCCAGGTAACATTGGGCCTCCTCTGAAGGAGCTGATGGTTGAGTGTTCACACCTCACTCCAAGGTGAGAAGGCTTTGGGAGGCTGGAGAAAATGTAGTTGGCCACGACCATAAATACAACGGTACCCAACACTGATGGGCTGCCATGGCCCACGTTTCTATGTCAGTGCCCCAGTGGCCCCTATGTCAAAATATCCACGTGGTCAGAGACATCCCTTCATACTTTGTCACAGAACTCCTTGGTAATTGTGTAGCTCCCAGCGGGAGGGGTCTCTACGGCCAGGGTCTTGGATTGCAGCAGCAGCTGAATCATGGGTTCCTTTCAGGTACCGTGTGGCCAATGCGTCTTCGAGCCCCTTGTGTCCCTCCTGAGCCTTGCCCTTCTGTTGCCCTGGAGCTGACCGTCACCTTAATGACCAGATACCACTGCATTAGATAATAGACACTGCCCTACCAAAAACTTACTGAGCTAGTCTAACCCACAGCAACATCCCTCCTCTAAATCCCAACTTGTGGTAAAGAGCAAATGAATAGTTTTACAGGCACAGGTGAGTTTTTTTTTTAATTGCATATGAATTTTTTTTACAAATAGTTTATTATCAAATTAGTTTCCATATAACACCCAGTGCTCATCCCCACAAGTGCCCTCCTGCATGCCCATCTCCCCCCTCCCCCCCACATCCATCAGTCCTCAGTTTGTTTCTCAGCATTCAAGAGTCTCTCATGGTTTGCCTCTCTCCCTTTCCCCCACCATTTCCCCCCTTCTTCTCCCCCATGGTCCTCAGTTAAGTTCCTCCTAATCCTCCTATACGTGCAAACATGTGATATTTGTCCTTCTCTGCCTGACTTATTTCACTCAGCATAACACCCTCAAGGTCCATCCATGTTGCTACACATGACCAGATTTCATTCTTTCTCATTGCCATGTAGTATTCCATGGTATAGATAAACCACATCTTCTTGATCCATTCATCTGTTGATGGACACTTAGGCTGTTTCCATGTTTTAGCTATTGTGGAGAGTGCCGCTATGAACATTGGGGTACATGTGCCCCTATGCATCAGCACTCCTGTGTCCCTTGGGTAAATTCCTAGCAGTGCTATTGCTGGGTCATAGGGGAGTTCTATTGTTATTTTCCTGAGGAACCTCCACACTGTTTTCCAGAGGGGCTGTACCAGTTTACATTCCCACCAACAGTGTAGGAGGGAGGCATAGGTGAGTTTTAACAAGCGAAGGATTGAATGGAACAGTGAAAATGAGCTAACATTTATTCAAGGCTGAAACACCAGGTGTGATACGTGAACTGCCTCATTTAATCCTTACCCTCCTTCTACAACATAGACATGAGCCCCAGTGTTTTACAGGCAAGGAAGCCCAGGGTAAAGAAGTAACAGGCCCGCTGGTCCACGGCCCCGTAACTCGTGTCATGGCTAAGCTGGGACTTGAATTCAGGTCCGTCCCACTCAAAAGACTGTTCTCCGGCATCACATCCCACTTAAGGCCTGGCCTGTAAGATGTGGGAAATTCCTGGTTTGTCCAGGTGATTTCTATGATTATTATCAGTTATCACTGGCCATGGAACTAAAGGGCTGGCATGATTTCTTTTACACCATTTCTATTATGTTTCTTCAGAGATCAAGTGGAACATAGGAAATTCCTTCCTAGAATGAGCTGATTCTGGAGGGATGATGCATGATATGTCAGAATCTATGGCAAATCTGGAGGCCATTTATACTCTTTCACTTTACTGGTGGGTTAAGTAAGTCCCAGAGAGGCAGTGACTTCCAGGGTCACACATATTTGTCAACAGCCTGGACTAAAGCTTGTATCTCTACAGCCTACTTAATTCCCCTTTCGCTTCAGCCTGCTGTCCTACCCACCCAGCGTGTAGGCAAGTTATAACAAGGACTTGGATTTCAGTAGCTTTTACAAGATCGTGAGGAACAAAATCTCTCAGCTCAATATTATTTTCAATAATTACAGGACACCCCCCGGGGTGCCTGGTTGGCTTAGTCGGTTAAGCGTCCGACTTTCGCTTAGGTCATGATCTCGCGATTCGTGGGTTCGAGCCCCGTGTCGGGCTCTGTGCTGACTGCCAGCTCAGAGCCTGGAGCCTGTTTCAGTCTGTGACACCCTCTCTCTGACCCTTCCCTGCTCACGCTGTCTCTCTCTCTCTCTCTCTCCTAGAAATTAAAAAAAAAAAAAAATTACAGGACACCCCACCTAAATGTAACTCCTCACCATTCACTTGTGTTTTATCGTCTTCAACCCCTGCTCGGGTAACCAGCCTACTCTTACAATTGGGCAGCAGATACAGGGAAGTCTTTCCCTGGGATTTCAGGTTACGGTGGGTTATGTAGACGTAGGCCAAAGGTTATGGCAAGTGAAAAAGCAGGAAAAAGGCTCAAGTCTCCCAGGGAGGAGAATTTAACTCAGCTGCTATTAATTCAACATTGCTAAGCAGTATTGGGTTGGAGGGAGAAGGAATATGATGAGTTGACCATCTTTGTGATCATGCCCTTATTAAGGTTACTGTATATCAAGTAGGGAGGACAGAATTTATCCTCATAACACGAGAGGAGAAGCGATCATTGCATGAAGACCAGTTCATTCATTCATTCATTTAGTCATTTGACAAATAAGGCTCTTATAATGCAGTGAAGTAGTCACATAAGTAAATCGGAAATTCTGTTCATCCGATAAAGGCTTAATTATAGGGGTAACTATGGGGTCCCATGGAGAGACATAAAAGTAATGGCGAATACTGGCTGCGTCCTTGGAACAGTGTCAGGCGCTATTCTAAACACTTGCTGTAGATTTATTCATTTAATCCCCATCACAGCCTTGCATAATAGGGACTCTTATTATTCCCTAATTTATGCCTGAGGAAACAGAGGCACAGAGGAGTTAGGCCTTGCATGCCGTTTCAAAGCTGGCAGCTGACAGCCAGGATTCAAAACTGGGCCATGAGTTTGCAGAGCCCCGCCTCTTGATCTCTTCACTAAACTATCTTGCAGTCACTTAGTATTCACCCAGTGTGAAGAGAAGGACTAAGTGGTGTCCAGCCCACTGCTTTAGGAACAAGTAGGAGTTACCCTGAGGAGACAGAAGAATATCCGGACACAGGGAAGCGCTCACTCAAAAGCCTGGAATGAAGAGATCACAGTGTGTTTAGGGAACCAAATCTGGCTCAAGATGAATAACATGCCAGGCAGATACTGTACAAAAGTGAGGCTGGAGAAATAACAGAAGCCAGATCATAAAAGTTCTTAGAAGGCCCCTTAGTGTTATTAATCATTATCCCCAGAGCAGTGGAGAGCCAGTGAGGGATTTGGGGGCTGGAGAGTGGCCAGTCTGGATTTGCATTTTATAAAAATCATTATGTCTGCAACATGAAGAATGGATTGGTAATCATCCGAATGAGAGATAATGGCAATCTAGGGCAGACCCATTGAGAATGGACCAAAAGGAACAAATTCAAGTGATGCTCGGGAAGTGGACTCAATACAACTTGGTGGCTGAATATGAAGAAGGTGCCAAGGTTCTGGCTGGGGCAACTGGGAGAACGGTGTGCTGTTTCTGAAACTGGGGGCTCAGGAGGAGGCGCAGACTGGGGTGGCATGAAGCCAGCGATAAATTCAGGTCTCGGCATGCTGAGTTTGGAGGGTCTATGGGAAATGTTCACTAGACAGTTGGCTACATGGGTCAGAAGCTGGAAAGGTAACTATGAGAGTTGGCAGGTAGTAGACGGGAGGGATGGATGAGATTCCCCTAGGAAGTCTATAGAGTATGAAGAGAAGAGAGTCAAGGTCACAACACTGGGAAACACCAACAGGCAAAGAAATCTAAGGAGTGATGGACAGGTCAGAAGAAAACCAAGAAGACAAGATATCGGGTCATACCAGGGATGGTGAGGAAGCATTAAATTGTATTACTGTGCCCCAGAATAATCTCTTTTCCCTCCCTGAGGTTCCCCATCCTATGGGAGGACTAGTTGTCTTCCCTCCAAAGACATCAGGTTGACCTTATGACTTTTTTTTAGCCAAGAAAGTGAGAATTGGAGTGATATGTGTCACTTCTGAGCAAAACTTTTAAGAGCGATCCCAGAGTTTATCCTGTCCCATTTTCCCTCTGCCACAGGACTGGCAGTGTTCTAATTAGAAGCTACCCCATCGGCCTGGGTCCTTATTCAGTTGGGAAGATCAAAAAGGTTTCAAGCAGTCAGTTGATTTCTTCATTTTTGGCAAGGGCTCAGGGACATAAATGAGGGCAAAATGATTTTTTCAACAACCGGTGCTAAGACAATTGGATATCTACATCAAGAGAACGAACTTGAACCCTTACCTCCCACCATATACAAAAATTAACTCAAAGAGATCTAAGCCTAAATATAACAGCTAAAACTATAAAACTCTTAGAAGAAAAGATGACTAAATCTTCAGAACCTTGGATCAGTCTATGGTTTCTTAGATATGACACCAGAAGCACAAGCAACAAAAGGAAAAAAAAGATAAATGAGATATCATTAAAATTTAAAACTTGTGTGCTTCAAAGGACGTCGTCAAGAAGGTGAAAGGACAACCTACAGAAAAATGGGAGAAAACATTTGCAAATCATATATTTGAGAAGGCACTTGTACCTAGAATATACAGAGACGTTTATAATTCAACAATAAAAAGATAAGTAACCATATTTTAAAATGGATAGAAGTTCTGGATACACATTCTGCCAAAGAAGATACTCAAACAGCCAGTAAGTACATGAAAAGATGTTTAACATTAGTCATTAGGAAAATACAAATTGAGTCACAATGAGATACCATTTCATGCCCACCAGGGTGGCTATAGTCAAAAGATGGAAAATAGCAAGTGTTGATGAAGATGTGGAGAAATTGGAACCCTCATACACCACTTGCAGGAATGTGAAATAGCACAGCTGCTGTGGAAAACAGGCTGGCAGTTCCTCAAATGGCTAAACATAGAATTAACATACCATCCATCAATTCCACTTATAGCTATATAGCCAAGGGATGAAATGAAATAAAAACATATGCCCACACAAAAACTTCTGCAAGAATATCCATAGCACCATTATCCACAATAGCCAAGAAGTGCAAATAACTCAATATCCATCACTGTTGAGTGGATAAATAAGATACGGCATATCCCACACAATGGAATATTATTCAGCATTAAAAAAGAATGAAGGGGCACCACCCAGGTCAATCAGTCAGTCATCCAACTCTTGACCTTGGCTCAGGTCATGATCTCATGGTTTGTGAGGTTGAGCCCCACCTGAGGCTCCGCACTGACAGTGCAAAGCTTGCTTGGGATTCTCTCTCTCTCCCTCTCTCCCTGCTCCTCCCCTACTCCTGCTGTCTCTGCCTCTTTCAAAATAAATAAATAAACTTAAAAAAAAAAAACTGCTTTCCCTTTATTAAAAAAAAAGAAAATGTTCGAAAAGTGATTTTGGTGATGGATGGTTGCACAACTCTGAGTATACAGTAAACCTGAACTTTACTTAAATTCGATGGTTTAAGTACATTAAATGGTAAATAGTATGGTGTGTGAATTGTATCAAACTTCAAAGTGAAAGGAAGGTTTCATGGAGGAGAAGCCCCTTGAGATGGTTTTGAAGGAACGAGAGGAGCTGAGTGGGCGGAGAAAGCAAGTGCAAATGACCCTAAAGACTGGAAAAGTAAGGAGGTGACAGTGAGCAGTAGGACAATTTTTTTTTTTTTGTGCTTGAGAAATTAGGGTTTTATTTGAGGGTCTCCCACCAGAGTTGTGCATCATCTCTTAAGCCAAGCTAGGCTTTAGGACAAGGAGACAAAGCGTATCACGCTCCCTTTGTGTCCTCTCCGATGCTATGCCAAAGAAAACCTGGATATTAGCTACACCGCTTACCGCCCTCCGCCGGAAGACAGGATTCCTCAGCCTGGCCCAGGGTTGCTCTCGGAGAGCTCGCTGGGACCTCTGAACCGAGAATCTGCATACAGACCTCTCTGCACGAGGAAGCACGGCTAACGAGACGGCCACGGTGACATCCAGCCCTACCTCATTTGTGTATCGCGAAGCAGGTTTCTCCCTATTCTTTTACAGAAATTGGAGACACAAGTATCAGTCCTAAAACCTGGAGCAACCGGCTAGCGGGAGCTTGCAGTGACTACATACTTTCTCCCTCTGTGCTTATACGTAGCCAGTCATCTGACAAGCGGCCCACAGACTTCGGCGTCCCTGCGCAAGTATGACCCAGAAAAGTGTCAGTCTGTTAACACAGCTGCTGTGCTTGGGAAGGGCAGCCGAACACGGGGTAGAAGTGTCAGGTGGACTCCCCGGGAAGCGGGCTCTGTGGAGGGAATCTGCCTGCAGGAGGTGTGCGGAAGCATGCTCTCAAGAGCGATACCTGTAAGGAAGTGAGGGCAGGGGCGCCGGGGAGGCTCAGTCGGTGAAGCACCTGACTTTGGCTCGGGTCGTGATTTCAGCATTCACGAGTTCAAGCCGCACATGTGCTCTCTGCAGTCAGCACAGCACCTGCTTCAGGTCCTTTGTCCCCCTCTCTCTCTGCCTCTCCCCTGCTCGCTCTCTTTTTCTCTCTTCCTCTCTCTCAAAAATAAGAAATAAATGTTTAAAAAAAGGGTAGCAGGGTCAGGCAGAGGGACGAGTTGAGCTGGGATGCAGCTGAGACACGGGCCTCGGCCCTTCCTCCGGGCAGGCTCTGCAGCAGGTGGTTTGGCAGCGTGGTCCAGACTGAGCAAGGCACTCAGGGCTTCTTACTAAGGCAACAACGAGTTCCTGGATGTGGGCCTACCCTTAACAAGGCAACTTCCTTCGACTGCGGCGCGCGATTCGCCCACAGAAAGACTCAGCTGTGAGCCGTCAGCACCCTGCACCTTGCGGAATGTTTGCTGTGTTTCTCAAGGGAAATCTCAATGGTGCTGAAGTCAAAAGGGCCTTCTGGACCTTCTTCAGCAGGCAAAACCTCAGAGCCCCCATAATATAGACGAAACATTCAAACATTAAACCTTTATATGTTAACACTTTTGTTTTTTTTTAAGTAGGCTCCACACCCAGCGTGGAGCCCAATGCGAGGCTTTAACTCACAACCCTGAAATCAACACCTGAGCTGAGATCAAGAGTCAGACGCTTCGGATGGAACTGGAGGGTATGATGCTAAGTGAAATAAGTCAGTTAGAGAAAGACAGATACCATACGATTTCACTCATACACGGAATTTGAGAAACTTAACAGATGGCTGTAGGGGAAGAGAAGGAAAAACAAGATGCAAACAGGGAGAGAGGCAAACCATAAGACACTCTTAAATACAAAGAACAAGTGGGCGGGTGGGGGAAATGGGTGATGGGCATTAAAGAGGGCACTGGTTGGGATGAGCCCTGGGTGTTGCATATGAGCGATGAATTGCCGGAATCTACTCCTGAAGCCAAGACTACACTATACGTTAGCTAACTTGACAATAAATAGTCAGACACTTCACCGACTTAGCCACCCAGGCACCCCATTTGTTAACATTTTCTTGAGCACTTTTTTCTAGAGCTCTCACAGGCCCCCAGACACACGTCCCCATAGAACCCTTGAACCATGGTCCAAATTGAGGAGTGTTGTAAGTATAGAATACAGTCCACATTTCAAAGACTTTGTATGACCAAAAGAATGTAGAATGTCTCATTAATAATTTTTATGTTGGTTGCCTATTGAAATAATTATTTTGAGAACATTGGCCAAAATATATTATTAATGCTAATATTAATACCAATTTCACCTGTTCCTTTTTACTTTTTTTTTTTTAATTGCTACTAAACAATTGAAAATTAGCTGTGTGGCTCCCATTGTATCCCCAGTGGGCAGTGCCTTCATGGATGTTTTCTGACATTCTATATACACTGGAAAGAAGGCTCTTTCTCTCTGCATTTGATGGCTGGTAAGAGCTCTATTCATCTCTTGCAGCCACCCATGCCCTGCCCATAGTAAACCCGCACGGAAGTTTGTTCAGGAAAATGATGAAGCAAGAACATCTCATTTTGTTTCACTTTTATCTTTCAGACGCTGCTATGCAATTTTGTTTCTCGGATTCTTAGCTTCCCCGCAGATGGGAAAGAAGAAAGACGTGGGTGTGTCAAGGGTGTGTGAAAGACAAGGGAGCTTATTAGGAGGTCGAGGTCGTGATGTCCTTCAAAGAAAGCAAGTGGGCGAAGATCCCACAATAACACCGGTGACTATTTGTACAGAGACTTGACAGCGACAAGCATGATTCTGAATGCATTTTCATGGGCGTTATCTAACTTAATCCTTACCAAAGTACTGTGAGATGTGTATTTTCACTACCTTCATCCTGCAGGGGAGGGAAGCCTGTCTCCAAACTTTGGTTTACATGACCTGCCTGGTCCTGTGGGATTTGAGGTTTTGACCCCCATTCCTTGGCCAATTACATGTTCTTTATATTGAAAAACTCATTGGAACTCAATGAGTAGGGATCCAGTCTATGTCTCAGTTCAAAGACTTTGATGGAACTTTTTAATCAAATGCATTTACACTGTGGTTTTAATGCTTATTTGGACCCAATCTGATCCCTGCAATGGAAGATTCCGTGTAGGTTTTCCTTTTGAAAGCACCCTCGAGTTGTTTAACATAACCTTATTATGCATCTTTCTTAACGCAGAGTTAATTTTAAGGTTTCCTTTTGGGGAAGACCAGATGCTGCAAATAATTTGCTTTTTCAAATTCTGGCGCTATTCCAGAATGTGGAGCTAATTGAAGCAGAAAACTGTGAATTCACTGGGAGGGGACCCATTTCCAATTCTGCAGGTCAGGGAGGGGTTTGAGGTCATCTTTTCACGATTTCCATCAGGAGTGCAGTCACAGCTACACAAATGCAACGATGGCAATGGTTTTATTTTACCGGAACAACAAACATATGTTTTCCAGATATTTTTATTCAAGACCAAAAAAAGCAAAAGATCTTTTTTCCAACAAAAGAATAAGAATTTTAGAAATGTTTAACTCATTTATAAATGTAAAATACATTTGTTTGAAAAATATGTGCTAGCCAGGCTGTTTTCATCAGGTTGGCATGTGAACCTTAAAGTATGTGATTATTTTACACATGATTACCTATGTCCATATGATTATGCAGCTAACACTCTCCTCAACGTCTGCTTCCTCTTTATTTGCAAGACAGAAGAGAGTGCGTCCCTATTTGCCAATTCCCAAATGCATCCACATAGTATTAACTTACTGAAAGGAAATACACATTCTTTCTATGCTTATGGGTATGAGAAGTTTCTTAACTCAGAGAGTCACCATGTAGTTTAGAGGGAAAGATGCGACCTCTCGGGACAATCAGATCTGGGTTCAAATCCCAACCCTACTGCTTATTAGCTGAGTGGCCCTCATTTATCCTCCAAGAAGTTGGGCTTCCTTTTCTGGAAAATGACAATAATAACTACCTTGCAGAGACTGGCATGAGGCTCAGATTAACCAACTGTGGTCGCATTCTACCCATGGTAAACTTACAGGCATCTTCCCTAATGAATCCCAGTGATTCGGAAGCAGCATGGTGGAATGGCTCCAAATCTGAAGGGCCACAGGGGAGACAAGGGAACACTGCCTAAGTCCCTCCTGCTCTCCTGCGCCTCCAGATCTCACGATAACCCTGCCAGCTGGGTGTTAATAGTCCCATTTGCACTCTGCCCTTCTCCCTATTCCTCTTAGATTTAAGTTCGAGTTTCCCTTATGCCAATTACTCTGTGGGCTTGAGGACAACCTGTATTCTAATGCTCAGTTTCCTTATCTGTAAAACTATATTAGTATTTTTAAAAACTATTTTAATGTGTATTTATTTTTGAGAGAGAGAGAGAGAGAGAGAGACAGAGCATGAGTGAGAGAGGGGCAGAGAGTGAGAGGGAGACACAGAATCTGAAACAGGCTCCAGGCTCTGAGCTGTCAGCACAGAGCCCAGTACATGGCTTGAACTCAGAAGTCGTGAGATCGGGACATGACCCAAAGTTAGATGCTTAACCGACTGAGCCACCCAGGTGCCCCAAAACTGCATTAGTATTAATTCTGACCTCACATAGTAGCGCCTCAGCCCCTTTATGGAGATGCCCAAACCCTTTTGAGAGCTACATGAGCCCTGAATACAAAAGCCAAGGCTCCATTGGTTACCTTTAGGATTGGATGGGACAACATGCATAGTAGCACATGGCTCACAGGTGGAGCTCAATAAATAATCGTGACATCGGGTCTGAATTAAGTTACCTCCACCAGCGTAGGGGCCTGATTTTATTTTAAAATTTTTTTTAATTTTTAAAAAAATTTATTTCTGAGAGAGAGAGAAAGAGAGAGATTGAGAGAGCATGAGCAGGGGAGAGTCAGAGAGAGAGGGAGATACAGAATCTGAAACAGGCTCCAGGCTCTGAGCTGTCAGCACAGAGCCCGACACGGGGCTCGAACCCATGAACCGTGAGATCATGACCTAAGCTGAAGTCGGGCGCTTAACTGACTGAGCTACCCAGGAACCCCTGATTTTATTTTAAAACTTCTCCGGGATGGTTAGGTAGCTCAGTGGGTTAAGCATCCGACTCTTGATTTCAGCTCAGGTCATGATCTCACGGTTCAGGAGTTCAAGCTCCACATCTGACAGTCCAGGCCCTGCTTTGGATCCTCTTTCTCTGTCGCTCTCTCTCTCTCTCTCAATCCCTCTCTCCCCTCCCCTCTCCTGCTCATGCGCTCCCTCTCTCTCTCAAAATAAATAAATAAACAAACTTAAAAATAATTTTCAGGGTACCTGGCTGGCTTAGTCAATAAAGCATGAAACTCTTGATTCTCAGGGATGTGAGTTCAAGCCCCACATTGGGTGTAGAGATTACTTAAAAAATAGAATCTTTAGGGGCTCCTGGGTAGCTCAGTCGGTTGAGCATTCGACTTTGGCTCAGGTCATGATCTCACAGTCCGTGGGTTCGAGCCCCGCATTGGGCTCTGTGCTGACAGCTCGGAGCCTGGAGCCTGTTTCGGATTCTGTGTCTCCCTCTCTCTCTGCCCCTCCCCAGCTCGTGCTCTGTCTCTCTCTGTCTCAAAAATAAATAAACGTTAAAAAAATTTTTTTAAATAAATAAATTACAAAATCTTTAAAATAAGAAAGAAAGAGATCTCCAGGATGGTGGTAGGGAATACGACAGTAAAGAAGATGGTGAGCAGGCTTCCAAAGCCTGCAGGGGATGTATAGGAGGTCATTTGGAAAGAGTAATAAGAAAACTATTCTGGCTCTCAGCCTGGACCTCAAAGGGCAAAAGGTAAGGTCCGGGGGCAGGCTGAGGAGCCAGGAGATCACAGGCTCTCCCTTGGGCCTGCGGCTCATCGTTGCTTCGTGGAACACGCTCCTGCCTCTGCTCGCTGCACAACTCGTCAGCCCGTGTTAGCCTGGCCCTCTGGTGACTAGCCACCCTGGAGCTCAGTTACTGCTTTTCTTGGCAGGGTGGGGAGCCTGCCTGGGTCCACTTGGTATGACAGGGAACTTTCCAGGGGCACATATAAAGGGCAAGAGTCCTTCTGATTCCCAGGGAAGAAAAGAAAACAACTCCCCGAGCTGGGATTTCTCAGGTGGCAAGAGAAGTCTCCCCTGCTCTGTTCCCCTGCGTGGGTGGGTTCTCCTGCATGGACGCTGGGCATTCTCGGGGGCAGAGGGCAAGGAGCTCATACCTGTTTTAGGTGACAGGGCACCTGCATGGCAGTCTCCTCGGAGAAGATGATGAAACGCTGGCATTTCTGTGCCTCGTTATACAAACGACGACTTAGCTCCGAATACACTGACGGATTTCGCTCGTAGGTCAGGCTGGGAACGTCTGCTTAATTAATCGTGCAGACTGTTATAAAGGAAAATCACAGTGAGCGTACTGGCTCGTGGGGGGAACAAGCTATTGAGCCACTCCGAGTCCAGTTTCCAAGTGTCTCCACATTCATTTCCGATATCCACTTGCCAGTAGGTTTGGATGTCCTCCCGGTACTTGATAGCAGTCATCAAAGGAAAATGTCGGGAGAAAAAAATTAACAAAGTACTCGCCTTGAGCTTTTTTTTTTTTTTTTTTTTTAAAGCAAATCAGAAAAGAAAACAAAAGATCACATGTAGGGTAGTTTGTAGTTAGAAAGACCTGGGTTTAAATCAAGAGTATTAGAGGGGCGCCTGGGTGACTCAGTCGGTTAAGCGTCCAACTTCAGCTCAGGTCATGATCTCACAGTTCATGGGTTCGAGCCCCACGTCGGGCTCTGTGCTGACAGCTCAAAGCCTGGAGCCTGCTTCGGATTCTGTGTCTCCCTCTCTCTCTGCCCCTTACTTGCTCGAGCTCTGTCTCTCTGTGTCTCAAAAATAAATACAGCATTTTAAAAAATTTTAAAAAATCAATCAAGAGTGTTAGCTATGTGACAGTGGGCAAGTTACTTAATCTCTTGGAACTCGCTTGCTTCCTCTTTAAGATGGAGATAATACCTTCTTGGCAGCATTATTCCCGAGATTAGCATTCATGTATGTGAAGTCCCTGGCATGGCGCCAGGCTCACAGTAGGAAGCTTAATAAAGGACAAGTAATGTTAGTGTTATTGGCATCAGAAGGCTTTGTCCCGTTCCCGAAACACCATTGTTCCATCAGTGGGGGAAAACTAAGCCAGAAAAGGCCTAGACACGTTTGAGTTGTTTCTGCCATGCAACAGGTGAGGCAACAGAGACTCGCGAAGGAGCCCAAAGTCACACAGCAAGTGTGCCCCGAGCCAGGCTAGAATCCCAGCTCCCAGAGTCCTCCCCGCCCCAATGTGAGTTTCTCTTCCGCAAACCCGGAGCCTTTCTAAAATGTCCCACGTTGTCCCCGGAGGCCACCGGCTGTGCATGTATTCTCTTCTCCTCTGGTAGCCAGCCAAGAGGAGAGACTGTGCCGTGACTCACCAGGTGAGCCAGTCCTCAGCCCCTAGTTACTGTTCCTGTTAGAGAAAACACTCCTCGCCACTCACACGTTTGTGTTTCTTGTTGTGTGGATCCCTCCTGCTGTGGCTTGGCTGTTTGTAGACTTTGTCAAGGTAGGTGCCTTGTCCCCCACACGAGGCCGCAGCTCCGGAAGCTGAAATGGTGGCCGCATGGAGCCGGAAAGGGCCCGGGTCCTCAGGCCGGGCGGGGCCCCAGAGGCGGGGAAGCTGGCCGCCAGCCTAGGGGCTCCAGACAGCAGGTCTGGGCAGAGAGAAGGGGACAGGGAGTGGAGGGAGGCATGTCAGCACTTGCCTGCAAGTCCCTGGGGAGAGCGACAGAGACAGACAGAGACACCTGGTAGAGGAGGAGCCCGAAGCAACACAGAAGAGCCATGTGCACCTTGGGGACCACACCGTTTTTACTACCTTGAAGACCCTCTTTATTATTTCAAAGACTGCTCGATGCCTTAAAAGATTTTGGTCGTTTCTCCCTCTCCCCTCCCCTCCTGCTCTTCTGATCCCTTCCTGGACACACTGATCCCCGATCCCTTCCTGGAGGCGCCTGTCCTCCACCGTCGGGCGGGCGGGGGGGGGGGGGTGCTGGCCTGCCAATCATGTTCGTGAACTTCTATTATGTCACCAGCAGCCAATCGGAGCGGCTGATTCGTACGGTGACCGGTGTCACTACCTTGCGTTGACATAATCCTAGCAGCGAGCAAAGAGGCTTGACAGTTTGTGTCAGGAGGCAGAACTTTGTAAACGGCTGTTTGAAAGCCTGCATATTTTTTTAAGGTCGCTCATAACCCTTCTCCATGTCCCCACCCCATGCTGACTATTGAGTCATCTGCACACCAGGGTAGAAAACGGATTTGTAAAGCCCGCAGCAGACGCCGAGACACTGAGAGAGGCACTTGCTCCTAACTCTGCAGCCCCCGCTCTACTGGGAGTTCTAGGAGGTGCCCAGCACGTTCTTCTCTACTTAAATTAACTGGAATCAAGCCTTCCTGTCTCAGACCAAATGATGCTTTGCCAAGACTTTCTTCCTTATTCCCTAAACTTCTCCTTGCCTGGGCCGTGGTTTCCTTGGAAGCACTGTCACTTGTATAAGTTCTGTAACCCCCCCCTTGCGGACCCGGGGCCTGCACAGAACCCCGGCGGCCAGAAAGAATGATGGGCTTCGGCACAGCTTCGGGGTACGGCCTGGCCTCGTAGGAAACAATGGCTGGTGGGTGGGAAGCAGAGTTCTGTTTTCCAGCCCGGCCCGTGTTAAGGACCTGACTTTTCTTGAAGTCTAAAGGCACCCTCTGTCTCCATTAAAAAGCAGACTTCCTTTGCTCCATTTTGATTTTCGCCACTAACCAGAGAACTTCTGGATAGTAGGGAGGCTGCTTGCTCTCATTCTTCCCTTGGCCGAATCCAAGAGGCAGTAAACCAGAGCCTCCCCAGACACATCCATTCCTCCTGGTTTTAGCAATAAAATTGTATTAGGACACAGCGAGGCTTATAGATTCGGGTGTTGACTCTGGCTGCTTTTGCCCCTCAGGAGCAGAGTTGGGAGGTTGTGACAAAGATCATATTTCTACAAGGCTAAAATATGTGCTATTTGGCCCTTTACAGAGTTTGCAAGCCTCTTAATTCATCTCCCTGGCTGTCCCCAGAGAGGTCTCTCAAGCCTCAGATGCGATCATGCCATTCTTCTGCTTCAGAACAAAGACTTTCCAAACTGACAGAGCATAAGCAGAGCTCCTTGGTGCGGCTCTGCACACCCGGCTTATGCTGCCTTCCCACCCTCCCGTGCGCCCTTCACCTCTGCTCTCGCTCGCCTCTGACTTCAGCAGTCATGCCTTCGACCACCGTGTGCCTGATGCCTAGAACAACCTTCCATTTTCTCCCTCGGCCAAACCTCTGAACATCCTTTACACCGAATTCAAATGTCGCCTCCCCTACGCCCCCTTCCTACAAAACCAGCAGAATTAATTGCTCCTTCCTCTGTGCTCCCACAGCTCCTTGGACACATGACTGCCATTGTATTGACCAAATGGGATTTCGTGATGTGTTTATGTGTTTGTCTTCACCACTAGACAGTGAGCAACTAAAGATCGGGGGCCTTGTCTCCTTGCCTTTCTGCCTCTGACAGGAACGAAGATGAATCATCTGGATGTTACACGTAAGTCAGAAACAGACCTTTATAAAAGTACCAGGAACCTGACTGTAACGCTAATGCCATCTCTCATAACTGACTCTCTAGTTTCTTCTCATCTCATTCCTGGTAGCTGGAATATCATAGGTGCTCAGAAAATGTCATCTTGAGTGAGTTTGTAAATGTATAAAATACATGTATTTTCCCCATCTATTCTAACATCAAAACATGCTAAACTCATTGTCACCTTCACTTTATCATCAAGTACATTCAGGACTTTTTTTAAAAAATATTTTTATTTATTTCTAAGAGAGGGAGAGAGACAGCGTGAGCAGGGGAGGGTCAGGGAGAGAGGGAGACACAGACTCTGAAACAGGCTCCAGGCTCTGAGCCGGCAGTCAGCACAGAGCCCGACGCGGGGCTCGAACCCACATACTGCAAGATCATGACCCAAGCGAAAGTCAGATGCCCAACTGACTAAGCCACCCAGGTGTCCCGATTCAGGACTTTTAAAACTAATCTACCTCCATCTGGGGCACCTGGGTGGCTCAGTCGGTTAAGCGTCCAACTTTGGCTCAGGTCATGATCTCACGGCTCGTGAGTTTGAGCCCCGCATCGGGCTCTGTGCTGACAGTTCAGAGCTTGGAACCCACTGCAGATTCTGTGTCTCCCTCTCTCTCTACCCCTCCCCCCCTGCTCGCTCACGCTCCCTCTTCCCCTCTCTCTCTCAAAAATAAATAAGCATTTTTAAAAAACTTAAAAATAAAAAGTAGTCTACCTCCATCTAAAGATATGCAAATGGCCAGTAAACACATGAAAAGATGGTCAGCATCATTAGCCATTAGGACAATGCACATCAAAACTACAACGAGATCCCACTTCACCGCCGCCAGAATGGCTATAATAAAAAAGACAGATAATCCCAAGTGTTGCTGAGGATGTGGAGTAATTGGAACCTTGCACATTGCTGGTGGGAATGTGACATGGTATGTAGAATGCTGTAGAAAACAGTTTGACAGTTCCATGGTTACCAAGTCACACAGCAGTTCCACTCCTAAGTATATCCTCAAGAGGAATGCAAACATGCCTCCACACAAACACACGTACAGCAATAGTCATAGCAGCTCTATTTACATTTCACAGCAGTGCTGCTCATAATAGCAAACATGTACACACAGTGAAAATGCCCACTGACTGATGAATGGATAAATAAAATGTGGTATATTTCATACAATGAAATATTATTCAGCCTTAAAAACGAATGAGATTCTGATACATGCTACGAGATGTATGAACCTTGAAAACATACGCTAAGAGAAGCCGGTCACAAAATGCCACATAGTATGTAATTGCCCTTATATAGAATGTCCAGAATGGGCAAATACATAGAGACAGAAAACAGATTAGTCGCGGCCTGGGTTTAGTGGGGATGAGGGTGGGGGCAGAGATAAGCAGTAACAGCTAATGGGTAGGGAGTTTCTTTTTGGGGTGATGGAAATGTTATGGAATTAGACAACGCTGATGCTTGTCCAACTGTGAATGTACTAACATCATTGAACTCTACACTTTACATGGGTTAACTTTATGGTAGTGGATTATACGATGTGGGCTTTTTTTTTTTTTTTTTCAAGTGCTCTGCATCAAGTAAGAGCTAAAATTGGTGAATTCTAGCAATTTCAACATCCTGGTTGGGAAATTGTACTATAGTATTGCAAGGTGTTACTTACCACTGGGAGAAACTGGGAGAAAGAGGTATGTGGGATCTCTATAATTTCTTACAAGTGCATGTAAATCTACAATGATCTAAAAATTAAAAATCGGGGTGCCTGAGTAGCTCAGTTAAGCGTCGGACTCTTGGTTTCAGCTCGGGTCATAATCTCACGGTTCTGAGATCAAGCCCCACATCAGGCTCCACGCTGAGCGCCCTTGGGATTCTCCCTCTTTCTCTGCTCTTCCCCCACTCACACTTTCTCTGTCTCTCAAAATAAATAAATAAATAAACTTTTAAAAAGCAAACATATTCTACCTCTTTCCTATTTCTCTCCTCTTCACATAAGAATTTCCCGGAGCACCATGTCCATGTTCCTTAAATGATGTTGCTATTTGATGGCTTCTTTTACTTGTTAGAGCCCATAGACCTACCTCATAGACCCTATGAATTTTTCAAAAGCTGACCAAAGTGTTGGATGTAACAAAAAGTGAACAGAAAACCCAAAATCATTAATGAATGTTTAAATGGCTACCCAATATGGTCTTAGATCAAATAGTCAGCTGCAACTCAACTCATTTATTTCTCTCTCTCTCTCTCTCTCTCTCTCTCTGTGTGTGTGTGTGTGTATTATATATACTTAATATTTAATGTGGATTATGAGGAAGAATCAAGACCAGAGGTGACATGGTTTTGAATCTTGTCTCCCTCCTGTAGCTCTGTGGCTCTGGATAAATTTTTAACTTCTTTGAATCTCAATTTCATTTTCTATAAAGAAAATTGTAACATCTCCTCCATAGGGTTATTGTGAGGGTAAAATTATATGAATAACTAATTCATGTAAAAGGCTCAGTAGAATACCTGACCCATCGTAGGGGCTCAGTAACCAGTAGTTATGATGGCGATGATAATACCCAACGTGGCAATTCAGGCACTGCTGTCCCTGTTGCGTATCTGTAGGTGACTGAGCCTGGTGGTAAGAGCCCTAAGCCCAGGAGGCTCTCAGGCTCCCTTGATAATGGGTTTGTATTTAACCAGAGCCAGAGAAAAGGCTTCTATTGTCGGTTGTGCTAGAGGATCAATAGGAGAACAAAGGCCTGGTTACACTGGAGGCTCGAACTAATATGATTTTAAGCTACAAAAGCCGTGGGGGGTGGAACACAGGACGGGTGAGGCCAGCTCAGGCTTGCACCCTGAGGTCAGCTGGTGCGTGACTGAGTCACGAAGCATTTCATATAAAGTGTGATCTGACACTTCAACTGTATTTTCCTTGCTGACACTCAGGGCATCTATTTTAAAAGAGCTATTTGTTTAGAAATGTGTGTGGTTTGTGGCATCTTCTATATGAAAAGGTTTGTATATGACTTGACTGTGGTTCTACATCTACTTTTTATTGAAAAGCGTTACATTATATGACATCAGCACCTGCCTGGCACACCTGAGCTTTAAGGTTGTGTAAGGTTGGGTCGCCTTTAGGACGGCTGTTTGGAACATCTCTGCAAACACGTGCCGGGGCCTGGCACCTTGCTGAGCACTGACAATGCCAGAGTGTGTCCTCTGTATGCCCGGTTCCACACCTGTAACATGTAACAGACAACAACAAAACCCACAGAAAAAAAACCAGAGATATCTGTAATGAAAATCGGTGATTCTACAAATGTTTTAACAGTCAAAGATAAGATTAAAACAAAAGTGATAACGAAGGTCATCTTCCTGTTTCTGGCGCTTGGAATGTGTTGCTTTAGAAAAACAATGTAACAGTAGAAATATCGCTGATATTCTAGGCAATACAAAGATTAGGAAGGAACAGATCTGGGGGCGCCTGGATGACTCTGGGTTGAGCATCTGACTCTTGATTTTGGCTCAGGTCATGATCCCAGGGTCGTGGGATCAAGCCCTGTGTCAAGCACTGTGCTGAGTGTGGAGCCTGCTTGAGATTCTCTCTCTTTCTCTCTCTCTCTCTTTCTTTCTCCCTCTCTTCCTCTGCGCCTCTCCCCCACTCATGCCTCCACTCTCAAATAAAAGAAAAAGAAAATAAATGGAAAGATCTGCGGTGTGGTACAAGTTCTGACCCTCACCTATTAAGTGACTTGGCTAACGTCACAAATAACCCAGGATCACAGAATTGTATTATTATTTTGTATTGTACTGTTTCACATTTTAGGTCAAAATTAGAGCAAGAAGTAAAAATTCCGGAACAATAGAAGGACACCACTGAATGAACTTAATCTACCAATCTTTTGGTGTTCTGTCATTTAAGAGCTGTAAGATCTTCAGTTAATAAAAGAGAAATCTGTGGGCACATCAGGAGGCAAATGGTCATCAAGTAACCGTGGGTGCCTGAAGTGCTAGGTAAGGAGGGGTGTGCAGCACGGGCTGGGCAGCAAGACAGAATTCTCTGGTTGTGACATTTGGCATGGCACGGGAAGGGCAGGAGAGGTAGGAAGTAGGGGTTGGTTGGCCTTACATTTCCAAAGAGAAGGATACCACAGTAGCATGGGGGCAGGGGCAGAGAGCAAGGGAAGATTATGATATATCTAGAAGATAGCAGTTTGAGTCTAAGATGAAGGCATTCAACAAACGTTAATGAAGCACCGATTTTGTGCAAGGCAATGGGGATGAGGGGATGAATGGTACCGTATTGCCCAGCGTTCCAAACAAGAGGCCTTGGAGTGTGTAGACTGAGGTTCAAACCCTGGTTCTGCCACCTGACCTGTGACTTTGGGTCAGCCGGTGGGGGAGGGCGGGGGGGTCAGCCAAGGAAACAATTATAATACCACGTAACAGGTGGGCTGAGAGCGGGGTGTGCAGAAGAACCTGGAGGCTTCTGGTCAAGGGGATGCCATAAGGACATGCTTTGAGGCTTTCCTCTGCTCCAAGTATATGAAATGGTAGATAAAGCGTGAAAAGGGAGAGGAAAATCATGACCACACTAAAAAATACAATAAATACCTCTGTGGGTCAAAAATGGAAGACATACAAGTGTAATCAATCGGCCTTCAGGGCTCTGGATGGGGAAGCAGGCAGAGGTGACGGGGATCAGGAGTGACAAGGTGCAAAGTGAGGTGGAAGGCCAGACTCAGTCAAGTGGAAACCGCTAGACACGGAAGGGGTGCGCAGGGGCGCTGGCAAGGTCCCCGGGAACCACCAGAATTCCCAAACACCATGAAGAAAATCTATGCTGAGGCACCCGGCCATCTCAGTCAGTAGAGCATACAACTCTTGGTCTCAGGGTTGTGGGTTTGAACCCCATGTTGGGTGTAAAGATTACCAAAAAATAAAAGCTTAAAAAAAAGAATCAATGCTGAAATATGGAGTCAAACAAAATCAACAATCAGAAGATGAATCTACTCCAGGTAAAAGGGAAATAATAAAGCAACCTGAAGATGACTGTGAGATGATCATGTTTACAGTCGTCTAAGGGACAGAGGGAGAAACAGCACCTATTATTTGTAAAAGGACAAGACATTAACAAATAAAAATGGGGGAGGCGCCTGGGTGGCTCAATTGGTTAATCAACCGACTTCCGCTCAGGTCATGATCTCACGGTTCGTGGGTTCAAGCCCCGCATCGGGCTCTGTGCTGACAGCTCAGAGCCTGGAACCTGCTTCAGATTCTGTGTCTCCCTCTCTCTCTGACCCACCCCTGTTCATGCTGTCTCTCTCTCTCATAAGTAAATAAAAAACATTTTAAAAATAAATAAATAAAAATGGGAAGAAATGAAAAAGTAGATATGAAAGAGAAGATAGTGCTGAAAATAAAACCATTTACAATGAAATATTAATAAAAATAGGGACACCTGGGTGGCTCACTCAATGGAGCATCTGACTTTTGATCTGGGCTCAGGTTATGATCCCAGGGTTGTGGGAACGAGCCCCACATTGGGCTCTGCACTGAGTGTGGAGCCTGCTTAAGATTGTCTCTTTCTGACCCCCTGCCCCTCTCCCCAACTCACTCTCTCTCTCTCTTTCAAAAAACCAACCAACCAACCAACCAACAAAAAGATAGAAAAGGAAGTTCCAAATTCAGTGGATGGGAGAGCCCAGGAGGAAACATTGAGTTGCTTTAAGGACTATAGGTGCCACCATGAAGGAAACTCTTTCGCATGTTTTGGAATGTTATACTAACTGGCTCTTGAGTTGTCAGAAAAGGCAGATTCCTGGCTTTGCGGGGAAAAGGAGGCAATTGCTTGCATTACAGGGAAGAAAACAAGCTTTGTTTGACAACGAAGTTCTTTCCTTAAATTGGAAAGCTTCCTGAGAGGACAGCAACCTGCCCATCCAGAATGACTATAATTGCGTGTTCCGGAAATATTATTATTGGATCCATTATCTTTGTAAATTTTTTTAATGTTTATTTATTTTTGAGAGAGAGAGAGAGAGAGAGAGAGAGCATAAGCAGGGGAGAGGCGGAGAGAGGGAGACACAGAATCCGAAGGAGGCTCCAGGGTCTGAGCTGTCAGCACAGAGCCCGACGTGGGGCTTGAACCCACAACCGCAAGATCTTGACCTGAGCTGAAGGCAGACATTTAATCAACTGATCCACCCAGGTGCCACAGGTCCATCATCTTTGTGAAGGTTTTCTACTGAGGAATGTTTTCTGAAATCTGATTTGTAGAATTTGGCTTTAGTCTGGATGCTTAAACCTGGAAGGTGGAGGATCTGGGTGGGGAAGCAGGAATGAATTTTAATTGAGCCACACACTGCCCTTTGTTGTGCCCGATTTGCGAGTCTCCAGAGACCACCAAGGAGCCGACACCGATGCAAGTACAAAAGGGTCTTTATTACAAGTTCGAGCAGGGGCTACGCCCGGTGTCGTGGCAGAAGGTGAAGCCAAGAACAATAGCGAACAGGGTTTTTAAGGAGTAAGGGATGGGGGTGTTACAGTACGTATAGCATCATCACATAAGCACCAATTACAATTGTACAGAACCCCTGGTGACAGCTTTGACCATTCAGTATCTGTGAGGTGTTCATTACTTTTGGTGGGACCCAATCATAACTTATGAGAATCCTTTGAAAAAGACCAATAATAAGATGAGTTAAAAGGGCCCACGTGGGGTTCAGGCAAGCGGTGAGAAATTGGCTAGTTTGTATAAAATAACTGTCTGCAGTTCCCAGCCTTGACTCAGACCACAGGAATGTTTTTTTGATTAGCTGATCTGAGGGCCGTCCGAGGATGGCTTTAGCCTGGAGCAATCTGAGGAACTGGGGCTATGTGCAGCCCGAGGTTGCTCTTAATGGAGGCCTTAATTTTAGGCTCCTCACCCTTGTTTTCCACCCATTTACTCATCATTTACACCAGCTCTGGAAGTCAGCTATTTTTATCCCCATGTTGCGGTGAGGAAACTGAGACCCCAAAAGTTAAAAGTAGCTCAATCAAATTTTCCAGGACGGAGTGAGGGCGGAATCTGGAGCCGTATCTCCCTGTCTAACCCTTCAAAATCGAGATGATGTCGCAGTTTTGTCTGTATTCCAGTGCTTAGTACAGTGTTCAGCACATGAAAGACGCTCAGTAATTGTTCGCCAAAAGAATGGAAGCACCATTGATCAGCCTATAAGCCCCTTGGTGGGCAGTGACTCCTTCCACTTAAATTCTGCCGAACAGAGCTGAGAAATACTGAGTGTTTGCCAGTGACTCCCTGATGAATATTTCACGTGAAAGATGAAAAATCCTTGCTTTTCCATCATTACACTCTTCATTCTCACCAAATCCTGCTAATTCATGCTCTGAAGTATCTCTCAAATCCATTCACTTCTCTTCGTCCCCGCCACCTCGACCCTAGTCCAAAACACCTTTCTCTGTTTCTCGGCCCCACGACCGCAGTAGTCTCTCACCTGGGCTGCCCACTTCTCCATCGATTCTCCACCCGCACACGCAATGGTGTCACTCCCTGCTTAAAATCCTTGAATGTTTCCATGGCCATAAAAAACAAGAAGCCCCGGAACCCTTCGCATCTTAACCTGGCCTCCAGAGTCCTGCGGGGTCTGTCCCCACCGAACCATCCTGCCTCTGGGGGGGGGGGGGGGCCGTCC